>NC_137203.1:5705713-5770713 GCF_960531495.2 Zeus faber
TGTGTGCGTGTGTGTGTGTGCGTGTGTCAACATTTCCGTTACCCGGTAATTCCCGGTATTTGACCGGGAAAATCTGTTGAAGTCCGACATTTAAATCTCTCCGGTCATAATGTCCGGTGAAAATAATTCCTTCCAAGCACAGTTTGAATTGCTGCTCGCGCACCTTGTGTCGATTACGCACATTTTGGTATTTTTTAGTATTTATAGAGCTTATTGTGCGTAATCACCGGGTGTCATGACATTTCACTGCATATATGTATAACCGTATGTATATGTATGTGACAAATAATCTCTTGAACTTGAACTTGAACTTGGTGGATCGTTTCCATAATAAAATTCCGTTGATCGGTTCATTTCCGCGCTCGGCAAGTTGCAACTGGAAGCCAATGGGGTTGGACGATCTAAAGCTGACCGTTCACCTCTGACCAATGACGTTTGTGGATATAGAGTAAGCCCCGCCCCCTCCCCCATGGACAGGTTGTGCTGGTAAACACAGTAAACACACGGAGCGGAGACAGAGCAGCAGCGTCTAGAATTCTGAGGAGAAGCAGGAAGATGATGCGTCGCTGGGACACATACATCCACAGTTTGGTGTTTTTTGGGATTTTTAAGTTCCGACCCAAAGCGGCGGTAAATATTCATTGTGTAAAATATGTCGACGGGATGTCCCGACGAAGATGGACACCACAGCAAACTTTTATTATTTATTTAGACCTACTTCACATATTTATTTTGTTTTTGATTTGATCAAAATTGTATTTTATTGAAATGTTAATTAAAGCAGCTGTCACTTGTTATTGTTCACAAACGGAAATTATTTGATTTCAAGTAGTAATATTCTTGTCTTTATTTATTTTTATATAAAGAGGTATTAAAGATTTTATTATACATAATGAAAATATTATACATCTACATACCTCGATGAAGTCATTCTCTACATAACCTGCTTATCAATTGTTTTTAAGCTCAATATACACGGATAATATTTAACGGAATCGCTCCCATTTGTCCGGGACGGACGGACGTGTGTGTGTGTGTGTGTGTGTGTGTGTGTGTGTGTGTGTACTGTCTGCCCCGGAGAACAACAAAATGATTCTTATTATATATTGGCAGCACTGTATTATCATTATGTGTCACTTCTTAGATGATTTTTTTTTTTTTCTTCCTCGGTCACAATTTGTCTTTTTCTTTCTCTTTCGTCCAGATTTCCCATCAACCATCCCCATGGCGATGAGGAAGGCAAGGGCCCATGAGGATTTCTGGATCCACACAGAGTGGACGGTCCCAGTGGGACAGCATCAGGCACTGGGGCACAGATAACCCCTCCACAACGGTGAGGCCCCGACATGTTCCCCTCCTGTGAAGAACCGCGTTTGTTTGAAAGTGAATACTGACTTGCAGTACTTAATTGAATAAGAGATAAATGATCTGTCCCACAAGCCACCTTAAATTAAATGAAGATTTGTGTGAAAGATTAGATGTGATTTTCTGATGCCTGCGGCCGCCCTCTGCATTGGTTGGGGAGTTGCTTGTGCGAGTTCCAAACTCGTTGGAAGTAGGAAAGTCTATTCATGTCTGGAGAGCCCAGGGGCGTGTGTTCGCCAGACTGGGTGTCTCACCGCTCACCTCCACAGGAAGAAGTTTGTCTTCCTAGATGAGAACAATCCGACCGGTGCCAAATCCAGGCTGTCTGCACTTGCAGGGCTCGACAATAAAGGTTGCCCCTGGTGTCGACCACTTTTCAGTAATAAGGGCGGTGCCTCCTCCATATGTCAAGAAACATCCGCTTAAAGAAAACGAGTTATCCCGGCTTGTTTATTTATTCTGTATAAAATGGTGAAGCAAGTGAGACTATTGACCTATACGTATAGGTTCATTGTCACTCAGATATGAAGTAAGTGATTAAAATAAATATTAATAATTGGCAACTATTTAGCCAGTTTTGGCAGCCAACAGCTGATGCACCTCTGAAAGTTGTTCCGAGCGCACTGGTTTGTGTCTCAGGGTGTGTGTGGGCAGAGGTGATGGCGGAGTGCTGCAGGGAGACAGTGGTTGGAGGCGGCAGCCCTGTAAGGTAAACAGGATCTCCTGCTGAAGGCCAGAGGAGGCTCTCCTCAAGGCCTCCGCAGACAATACCCTGGGTATTGTTAACGGAAATGGCTAAGAATAGAGATCGGGGCAGTAAGGTGGCTCCTCTGGCAGCCGCCTTGTTTGGACCAAACGAGCCAGAACGGAACATCTTCTGTGGAGGAGTGACTTACATGGCTTACTAGCTGGGTGTGAAAGTAAAAACGTAAAGAAAGTGCAGAGCCTCTGCCTCGTCTGGGGTTTGCAAATGGAGTTATTCTTCCCTTCAGATTTGTGAGTAGATCTGTGATCCTTTGTTACTGTATTTTTTTTAAATGGTAGTTTGGGTATTTTTCAACCCAGACTTTATTAAAATGTTGGTTTCCATAATTTATAACTGTTCATAGCAACAACCTTGCTCAACGCCTTACTATTTATAAATGTACCACTCTACTGCAGCTTCTCACTTGAATGCAGTCCAATAGGGCAAATGTTTGAGCCATAATATAACATGTTATATCAAATTTTTATGGGAAGCTTACGATCTAGGCAGTCTCTATATGTTATACAATATACAGGGCTCTATTGACTCTATTTCGCACTTCCGCAAATCAGCTGCTTTGGCTACTTATGCGCTGACCTGAGAGACTAGAATCAGGAAGTTGTGTCGATTCCTACTGGCGATCTTTACACTCTGGAAGAGAGTAGAAAATAGAATAATAGTGTAATTACAAACGTGCTCAAAAAATATACTGATATGTGTGACTACAATGCAAGTTTTCAGTTTTTAAAAATATATTTGTTTATTTAGCTTGATTTGCCCCATTGGACTGCATTTAAGCACACTGTCTCCTTTAGAGATTTGATTAAGTATTATAATCTGAATAATGTCTTGAGTGAATTATACCACTTGTTTGCCCAGTGTAGACTTGTGGTCGACCAATATGAGTTCTTCAATGGTTGATGCTGTATTTAGAGAGCAGGGTGGCCAATGGCCCATATATAATGCCAATATCCTGTTGTTATTTTTTTATTTTGTTTTTATTTTTTTGCATCTGATAAAATACAACAATTTAATATAGCTGCAGGCAACAATTAGCGGGTGTCAAGCCCAAGTGTGATCCTGAAGCCTGAGCTCCAGCGAGGCAGCATCGATGCATCGTTGAAGAAGTTGGACCAGAGGGCAAAACATGCAAATGATGCTCATGTTTGAGGATGTGGCCATGAGTCTATGAGAAAGCTGTTGTTGCTTCATCAGTTCTTGCGCGCCCTATGACCTCTGGCCGCCAAACTGAATGTATCTGATGTTAAATGGTGTGCCAAAGCTTAAAAAAAAATCATGTTTGGTTCACATCGGAACTAGCGTTAACAAGCTACGCGTGCTTCCTGACTATGCAGCATTTTTGCCAAGACGTTTGTCTGTGGTGGCCATTTTGTTTGGACTTCCACAACTCTTCTTTGAACAATAAAGGTCCAAAAAATCCAATAAACCTGGTTTGGTTGAAATTGGGCAAATGGCCTAGGAGCAAATTTCCAAAAGAGGTTTTTCATAAAATTCAAAATTGTGAAAGCAGGAGTCAATCATTTCTCAAGCAAATCAATTTGCCATGAGGGGCTGCATCATATGACACCACACCCATGACTGTAGGTCACACCGCATGGGAGATTTGGCCAATTCAATGTTGCATCATTCACATTATAACTGTAGTGCCCCCAGCGGAAATGTACTATTATTTTTGTGGTTCATCTCGACCCCTTGGTCTTTCCATCAACCGAATTCCATGAAGTTCGGACAAATTTAACCCCGCCTTTAGCCTCCTGAATGTTGATTGGCCTGTGGCGGCTATTTTGTTTTGACAGTCAACTTCATCTTTATTGAGCCAATTGAATCTTCAGCCACAAGTGTCCTAAAGTTGGTTGCGTTAAAATCGGACCCACAGTCTAGGAGTACTGACCATTTTCATGAGTTTTCTCGTATAGAGCCACCATTAGGCCAATCGGATGAAACAATCGACAGTCATTTCAGTCGAGAACTGTTCTTGGGAACCAAGGTTTGTGAAAATTGGCCCAAGTGTTCAGAAGATACGCCAACTTCCTGTTTATGTGACAATGACACCAATACATTTGCAGCTGTAGCAGCCCTTGTTGTCCACAATGCCTTTTTCATGTGCCACGTTTTTTATTTTTTTAAACCATGGATGGGCATCGAGGAAGTGGATTTCAGTGATCAGAACACATCACTAGTCTGACCTCCACTGTGCGCTCCATTCACTTATTGAACCAAATCTAAAAACAACCGTGTTGAGTTAAAAACAAAATAATAATAGTTTCAGCAAGTTATAAAACAGACAAAAATAAATAGACCTGAAATAAAATACAGTATGCCATAGCAAAGCACACACGTCCTAGCGCTGCCTGGAGGAGGAAAAAACCTCCACTCCAATTCTCTGAGTTAGGTTTAGGTTTTGCCTCGAATGCAAAGTATTTCCAAACAGCACTCCTGCTGTTTTCTTTCAAAAGCGGCCCCAGAGGCTCTGCACTCGGCATCTTTAATGAGTTAACACCATAACAAATAAATGAGAGGATGGAGACAGCGAGTGACTGAGAGGAGGTGGGGCTGTGTGGGCACTGCAGCGGTATATGTGACTCTCTGTCTGAGAGAAGAGAGAACGAGGAAGTGCTGCTGCTACCGATGTATCGATGGTGTGGAAAAGTATTGTATTGAAAATGTTTCAAATATTCAGAATAGATATGTGTAACACCAGTCTGCAGACTTTGCCTTTAAATCGGCCTTATGAGCGCAGGCATCGGCAGATGCAGATTATATCAAAATATGCAAACATCGGCCCAATTAATTGGACAGCCAATTAATCGGACGATCACTGGTGCAGATTTTAGATTTACGCACACTACATCACACACTACATTACACATTAGCTTAACGAGTGGTCTCGTTCTGATAATGTTCAAACCTGGTTTCATACCATTTGAGCCACAGAATATTTTTAGGATGGTTCTCTCATTGTTTGTCTTATCTTTTTGATTCACTAGGTGGACCAACTGTTGAATAAAGTTATTTTATTCTCTGCCAGCTAGATGCAGCTTTGCTTTATGCCATAATTGTTCCCTTATTTCTTTACCAACATCCCTCTCCCAAGCAATTTTTAGGTACGGTTGGTTTAGGTGTGTTGCCGTCCCTAATACGAATATTGATGCGCCGCCTTTTCTAAGATGGGCTGTTGTCAACAGGTTAGCTGGTTCTGGTTCAATAGCCAGGAGAAATCTGTCTATGCTGTAACTATTTCCAAAAGTTGTAACTTGCCAGATTGCACATTTTCTGGGAACCAATTCCGAGATCCTCCAAGAATGAATAATAAGCCAACATAAAGTTTTCTTGGCTATTCTAAAATTCTTATTTTGCCAGATGGCTGGCTGTAATCCCTGGGTTGCGTTCTGTAAACTGATGGGCCATTTAACTAGCCTGGGAACTAGGCTGCTATTTAACAGGTTTATTTTTGGAATTCCAGCACTGTGTTTTGGTAAGGTTTCAGTTTATCTTGTTGTGTTGAAGTCCAAATCCAATCAACGTCTTTGTTGCGTGGTAGGTGGCTCTAATGAGTTTCTAGTGGAAAGGCTACAACAAGGTCCACCGTGTTTTTAGACCTCAACATAAACCGGGCGAGCCTGTCTCGTGTGGATGGACAGGGAAACCAAATGACTGAAAATAAATGTTCATAAAGCTCTGCAATTATCAGTGATTGAAGTGTGTGTAAGTTGTGCTAAAACCTCTTGAAAACAAGAATCCCCCTTCTCTCTTTGATCAGCTTGTTTTTGGTCATTAGGGAGGGATAGTATAGAAGCGATTGTCTCTCGTGCCCCAAGTTGTGAACCTTTCTTACATTTAAATGGGCTTGAATTATTCCAAGTTGAGTCCGGCAAAATTTCCCCTTTTTGACTTCTCCATTTTTGTTCTGATCTCGACAGGTGTTTATATTCAAGCTTCTTGTGAATTTAGCGGTGCTGAATAAGCTGTTGATGCCTTGAATGTGTCTTACTGTTGTGGTGTTTGTTTTGCTTCAATGCAGTGATAAAACGCACCTAATACACATTTTATTTATTGCAGCGTTTCTAACATTGATTTTCAATTCCCTTGGCATTTGAATGGAAACATATGATGGTGGAGCCGTTTATAGAAATCTGCCCACGTAATTGTGATCAAGTGATTATGTAATAATTGTGATGGCTCTAGCCGTTGAGGTTTATTTACAACTATGTCCATAGTCAGCATTTCTGAGTTCAAGGGACACCGAATATTTCATTACTAACTGTATCTAGTTGAGCGTCTCTGATCTGGTTAAAGTCTCCACCTTGTTCAAGTATTATATGGTGACCTCCAGTATTTATCATATTGCAGACATTGAAACAAATCAGATGACTTCTTATTGGCGGTACAGATATTTATAATGGTGAGTGTTTGGCCATCCACTGGGACATATGTGGCTAGCCATCTGCCTTCATGGTCAGTAAAGCATTTGGAAATGAACGTCTATGTTGTTCCTACTCAAAATAAAGCGTGTGTGCGCGTGTGCGCGTGCGCGTGTGCGCGTGTGCGCGTGTGCGCGTGTGCGTGTGTGTGTGTGTGTGTGTGTTTTGTCTAAGATAGTTGAGTATTTGATTCATCTTGGCAACATGGTGATGCAGACACTCCCTAGGATTAAATAAGACAAAGGGAATTATCCGATGGGCTCCATCAATGATGGCGGAATAAGAGCAGTTATCCATATGACCTTGGCTATATTATTCAAAACATTTGAACATTCTTGCACATGGTGAGTTTCCCACAGCTGAATTAGAAGGGAAATTCCCAAGATATCACAATCAGAGTAAGATGACTGCCCAGTACACATGCACACCAGATATCTTCTGTTTTACTCCCCCTCCCTCATTGCCTAACTTCATCAAATAAATTGCTCTGTTGTCCAGACTCTTGTTGAGTAAATACCCTATTCATGCCACATGCAGAGAAGTACAGCATGTACAGTTCTCTGCAGGATGTGTAGAGACTTAGGAATAACCACTTCCCTAAGGTTCCATGTTATTTTGTCTCTGGTCTGGTTTCAAACACATCTTTTCTGCATGTTAACAGTGTAGTTCGAACAGACAGTTCAAACTGACTTTGTGTGTCATTGTGACTTTTATTTTCTTCTACACCACCCGCTAGAATTCCTGTAAGTGCTACTATAATGCAGATGAATTTGCTTGGTTTTCTTAATGGATGGCTTGTTTGCCAGGACAATAGGACACTGTCCCATACAAACACCCCATCACGGCAAGATTAATTGGACCTGTTCAACGATCGTAAAATCGATAACATGGTAGCCCACCCAGTGAAGTCTCTTTGAGAAGTGGGTAGAGTATCATAATGGCTGGGAGGCTCTACCACATTATTGTTGACAGCCTTCAAATGAAACATCTCAAATTATGTGATGGATGATCTTGTTATCTAGCACAACACTGCTGATTTGTCAGCTTTGGAGTCAGCTGTGGTGCCTATACAAATGTTGGAAGTCCTCCAGGAAGATGTTTTTAATCAATAGTCGCTATGTCATGCTCTCTCTCCTATGCAGATAAACCATGATCCCCATCACTGAGCTGCGGTACTTTGTAGACACCCAGCCTGCGTACCGCATCCTGAAGCCATGGTGGGACGTGTTCACAGACTACATATCCATCGTCATGCTTATGATCTCCGTGTTTGGGGGGACACTGCAGGTCACCCAGGACAAAATGATCTGCCTCCCCTGCAAATGGGTGGTCAATCAAACCTGCAAGAAGTTCTTCAACGCCACCATGTCATCGCCAGCGTTCCTGGAGCCCAAGGGGATTCAGTACGACCTGGACCGTCACCAGTACAACTACGTGGACGCCGTGTGCTACGAGAACAGATTGCACTGGTTTGCCAAGTACTTCCCTTACCTAGTGTTACTCCATACCCTTATCTTCTTAGCCTGCAGCAACTTTTGGTTCAAGTTTCCTCGGACTAGTTCCAAACTGGAGCATTTTGTGTCCATCCTGCTTAAGTGCTTCGACTCCCCCTGGACCACCAGGGCGCTGTCTGAGACGGTGGTGGAGGAAAGTGATCCCAAACCCATGAAAATGAATGGCTCGATGGACCACAAGGAGTCTGTTATTAGTGAAGACGTGGAGGCCAGCGTTCCCATGCTCCAAAGGACGAAGACACGCCTCGAGCAGGGCATCGTGGACCGAACGGAAACGGGGGTCCTGGACAAGAAAGAGGGGGAGCAGGCAAAGGCTCTGTTTGAAAAAGTGAAAAAGTTTCGGATACACGTGGAAGAAGGAGACATCGTGTACAGACTATACATCCGTCAAACGATCATCAAAGTCATTAAATTCATTTTAATAATCTGTTACACAGGGTATTATGTTCACAATATTCAGTTCAGTGTTGACTGCAGGGTGGATATAGAGAGCCTCACAGGCTACAGCATGTACCGCTGTGCCCATCCATTAGCGACACTTTTCAAAATCTTGGCGTGTTTTTACATCAGCTTGGTCGTGGTGTACGGACTGATCTGCATGTACACCCTGTGTTGGATGCTGCGACGCTCTCTGAAGAAGTACTCCTTCGAGTCAATTCGCGAAGAGAGCAGCTACAGCGACATACCCGACGTGAAGAACGACTTTGCGTTCATGCTGCACATGATAGATCAGTACGATCCCCTCTACTCCAAGCGCTTTGCCGTCTTCCTCTCCGAGGTGAGCGAGAACAAGCTGCGGCAGCTCAACCTCAACAACGAGTGGACGCTGGACAAGCTGAGGCAGAGGATCACCAAGAACTCCCAGGAGAAGCTGGAGCTGCACCTCTTCATGCTGAGCGGCATCCCAGACACAGTCTTTGAGCTGATGGAGCTGGAGGTCCTGAAGCTGGAGCTCATCCCAGACGTCACCATCCCACCCAACATCCCCCAGCTGGTGAACCTACGGGAGATGTGGCTGTACCACACGCCGGCCAAAATTGAAGCGCCGGCGCTGGCTTTCCTGCGCGAGAACCTGAAGTCTCTGCACATCAAGTTCACCGACATCAAAGAGATTCCTCTGTGGATCTACAGCTTGAAGAATCTGAGCGAGCTCCACCTGACGGGAAACCTCAGCGCCGAAAATAACCGCTATATTGTCATCGATGGGCTGCGCGAGCTGAAAAGGCTTAAGGTTCTCCGTCTGAAGAGCAATCTCACCAAGCTACCTCAGGTGGTGACCGACGTGGGCATGCACCTCCAGAAGCTCTCCATCAATAACGAGGGCACCAAGCTGATGGTGCTCAACAGCCTGAAGAAGATGGTGAACATGACTGAACTGGAGCTCATTCGCTGCGACCTGGAACGTATTCCCCACTCCATCTTCAGTCTGCACAACCTGCAGGAGATCGACCTGAAGGATAACAACCTGAAGACCATCGAGGAAATCATAAGCTTCCAGCACCTCCACCGGCTGGTCTGCCTTAAGCTCTGGTACAACCAGATCGCCTACATTCCCATCCAGATCGGCACGCTGACCAACCTGGAGAGACTCTACCTGAACAGGAATAAGATTGAGAAGATCCCCAGCCAGTTGTTCTATTGCCGTAAGCTGCGCATCCTGGACCTGAGCCACAACAACCTCACCCACATACCAACGGACATTGGCTTCCTGCAGAATCTCCAGTATCTGGCAGTGACGGCCAACAGGGTGAGTACTAGTGGCTAATGTAGCATGCTGGTATACAAGCCTTAACTACAGTCATTATTCCGTCTCAACTCAAGGGAAACTTTAAGCCTACTGTTCTACAGAAGTCTATGATGGGACAGTCACAGTCATGACATTTTAGATGACGACTAGTTCATGCACAAATTATTTTCATTAACAATTTAATTGTCTTTTTTGTTCCTTTTATGCCACAAAATAATAATATTAATAATAATAATAATAATAATACTGGCAAAAATATAAAATAGTTATTGGGATGCATTTGGATGTTTTATTACATTTACCTCTGCGTAAGACCAATGCCAGATTTTTGGTTCCAATTTTAAGAGGCCTCGCCCACCGATTATCGCTGTATATGAACGGAAGATATTTGAGCACATTTAACTTATAGGCAAAGAAATAAATAAAAATAAATGCACAAAATGCTTTTTGATAGATAAGAAAATAAATGAAATATATAAAACTTCAATATATGAAAAGAACATGTATCTTTAATAATACAATGAACCAGTAAGTATAGAAAACACACTTGAACAGAAATTTTTAAACTGCTGTCTTCTCAGCCTGGCAGCTCAACTACGAGCTGTTCTCTATCAGCGCTGCCACTCAAGCCCTGGCAGAGTATAATAATGGAAACTGAGCTTCTCAGCGTTGTGGCCGAGGGGGAGCTCCTTTTCTCATCATAAATGTTACCCGCTGTGCTCCACACCCTCTCACTGGGAGCTGATGAGGGTGGTGCAGCGGTATCGTCAGGCTGTCTGTGACGGTGCTTTGTAGCGGGCACTGTTCTCTTTGCTCCCTGCCCTGAGCTACGTCGCAGATCAGCGGCAGCACTACTTTACGGCAATATTTTACGTTGTCTGCACGTGGGGCGTAAACAAACGTGGATTTATAATGCCGAGTCTGATTTCTGGGCTTATTTTGGTAAGTAACTTCAAAGTCGCGTAGTAACTCACTTATTACCTTACACAGACTCTGTGCAGAGTAGTCTTGCTGTAGAGATAATATATTGTTAATATTGGATGAGTGTCTCTGACAAAGGTCTTATTAAAGAAGTAGCTCGTCAGCTGCTGCAGTTTTCTTGTATTGGAGCACTCTCTACTTTATTATACTTCCAGACAGTCAAGACACATCGGCTGCATAACTGCCGATGTCGTCAAAAGTCAAATAACGGCCGATGTGTGGGCCAAACCAATTGGTCAGGCTCTGCTATTGCCATTGAAGATTGGAACATGAACAATTTGAGTGGATGTTATTTCTCTCCTATCTAAATTAACTTTCTGTTTATTGTGACATTTCTGACATTGGTTTAAAATTTCCCTTGAATTTGGATGGAAGCATGATTTCTTTTTTTGAAGTTTTTTACGATTTATTTAATAATAAGCTTGCGATCTGTTGAAATAATTTCAATGTTGGGACTATGCAATAATTGTGGCAGCTCTAGTCTTATGATTATGATTATTTTTATTATTATTGCTTTGATGTGTTTGTAGTTGATGGCACAGGGTGTTATTTTACAGGTGTTTCCACATTGCTGTGTTTGAAATCTGTCTCTCCTCCTTCCGCGCTTCAGATCGAGACGCTGCCCAACGAGCTGTTCCAGTGCAAGAAGCTCCGCACGCTCAACCTGGGGAACAACTGCCTGCAGTCTCTGCCCGCACTTTTCGGAGAGCTCACCGGGCTGACGCAGCTGGAGCTGAGGGGCAACCGCCTGGAGTGTCTGCCCGTGGAGCTGGGCGAGTGCCGGCAGCTCAAGAGGACAGGCCTGGTCGTGGAGGAGGACCTGTTCAACACCCTCCCCACGGAGGTGAAGGAGCAGCTGTGGAAGGTGGACAAGGAGCAGGCCTGAGCAGGTCGCCGCGCTGCGTCCCCACGGGGACTCGCTCGCCGGGGGAGGGGAGGCCGGCGCAGGACAACAGGCGACGCGCTCGCCGCGGAGCCGGCCCTCCCCGCCGACTGGAGTCTATCACATGGCCATACTGCATCTACTTTCTCTTTTTGTTTTGTCCTTAGGAAATGTGCAGAACAAAACAAACTCTTTCAAAGTCGGCTTTTGTACGGGCGAGCGGTGAATGCGATGTGAGTTACGGGTGAGATTTCAAGCTGAATATTTTGTATGGAATGACATGTTAGCCTTGAAATGGTGTGTGTGTGTGTGTGTGTGTGTGTGTGTGTGTGTGTGTGTGTGTGTGTGTGTGTGTGTGTGTGTGTGTGTGTGTGTGTGTGTGTGTGTGTGTGTGTGTGTGTGTGTGTGTGTGTGTTTTCTACTTCAACAAAACCAGACCAGGTGAACTGGGTGATCTCTTTCAGACAAATGACTCCTGTTTTAGTGTGTTAACATTTACCCTTGAAGCTTGCGGCATTAAGTAGCTATCCCAGACTTGTCATGCTCTCCTCTACAACATCGCACGTGTAAGGGCACTTCTGCAAAGGCATTTCCACCCCAGAAACATGTTGTCAATAACAAACCGTATTGACATTAATGGAGTGGACGTTTCTACTGGGGATGGCTGATACTCTGATACTCGATATTTATCTGGCCGACGCCACCAAATAATTATGGAGCGGATAAAAAGAGTTTGAGTGTTTTGTGTATCGGCCTCCGCACTGGAAACTTTAATATGGCGTACTTAATAAAGCACCTTCAGAAGCATCATCTAAACAAATACGACTAATTTATCCAGGTTATGGAGCTGCTAGGAAGAGAAGCGAGCCGCCATCGCAAACAGCGGCCATCTTAATCAAAGTGCACCAATCTAATTAAAAGCTTGCTCGACGTTGAAGGGAAAGAACCAGCAAAGAGGTATCGGCCGTTAGATCTCTGTATCAGAAAAGGTCATCGCTTGTCTCTCGTCGGCATGTTAATGGGGTGATTTATTCCTTCCCTATTGGATTGATGTATGCCAAATTAATTTAACCAGAAGTGCAACGTTGATCAGAGGACGCTCGCTGCTTCACACTTGGGTCACCATTCACACCCGAAAACAAAGTTGCTGCTCAGATCTGTCTCCTACCAACGCAGATAGATAATGCGTTTATTTACATGTTATTCTGACAACACGCCGGTCATTCCTGGCCAGTGTATCTGACAATGCAATAAGCCTCAAAAAGTGTCATTTCTAAATATCCGTAGCTATAATTGTCATGTGTTTTTTTTTTTTTGTTAGTTTTTGTTCGATAAGCTTATGACCAAGGGCATTCCAATATAATAGGCAGATAGAGATGTGTGATGTGGGTTTGAGGTCACTTGCAGATCATACCAACTGCTGTTAAATTTGCCTTAACATAAATTCACTGTTGGATATTTTTAGTATTTGCTATATTTAATGTAACCTAAAAAAAAAAAAAATGTTCAAAACATTTTTATATAATTCTACAAATATAGACCTCTGGACAGTGCCAGTATTAATTTACTATGAGGTTAACAGACATGTTTTATCAGTGTATTTACATTAATGTCAGGTAAACCGTGTAGGAATAAAAGCCCCTTTTCTTTTTATTCAGTCCCCGCGTTTTCGGAGACCAAAACTAATTGCACAAAATGTATTTGTATGTTGTAATTACAAAATATGCAGTTGAACCTCATAGCCATGTTTTTATTTGTAAATCCTATTTGCTGGAGTGAAGGGCCAACATGGCAAAAGGAAAGAAATGTGATATTACCCAAAATCTTACAGAATCACTATCGTAAGTAGGGATGCTCCGCCCGAACGGAATCCAACCAAATGCAAATGAAAATGAGAAAGATTAGAAAACCCATAATAGGTGAGCGAGCTCTCAAACACTGGTGCGCCGCGGCTTGTTCGAAAAACAACCTGACGAGAGAGATCAGACCGTCGAACGTCCAAGACGAGGGTCGGAGCGAGGGGGGGAAAACCTCGGACATGAAGCCATCGGAAGCAGGCGATGGAGGTTCGCCGTCAGCCAGGTCCCGGAGCGCACCCGGGGAGCTCCGCCTTGACCTCCCCCGAGTGGAGAACTCGGATGGTTACTTTTCTCTTTAAATCCTCGCGGCGTTCCGAAACAAGCGATGGTTTTTCATCCAAGCGACTCGCGTGTGGGAACCCTGCGCAAGAATCGATTACAAGCAATCGTGAGGATCTAAAGCCGCCAAACAGACAATGGGATGTGAGATACGCAACGCGGCGGTGGAGTAGCTGCCGACTTGACGGATCCTAAAGTAACTTGCGGAAGGTCCAGGATCCATAACATAGTTATCACATTCAAGGCCATTGTGAGGTTTTCCTGAGGCACAAGGATATTTCGTTGATGGGCCGGAGGGGAGGTACTTTCAGAAAGTACCACAGGCCGGGGGTTGTTTGAGGAGATATTTTGTGCACGTGCGGGTTGGAGAAGACCGGAACAGGGCGACTGGCGTGAGACGAGCCTCAGCCGGGGAGTGTCCCAAAGTGTGCGCGGCGACTCGTCGTCTGCCGGGGTGACCAAAGCCCCTTTTCCCCGCCGATCCCAAAACCTGTCGGGTTTTGGGGTCGGCGGAGAGGAACAGATTGACCCCCAAACATGCAGCGATAGTCGTGCCTGCCCGCACCTTCTGAATAAATAAAAGGCTATTTAATAAATAGGAGTTGCCCCGCTCTATCGGCTCAAACCCAATTATTTTGACAAACTATTAAATGGAAATTCTGATCGCTGTCCCTCTCGGAGCATCCCTGATTGAGTGTCCTGTTCCCATCTTTTAGATCCGGTGCCGCTGGCTGGGATTCCGATAATTATTTGGCCCGTTTATTCAGTCATTTCGCAACCAGCAGAGGCTCAAATGAGATCTGAACATCTGCCATAAAAGTACGAGTGGAATCACGGCAGTTCCACCATTTCGGTCCAGCTTCCATCTGAGTTTGGCCGGAATCGTTGAGTTCATCGCCATCCTCATCGCCATCCTCGTGGTATTAGTGCATATTAATGTTTTGGGTTTTTTTTTGTTTTAAATGTCACTTGTTTGGGGAAAAAAAAGAAAAATAAGTGAATAATCTCTGCCTACACGGCTTATCGGCACAAGAGCCAGCATGCACAAGACCAACAGCACTTCTGGACGCATGGTCGACGCACGTTTCTGACGCCTCTGAGGGCGTTCTCCTGTGAAACAGGCATCACAGCTCGTTTTTTTTCACCGAGGCAATAAAATCGGACTCGCAGGTCAGGATATAAGCGTTAGTTTTGCAACATTCTTTTCACCCGTTGTGCAATAATGCCTTGATTTTTCAGCAAAAAATAACAAAAGGCGTTGTCGTCCACATGGTTGTGTTTCACGTGCAGGGGTGGGGATGAGATCCCGCTTTTCTGTACAGGCAGTCCTCTATCTACAGTGGGAAGAAATTTACATTTTTTTTGGGGAGCTTAAATCAAGACTGTGAATGGGATTTTGCCTTCTCTGACTCGTGACAGGCTGGGTCTAGTTTTTCCGAGGCCGACAGTCGCAGCTGTTTTCATCACCCGAGCACGCCGCGTTGCGTCACGCGGTGTGCAAGGACTCCATCGAATATTGATCGGATGGAAACTTTTTTCTTTTCCCCTCCCCCGTTCGAGTGGCATCACGGTTGATCTAAAAGATCTTTGTTGAAGGTGGAACAAGGCGCTGGGTGTCTGCTTTGATTAAATCAGCAACACATGGGTCGTGGCCACGGTGTGGCTAGAAGACGCGTTTGATCGAATTTCTAAAAGGCCGAGCAGAGCAGACTTTAAAACAAGCTCTTCGGCCGTGCGCGGCAGATGAAGACAGCCGCGGTCGTTGCAGTTTATTAGGACGGACATCTGGAAATCTTCGTCGTACGCAGTTTGCAGGGTTGCTTTACGCCACCTTTACACCACACACACACACACACACACACCATGCAAATTCAACAGGAAGTGCTGGTGTAACGTAGGCCTGCGATAACTGTTTCCTTCGAGGTGTTTCTGTAGAAGAAATGACTGTTTATTATGCATAAGTAGGAATTGGGAGCCATCCGTTGTTTGAATAATTTAGGTGTAATATTTCTAACTCCCCTTCTTCAGTTATGACAGCTATAAGTATTATTTCACTACATATAGAACAAATCTCAGGAAACTAGTTGGCACTCTAATCTCTCCATTTTTGCTTACTTTGCTTATTTTTTTATTCAATTTGTTATTTCTATTAATTTAAACAATTGGAAAACACATTTTATATACATTTCTATTATATTTTTTTCTTTAGTTTTATTGGTGTTTTTAACATTGACTGCTAGTTTGGAATTTAAAAAAAAAAGAAAAAACTGATGTATTTGAAAAAAACAAAACACCTTTGTTTAATGACATGTTTGTGTTCATAGAGCAACATGGTTCCACAGGTTCTATTCTATTGTCTCGTGTGTGCAAGCATCAACCCTTGGAACCCGCCGATCGCCCGGGTCCTTCACATCATTTCGGCACCACTGTTAGAATTACCGATTAGGTTTTCCGACCCCTTCTTACCACTGTATTCAGATGTGCGATGTACTATTTGTTTTCTTTGCCAAAAATAATCTTCTCTTTTCCTGGTGCGAAATGGGGAAATGGTGCATCAGTGTTTTGTTGAGATGATTTCGAACATTTGGATGAGGTGATGAGGTGTGTTTCGAAGACGCCTCATTCCCTCCAGTCCAAAACTGACAGTGTTTGCAAGATAAATAAACTCCTCATATGCCCAAATGTGTCTTGCTGACATTTGTGGTGAGATATGCGTTTATTTATTTCCTAATATTTCCTTATTTTGCTATTGCAAAAAACGTGGCGTTTACAGGAGCTGCAGGGGACATTTTACTGACAATGTTTCTTGGTTAATTTTGTTATAACATAAGTGTTGTTATGGAAACAATTATATGTGTAATACATTTCATTTAATTATCAAATCCTGATGGCACCAGACGAAGGAAAAAAAATAAGTTTTCCATCATTTTTATAAAAGTTCATTGGACGACCTCGCTGAACGTGTGACACAACTGAGAGGCTTCCCACTCTGCTGCAGCTTCTCACTGTGTCTCAATACTGACCGGGCATCAATTCACACATGTGCTTTAGTCTGGAATCTCTCCCTTCACTTCCAGTTTCCAAGGGAGGAACAAATTGTCTCTGGATGCAATTGGATAGATCTACAACCAGTCAGAGCATTGGATGGACCCGCAACCAATCAGAGCATTGGATAGACCTACAACCAATCAGAGATTTGGATAGACCGACAGCCAATCCGAAAAATAGTATGTACCTACAACCAATCAGAGCGTCAGATAGACCTACAACCAATCAGAGCAGCGGATATAACTACAAACAATTAGAGCATTGGATAGAGCTACAACCAATCAGAGCATTGGATAGACATACAACCAATCAGAGCGTCAGATAGACCTACAACCAATCAGAGCATTGGATAGAGCTACAACCAATCAGAGCATTGGATAGACATACAACCAATCAGCGCATTGGATATAACTACAACCAATCAGAGCATTGGATAGACATTCAACCAATCAGAGCAAGGGAACACGTGACGTGGCGCTGAGTGAGTGAGTTGGTGAATTCAACTTTTACCAAATCCTGTGTGAAGTACAACAAACATGTTTATAATCAGAAAAAGCTTTTGACAGAAAACAAACCGTCCAGTTTGTTGAATACTGTCATCGCATTCAACACAGCGTTCCACGTCAGCGGCAGCCATCTTGGTAAGGTGCGTGAACAGCTCTCCTCTGCATCGTCACCGTAGCAACCCCGCCCCGTGTTAGATCATTTATTACATTTCACTGCATATATGTATGGAAGTATGTATATGTATGTGACAAATAAAAAATCTTGAATCTAAAAATCTTGATCAACGGTTGTGATTGGCTGGAGCCTGGCAAGGTCGGGTGGAAACCTGTTTGAATGGGAGGGTGGCCAGACGTATTCTGAGCTGCAGATTGGTCTGGTTGCCAGGTTATTTAATTGCAGCCCAGTGGTGCAAACGTCTAAGCCTTGAAAAGAGATTGAATCTACTTTTCGAAAAGAGAAAATTATATATAATATCCGGTATGAATAAGATATTATAAGCAGAGTGCCTATTAAACATAGGCACAATGGTGCAAAAATATGTAACAGTTCTAAATTAATAAGTAAATACACACAAACAAAAAAAGGTAAAAGTAAATAAGAGTCGATGGATATGGTCGTCTCTTATTTGTTTGATGCGTCGATTACGCACATTTGAGTATTTTTCAAGCTTATAGAGCTTGTGCGTAATCACCGGGTGTCATGACATTTCACTGCATATATGTACGACCGCATGTGTATGTATGTGACAAATAATCTCTTGAACTTGAACTTGAACTTGAACTTGAACTTGAACTTGACTGTCATGCTAATGTTTGTCTATTCTTCCACAAGCTCCACGGCTCCTCGGAACCAATCCTCCGCGCCCTAGTTCCCAGTCGGACTCTTTTCTCCGTGACACTCGGCGGGCAGACCAACTCGCACTATGGTGGATTTACTGATCTAACTGTTTACAGATGTATCTGTAGTCAATTAAATGCGTTTTTTGAAATTCTTATTAATTTATTTGACCTTAATTTAGAGGAATACGTTCTATTTACTCACATTAATGTGTTACCTCGTTAACGTTGCTCCTGCCGTTCTGGCATCCATTGGCTGTTGTAATGATTCTTATTTCTTCATGGAATAATTATCTTTATTTCTTTATTTCTGTTTTTTTTTTTTGCAGGCTGTTACTCTTCACACGGATCTTGGAGATATTAAAATTGAGCTTTTCTGTGAACGGGCACCGAGGTCCTGTGAGGTGAGTTTACTGAAGTAAAAAAAAAAAAAAGTATTAAACCTGAAGGTCTGAAAATATCTCAATAAAATGTCTAGATCGAATTTTCATATCCTCGTTTTATGATGTGTACTACCTCAAAATGTATTGTATTTTACCATGGGTGGTATTGACTTTTTTGATGGAAATTGTATCGCGAAATTGTTTTCTTTTCGTTGTTAAATCTCAAATCTTAAAAAGGTTTCTAAAAGCAATGACTTTAATTTAAAATATCGCGTCGTGGCCATACCTCCACCATTCTATAAAAACTGTCTTCCTTTTTTCGATTTTCTTTGTTCTTTTTTTTTTTAGTTGGTTGAATATTTCCAATTTATTCCATTTTTTTTTTTTTACTCTTGGTACTTTGTCATCATTGCCTATTGTTTTCAAGTGTGCTGCTGTAAGCACTGAAATACAGCGTACTTCCATCCATCCATCCGTCTATCCATCTCATTAGGAAGCGTACTACTTCTGTTCCGACGCAAAACAGTTCTTCTTTGAAGCGTTGAAATACATCTTTTGATGGCGGCCTTCTTCACCTCCGCTCTTATCGACAGAACTTCCTGGCTTTGTGTGCCGGCGGCTTTTACAACGGCTGTATCTTCCACCGAAACATCAAGGGCTTCATGGTGCAGACCGGCGACCCCACAGGTACTACTGGGTCTAGTTTCCTCCGTGTGCTTTTCTTTCATGCTTGTGTCTGCCTGACATGCTTTTTACTTTTTATGCTTGTTTAAGTTGTTGTTGTTTTCAACATTTTATTGTTGACCTCGACTGTGATTTGTTTTTATGTAATCTGTGCAGTGCTTTGAGTTCTGAGAAAAGAAGTCTGTGAATAAAATGCATAATTCTTATTATAGAAGTTTTTTATATAGGACTGTTTAGATGAGTTTTTGTGTTGATGTTTTTGTGTTCCATGATGACCTCCAGGGACCGGTAAAGGGGGAACCAGTATATGGGGACGCAAATTCGAGGACGAGTTCAGTGAACACTTAAAAGTGAGTATCGCATCGTCTGGGCCTGGCCTGGATGATGTTAGGCTTCACCGTGGATGTTTTATTCTTTATCGTCTTTAAGCGCTCACAGCGTCATTTAAAAAAAAAAAAGGAAAAGTTGCCTTCTAAATTGCGGATGGTAAGACGACACAGGAGGTCTGACATATTTGAGGGATGCTTTTCTTTTTCAATTGGCATTTTGCTCTGATGTGCATTAATTACTGTGTAGTAATTTGTGATGAGCCTTTTAATCATGGGATTTTTAGTATACAAGTATACGCCTATGGTGATATATAGTGACAAATTTCCTGTGATTCATGTCATAATACATTCTTTTGCACTGCCAGGTCCTATTAAGAGTAAACAATATGAAAACTTCCAATTTGTCTTCTCATCCTTTTTTCAGCACAATGTCAGAGGAGTGGTGTCGATGGCAAACAACGGCCCGAACACAAACGCGTCCCAGTTTTTCTTCACCTACGCCAAGCAGCCTCATCTGGATATGAAGTACACAGTGTTTGGAAAGTAAGTGTGTGTATGTCCGAGTGGAATAATATTCTCCTATCAGCCCAGCGCTCAATCCGATTGAAGTTATTAATGTGTCCTCATCGGTGCATAAATAGGATAAATTCCCAATTTGGGCTCCCAGATGATGTTTTCTCTGTGTCTTTCATCCGTGTTCACATGTGGACGAGCTTCCCTTACATCCTTTTTCTCCCACATGAAGGATTATAGATGGTTTGGAAACGCTGGATGAACTGGAGAAACTTCCCGTCAACGAAAAGACATTCCGGCCTTTGACCGACTCTCGGATTAAGGATGTGACTCTTCACGCCAACCCCTTTGCCGGATAGACACGGACAGGGATATTTACAAATTGCCAGTACACACAAAACAATATCAATCGAATACAACAGATACATTGTCTTCTCCTCGTTTCCAGTCATATCTAAACGGTGGAATTCACATTTAGAATTGTTTTACACATGAACTTTTTTTTCTCTTGACATGTTATGTATATATACTGGTCTGTTGTTTTTTTACATAATAAATTTTTGAAAATCAAACTGATATATTCCTCTGCTGCGTCCGTGTCCTACGATCAATCGACTATTCAACCAAATGCATTCATTCAATTATGTATGTGTATGATATAGTAAATAAACCCTATAAATAAAGGTCATTCCAGGCACGACTATGAAAACTACGGGTTCGTCGCCTGGTGATGACGTCGTCAGCACGTCATCAGCGATCGCCCGCTCCACGAGTCGTTGGCAGCTTTTCCCGGCGGCGCAGCGGCGGCGATGGCGGCGGACGAGTCCTTCAAGGTAACGACGCCCGACCCGGGCTCCGGTCCACACGGCGCACGACGCGTCCTCACGGTCCATTCCACGTGTGCCGTGTACTGATCTGATCACGCGGTGTCGACGCCCTGTCCCTCCGGGTCCGTGCAGGTGTCCTCCCTGCGGGGGAAGGTGGCGCTGGTCACCGGGGCCAGCTCGGGCATCGGTGCCGGGACCAGCGTGATGTTCGCCAAACTCGGGGCTCTGCTGGCGTTGAACGGCCGCGACGTGGAGAGCCTGTCCCGGGTGGCCGCGCAGTGCACGGACTGCGGGGCCGCGGAGGTACACGCCGCGTCTGTCGGGGGGCCCGCGGGGGCCCGGCGCTCGGGTCTCCGGACCAGAGTTCAGGCACTTTAGGGGTCAACGACACAGCCGGATGGAACATGCGTTTAAATTCATGTCATTGATACTATTTTAAATATAAAAGGTGATTTAGTGAAGCACCGCATTGATTAAAAAATAATAAATCATAAATATATTGAAGAAAACGGCATGAATTGGAAATAATTATTATACACATGCATATATAAATACACATATATAATACACACACACACACATTTACTATGGAAGCCAGACTAAAAACAATAATCAAAATATATCTGTTATATTAGTGTTGCTCCCTTCGATGTGGAAAAATCAAGGGGCACCTTACCAGGGGCCCCACGCTCAGGGGACACAACTCTAATTGGCGGTGCTGGGGTCCTTTATGCATCAATTTGTGCTTGTAATGCATACATTTCAAAGTCCTCCCTGCTGCTCTCAACGTGAACGTGAAGGAAATAAAGAGTCAATATGAGTAAAGCAGCGTTGCGTCAATTATATTAAGGATTAAAACATAGGATCATAGACATTGGGAAAAAATGTTTGGCCTGTCAAAATAAAGTATTTGATATATTTGAAAGAAGCAATAACCTGTTGATCAATAACCTTGATCTTTGGAACCAAATGGAAAATCACACACACGCTCAGAAAGACTGTAAACATCATCTTGAACTTGATGAAAACCAATAATGTGATGAGGTTGCATATTTTTTCATGTACTCATATATGATATTAGAATATATTTTTATTATATATAAATACATACTATTATTTTGTTTATATTGCACTATTAATATAATTCATTAATATCATAGTTTCTTGTATAAAAAATACTAAAACCCTGACACAAAATTAGTACTTAAAGTCAAAGTACCACATTTCTATGTTAAAGTATGTAAGTACTTGTTCTTAAATGTACTTAAAGTATTACAAGTAAAAATTCTCATCCTATCCAGTGCCCTGATATAACTCTGTAACACCTCCTAAAGTTGCTTTTCTTTCTGCAGATGATGCGATGCGTATTCATTCATTTAACCATTTCACTGGATTCTGGATGAATTCCCTGTGCTTTTGGGGGTTTCCAGCCGCTGCTCATCCCCGGGGACCTGACGGATGAGGAGACGGTGCAGAGGGTGGTGGAGCAGACCGTCTCCCGCTTCGGCCGCCTAGACGTCCTGGTGAATAACGCCGGCGTCCTGGAGATGGGGAGCATCGAGACCGGCGACCTGCAGCAGTTCGACAGAGTGATGGACATCAACGTCAGGTGGGATCTCTTTAGAAAATCCATTTAAATAACCTGCGCGGTCCTCTTCCCCAACGTTGATATTCACTTAGATGTATGTACTGTCTGTTCATTTCCTTTTTCCTTTTCTATCTTTCCATCCTTGGATTATACCTTGCATACAGACATTTAGAATACCACCTTGGGTTATTAATATCGACTTTTTTTTTTTGCACATGGACATTGCAATAACCTGGATTATACTGTATTATTATCTGGACATTTTAATACTTAACACTGGATTTTTTCTTGGCCATGGACATTTTTAATACCATTTTGGCTATAACGTTTTATTATACTATATTATAATATACAATTATACTATATTCTTACCATATCATTACACTATGGTATATCATGTTATACTATACTTTACACTGCTATATATTATACTTGGTCATCATAATACCACCCTGCATTATAAATAGTATATACTTTACTATATACTTACCATACTTCTATGATCAGAATCATTTTATTCCGCCAGGCGCATTTACATGTACGAGGAATATGTCGTAGTGAGTTTCTACAGATGATTGGCATTAAAATAAACCCTGAATGCTCTAAAAAAAAAAAAAACTGAATAATTAAATATTTGAGAATTATAAAGTAAAAAAAAAAAAAAAAAAGTTGCCAAATATGCACTAATTGCCGAAAAATACAAAGCGGAAATAGTCACAGATATAAAAAAATACAGAATACACACATATGATTCTATGCACAGGGTACGTTGTTGGTATGGGTATATAGGGTATAAATTCAAATGATAAATGATGAGTTCTGTATTTACTGCTGCTATCACTGGGTTTACACATTGGCGACTATATGTTCACGCTGTTATTTTTATCTTATATTTAAGTTTTTATCTCCATCGAACTTCTTGACTCTGCACCGTTTTCTTGCTGCTGTGACACCTCAAGTCTTATCTTATGTTTTTATCTT
Source organism: Zeus faber (assembly GCF_960531495.2). NCBI lineage: Eukaryota > Metazoa > Chordata > Actinopteri > Zeiformes > Zeidae > Zeus > Zeus faber. Next base: position 5,729,225 of record NC_137203.1, read on the forward strand.
GTGTTTTTATCTTATGTTTTTATCTTGTGTTTTTATCTGATGTTTTTATCTGATGTTTTTGTCTGATGTTTTTACCTTGTATTTTTATCTTGTGTTTTTATCTTATGTTTTTGTCTTGTGTTTTTGTCTTGTGTTTTTATCTTATGTTTTTGTCTTGTGTTTTTGTCTTGTGTTTTTATCTCATCTCTAGGTCTGTGTACCACCTGACTCAGCTGTGCGTCCCCCACCTTATTAAGACCAAGGGCTCCATCGTCAACGTGTCCAGTGTAAACGGACAGAGATCGGTGGGTGTTTACCTCCTTGATATGATTTATACGTTGGTATGTGACGCACTATCTTGAATTGAAGCCGTCCACGGTACCTTTTTTTAATTTTTTTATCCTTTAGTTCCCTGGCGTCCTGGCTTACTGCATGTCCAAGGCGGCCATTGACCAGTTCACGCGCTGCATCGCCCTCGGTGAGTGGCTCACATCACGTTAAAGTAAGAAGCGGTTTGGGTGCAGAAAAGTCACATCGTTTATACTTATTCATTTTGTTGTATTTCAGAGCTGGCGCCTAAACAAGTGCGAGTGAACTCAGTCGGGTGAGTGTGTTGAAGGTCGTTCTGTTCGGCGGCTAATTAGGCTCCGGCCCCCGGGGGGAAATATGAATCATTATTTTCCTCATGTTTACGTTCCTTATTTTAGGTTCCATGCCGATACGACGCAGACGCTGTCTTATCAGCAGCCGTTTAGCTTTTTTCTCAGGAAAAGTGCCGCCTTTTATTTAGGGAAGAAAACCTCAAATGACGTCAAACAAACAACTCATTGACATTTTTCATTGACAAGTTTTTATCACATTTTGGCTTCGTTTTATTTTGTTGCATATCAACCGGTTTGTCAGTTTCAGAAGATACTCATATATATACATATATATATATATATATATATATATATATATATATATATATATATATATATATATATATATATATATATATATATATATATATATAATTTTTTTTTCTCATATGACCTAAATGTTTATTGTCTTACTTTTATTTTTTCGAACCACAATATTTTAATCCTGTAGAATTCCAGGAATTTGTTGTTTTGAGTTGATTTTGACTATGTTAACTTCTTTTTGTTCCACAATCAGTGATATTCAGTTTTCATTAATTCAATAATATGCACAATCCCATAAAAGTACTCAAAAAATTATTATTACATTTATTTTTCACCTGACACATTTGGGGTTAAAATGGATACAGATATTATATTTTTGGACCGGGCCATTTAAAGCGTAATCCTTGCCTTTGGACTTCTTCTCTTCAGTCCTGGTGTCATCGTCACCGACATCCACAAAAGAGCCGGACTGACCGAGGAACAATACACTCAGGTAACACGTCTGATTATGGGCTTTTAGGTTTTCTGTAGAACAGAAGGTGCCAAGCCTGTTTGAGTTTGTCATATCTAGGGATGCAATAGGCAATGGCAGGATACGAGCATGGTACAGGCATGGTAATGAAATGCTAATTGTCATGGCATTGTACGACCATTGTAATAGTGTTGTTATGGCGCAATGGCATGTGATAGCTTTGTGACAGCATTGTAATGGAATGGTGATTACATTCTAATAGCATGAGATACAATACAACATCATATACGGATGCAGCCACCTAAAATGCGTGGCTGGTCCTTGACAGGCTGGTGACAGGTTCCCGCTTACCTGAGCGCAATGAACGGGCGGCCATTCCGAGTGGCTGGTGCCGTGGTCGTAGCAGATTCGTTGAAGTGACATCATCAGCCTTGTCCTGTACATTTGCTGTAGTCTGTGTCTCGGTCCTTGTCTTCCTCTCCCTCTTCCCTCGCCCTCCCAGTTCCTGGAGAAGTGTAAGCAGACCCACGCCCTTGGCCGACCGGGGGAGGTGGAGGAGGTGGCGCAGGCCATCGCCTTCCTGGCCTCCGACGCCTCCAGCTTCATCACAGGGGTGAACCTGCCGATCGACGGGGGCCGCCATGCCATGTGCCCCCGATAACGCAGTGCACAGTGTCTGATGCAGTGTCTAAGGCTTCAATAATAACACCAAAAATACTAATAATAATAATAATGAGGCTTCAAACCTTCTCTCTGCCTCCGTTTCTGTGTTGGATTTGATTGGAATGAATCCAGATTCCAGATCAGGGCTCAACGGGAGATAGAACTTAGTGTAAAGTGGCGATAATAACTTTGTCTGGGTGGGGGTGGGGGTGGTTTTCCGACATCCGGGTTTCCCCTCGCCTTGGCTTCAATGTTGTCGCTTCCTTTTCTCCAAAGTTTTTCCTTCTGATCAATTGATTACTTTTTTTTTCTCGGTCATGTGAGGTGGCGGGGAGGATATTTACTGATCTTATTTGTGAATAAAATGGAAATTCGCCAGACTTCTTCATGTGGCGGACCCCGCCCCCGACAATGGAAACGGCATATAGAGGACGTGCAATAACGCAATTACTTTGAATGGCTGTTTCTAACCAAGTGCCAGCTAATAAAATATGGGATGAATATCAAACAGAAGGTTTTTTTCAAACAAAGTGACCTCGAGGATTACCACTTTAAAAGTGTCCTCAGGCTTTGAATAAAAAAAACCTCTCGTTTAGGACTCCATCTTCCTCCATCCGTGAAGTGATGGAGTCCACAGGGTAGAAGCCCCCCCCGAGTCTGAGATGAGGTTTCGTTATTGATGAAGTTTTCTCATTTAATTTGGAACTCAATCAACTCGGCTCCTCAGAATTTATTGACTCGCCTCGTTTGCTCAATAGTCTTTCTCAGTGGAGCACAAAATAGTTCCCAAAATCGACTCCACACAAGTGATGTGTAGAATTTAGACTGTGAAAGTTTAAGGCCCTCCATCACCAGTGACAATAAGGGACCAGAATATTCCTCAGCTTCTCCTTTGATTGTTTGGTTTAATTATAAAAAAAACACATACAGACTATTATATCTTAAAAAAAAAAAAAAAAGCTCCAAATGACCAAGAATTCCAACGACACCAAACAACACAATGTATGCCCGATGCACATGTTGAATAGGGAAGCCCATGGGAATTTAAATAAAAAATTTAAATAGCATCCACTGTATATAATAACGGTTGCATAATTATACACATTTACATTTTAAACAGGCAAAAAACAAACAAACAAAAACAAAAAAAAAATGAAATTAACTTACGGGTGTCCAAACGTGTCGGACTCGTACAAAGAAATGGTAAAAATACTAGCTTGAAAGATAATTTAGTGAATTTGGCCTTTTTTTTATATTTATATCTGTACAATCTTCCCTTTTTTTCTTCTTTTTTTAAAAACTAAATTTAAATTTTTTCAAAGCACATCTTTGCGTCTTGGCTTGAGAACTGATGAGACCTTCTGAGAGAAGAATGAATGATGTGCAGCACCGTGCGTGTCCTCTGCAGGTGGATGGGTGTGTTGTGAGCTGAGAGGTAGCACCACGAGGCTCTCGGCTCACACAGCAGTTTGACTCACTTACCTGCCAATACCTGAATGAATGAAAAGTTGACTCGGCATCTGCCCCGTTTTTCCCCTGAATTTCTCTGCACGGCTGTGAAACAATAACTATTGCACTTTATATTACAATACAGTACATATACATGTATAAATATTAAAAAGGTGTGACATTACGATGAAGAATTATTGCATTGTCGCAGAGGGAAATCGTCCGTTCGTCTGCTTGGATCTCCTTTGGAACTCTGAAGTGTGACCGTGAAGGGAATATGTTACAACATGGTCCAAGACCGACGGAAGAAGAAGCGAGACTTTTCTCATAGTACCGTCTTCTATTTCGGGGATCCAGGTCTCGTAGGACAGAAACAAGTCTCTGGAATCGTAAAAAAAACAACAAAAAAAAAAAACAAAGCTTATTATTCTTTCCGTTGGGAGGATTGGCGTCGGACGTCTCGAGTTGGGCTCTGCCGTTCCACCGGCCCTGTCCCTCTCTGGTGCCCCCTACTGGTCCTGCAGTCCAAGCATATCGTGTGTAGAGTGATCGGTGGGTCTTTTGGCTCCGGAAGCCCCAGAGAAGCGCCGGTCTCCCCTGTTCGCCGCCCTCCTCCCCCCACTCCCCCACCCCCTCCCTCCCCCCATGTAGTCACCCCCCTTTTGGGGAGCGTGGCAGCTCCTCAGAGGAAGCACGCCGCCCCGACCTCCAGGTGGAAGTGCGAGCCCGAGTCCGTCGTCGGAAGGTTGTACACGTCGACGATGGGCAGTAAGTTGGGGTCCTGCGTCTGGAAGATGAACTGGGTCTGGTGCCAGCGGCCGTCCTTGATCTGAAAGACGAGGCCGTGTTATTGTACCAAGGAGTGACCCCTTCCACGCCGAAAAGTGAGACCTTTTACGACGCGTTCGGTGGCTCTTTTGACGTACGTCACGCCTTCTTATGGTTGGCGTCGGGTCAGTGCTTCTACTGCGGAGCGAAACTCAAAGAATAATGGATATTTCAGTTTTAAAACACATCATCATATCCTAGTGACCATGAGCTCATTGCATTCGAAAGGTAGCAGCTGTATGATTTACTTCAATGGACTTTTTGGACCTTGTGGTTTCTTGGTAATATAATAAATAATATCCAACCCCATGTGTGACACATTAATGTGTCACACATGTGGATATTAGGTGTTCGCTTGGACCGAGTGTTGCGTACCCAGCAGTCGTCCTTGGCCACGTGCGGCTCCAGAAGGTCTCCCGCGTGGATCTTCTCTCCATTCCAGGCCTTGAAACTGACAGCCCTGGAGGAGGGCCTCAAGGAGGGCCCTGTCGCCCACACCGGAGTGTTCAGGCAGTGGATGGTGATCTGCTGCACGGCCTCGGAGCTCAGAAGGTGGAGGAAGTTCATCTGGATGCGCCCCACTCCCATTTCCAACTGTGCACACAAAACATTCATGGCTAATTAGAACTGGATCGCTCCATCAAACAGAACGCTGTAAGTACCATTATGCTGCTGTATTAATTGGTTGGGTGGTTGGAGGAAACCCACGCAACCATGGGAAGAACATTCAAGCTCCAACCGAGATGAATTTTGTTTGTCAAACTGGGATTTGCACCTTGGAGACGGTGATGGGTTTCAGGCAGGTCTGTCCTCCCCCCGTGAAGTTACACGTCACCTCGATGGTGTCTGCAGAGCAGCCCAGGTTTGGGTCGATCCAGTAGATGCCTGCAGGCGGAATGGGAGGAGGCCGTGGGTTAAACCGGGACAACACGGACGAGTTCAGAAGGAACGGAGTGTTAAAGGTCTCGCTGCCCGCCGCTCACCGTCGTGCATCCTCTGCTCACAGTCCTGGAGATCTCGGCAGATCCGGGCGGGATTTTCCCGGGTTCCCAGCGGGTTCTTGAGGCTCTGGATCAGTGTGCTGAGGTGCTGCAGGGTCTTGAAGATCTCGGTGCCCTGGTCCAACATGGGCATATCCGCGTTCCGGTAGTTCTGTTTGGCACAAAGAAAGAAGAAGTTCATCCTTCCATGAGATCATCAGGTGTTCAAGGGCCGGGGCCATTTCGCCGTTTCCAACTCACCTCGGACCGCAGAGCGTGGGAGTCCAGTATGACCTCGAAGGCGGCGTCCAGGGCCTCCTTTTTCTACCAGAGAGGAACGAGAAGATGGGATTAGGTCACAGGGAAAAGGAAACACGCTCGGGATGTGTTCTTGTGTAGCGTCGTTTCGGTGAGACAAAGGGGGAAGGGTTGAAGTAGTAAATCCTGGAGCGCTTCATTGGCTAATACGATGTAAGTTGCTGACGTAACCATGGCGACCACAGGAGCTCCGCTGATGCGGCTTTGAACCCTGATGCTACCGGTTCACCTTTGTTCCTCGTCATTTGTAATTAGAAAACGGTTGACGTCCCACGGCCCGTTTCAACCTTCGGAAACGCTTTTTAAAGTGACTGGCTGATTGGCTGTAGATTGAGCACCCTGGGGCCGCGTCACGTAGGATTCTGTCCGTGTGGGGGGAAAAAAACACGCTGGCGATCCAGGGAACGGCGCTACGTGAACACGCCCTCATTTTGTCCTTATTTTACATTCAGTGTCTTTACCTAGAGGTTTAATAAGGGCGGATAAGTGGAGGCATACTTACAAATGAAAGGGAAGCGCTAGGACGCCCCTGAAACCCAAAGAGAGAAGGGAGTACATAATAACATTAGAAAAGATGGTACTACTGCCATTCTAACCGTTCCATTTTAAAATGTACGCCCTTGTATAAGAAATAACTCAGAACTTACCGGGGGTCCGGGCGGACCTCTCGGACCGGGGGGCCCCTGGGAAGAAAGAAAAAAATTATATAGAAATTCCACATGCACGTTCACGTCGCGTACCAGCGTGACCTTTATTGAAGATGATTAATCAGTTGATTGGAGACTCCTGGGAAATGAAACCGCGGGCGCTGAACAAGTTAAAAACAAAAACCGCAGAAGAGAAACGTCCTACCTTGGGTCCCTGCGTCCCCTGTCGGAGAAGAGAGGAGGAAAAAAGACTGATCAGAAAGTGGAACATCACGGCTCGGAACGACGAAATCAACTGAGAACTGAGAGAAAAACAGACACTGATTCAATCGTGCGAAGGTTCGTATTGCTCCTTTAGGTTTAATGGAAAGTTTTATCCCCGTTGAATTGCAAGAATATAGGTTTTGAACTGCCTTCCTGTTTCTACCTTGAGAGCCTATTCATAAAATTGCTTTCCAGACGATGAGCCATTATGTGCAAATTGCAACAGTATTGCGAGTGATTCGGTAAATTATACCGATGCCCGGGAGAACAAACAGCCCGGTTATGTAAAAGCCCACGCGACGAGCGCGTGCCGCCGAGTGTTTGTCGTCCTGAAACCAATTCCACGCTGTCTAAGTGTCACCGCGTGGATTCGAAACGAGCCGCGGAGCCGCTCTCCGGCGCTAAGCGCCCTGCTCCGTGCTCATGCTGCGGAGAAAAAGAGATTAATCAGAGGCAGCGCCACGCACCGTGTCCCCCCGACTCCCTTTGTCACCATGGGGTCCCTGGAGGGGAGGGGAGGGGGAGAGAGGGAGGGAGGGAGAGACAATCTGTCACTGCTGAGCGGAGGGAGATGGGAGGGGGGGGTAAGATGACATTGGGATGAGAAATGAGCTACGTACGGGATGACCGCTGGGGCCGATGATGCCCACGGGCCCCATGGCACCCTCCATGCCCTGCACGGAGAACAGCGACACCAACATCACTATGATGAAGCGCCTGACGCGAGGCAGGCGGTTTATTATGAAAAAGAAACTGACACACATTCTCAACCTTGGGAGGGCGGGCCCCTACGTGGGGTCGCTCGATACACGCGGTGTCTCAGGACATCTCAAAGGCTGATATATTCATATTTGATTGATAGAAAATGTAGTTTAATAGGTTTAAAATGCATTGTCAATGGTGTATAATCCATTTGGAGCTCCCTCTGTGTTCTAGTAGATTATTAAAGATTGGCTTTGCAGGTTGAGAATATTCACTCCACTTGCAGATTAGGTCTGTACAAATACCCTGTGTTGTATGCTCAGCCTGCTGACAGCACGGGTTACACAAAGTTGTAATCATAATAGTAGCCTGTAATGTATGATCCTCAAAGTGAATATACTGTACAATATCTGCACTTTAACCAGTATGTTAGTTTAGAAAGTACAGTAAGAAAGATTTTTATTTAGCCTCAAATCAGGCCTAAATGTGAATTTTAACACATCACATTTGTGGTGCTGGCTCCAAAATAATAATAATGATAATAATAATAATAATAATAATAATTAATAATAATAATAAAAAAATCTGTCACACTCTATTTTCTGTTGTCTCAACAATTTTCGGACCTAAGACAGGGTCACAGTAAAAACAGGCATAAGAGTTCAGGAAACCCTGTTCTTCACCTCACCCTTAAGCCACGTGGTCCTTTGGGCCCCTGGATTCCTGCCGGGCCAAAGTCCCCCGGGGGCCCCTGCGCAAACACAAACACAGGGTTTGAAGGTGGAAGGAGGCGTCGCGAGGCTCATGCCGACAGACCGCGGCGCGGGGTGAGAAATCTGAAAAGCGCTTCCGCCAACTGGAGCCGGGCGTTTGTGTCGTGCGTCATCCGCCTGGATGGGCCCCATTCTGGATGGGCCCCTGCCGTGGCGGAGCGGGGGCCCCACAGGCTCTGCGGGAGCGACGAGGCTCTAAATTACCGCGCGTGGTTTCAGCGTCGACTGAGCTCTTCCCCCGGCAGCGACCTTTAAGGGCGGAGCAGATCTGTACAGTCTGCACGTCGGCTCCACGCTCAGGTCAACAAGGAGAACTTCATCAGGATAACGTTTAGCGCTTCTCATCCCGACTCGTCTCAAACACCATAAATCAACTTGGAGAACAGTACAGGGATTTCAATTCCATGAGGCCGCTAGATTAATCAGCTGCCAGCAACTGATTTACAACGGGATTCCTTTTGTTTTGTTTTTGTTTTTTTACAATTTTCCTCCTCACTATCCAACAAGTACAGTACAGCGCTAGGATGTTGTTGTTTTTTTTTTCCTGTCATGTGTGTGCCGTTTCAACTGCTTCTGCTTGCGCCCGTCCTCCTCCCTCGAGACGGTGGAGTTTGTGTCTTGATGGAAAAAGTCCGAGTTGTGTTGGTGACGCCTAATAGGAAGGTAGGGTACAATAGCCAGCAGTACCCTGTAAAGTACCACATTTCTACTTTGCACCATTTTTGTACCAGTGAAGTATGAATTTGTACCCAAGCCAAGGGTAGAATGAGCGTACCTTAGAGCAGTGTCCCTAGACCCCACAGTTTTCACTGTGGGGTCCAGGGTCACCAGGGGTCATTCAAGATGTTCCAGGAGATCCCCCAACTTCAGCATTTTATTAATTATTATCTCATTTACAAGACGTTCGCACCATTAGAGAACGAACAATAATAACTGTTTTGGTTCACTCTACTACAACTATAGAATGGACAGGTATGGAGGTTCCCACAAAAGCATTGTGGTGTGTGGGTGGTGTGGTTTGAGCAGCCATGCCTGTCTTGGGTCTCGGTAAGTGGGGCTGGGATCAGGGTGGCTGTGCGCCTGTTGCTTGTTAAACCAATCAATGAGCAACAGGTAAATGCCCCATCCCCCCACACACACAGGAGAGGAGCCCTTGTCGTGACATGATTTCCATCTACTCCGGGCTTTCCAGCTTGCCCACTCCCTACAATAAACTGGTACTTTTCAATCCCATTGCCTGTCTCTCTGTATCAGAGGGCCCTAAAAACGCCACTCCGGTAGCGTGTGGCAGGCGGATCTGCCACAAGCATATCGAGCAATAAAAGTCTTCCCAGATGTGGATCCCAGAGAATAAATGTTATCAAATGGAGTCAGATGCCTAATGCGTGTCAAAAATATCATAATTTGAAAAAAAGGTTGAGAGTCACTGCCTCAGAGGGTACTGCCAGTAAGACAAGCCTTGGAGCTACAATGCTGAATTTTATTTCTGAGGGTGTGTGCTGCATTCTGGGGAAACAAAGCTCACCTTTGGCCCAAACATTCCCAGAATCCCCGGATATCCTTGTTCGCCGGTGTCCCCCTGATGCATACAGAAAGATGGAGAAACTCAATGTGATCTCAGCAAGGGCAAAGTAAGTGTCTCTCATAATGCAGTTGTAGGCTGTTTTCCTCCTCGATGATTAACTGTTAACTCACTGGTTGTCCCTTGGGTCCCGGGTCGCCCTGTTTCCCTGGCAACCCCATCCCACCAGCGAAGCCTCGTTTCCCCCGAGGTCCGGTTTGGCCCGGCAGACCCCGCTCGCCCTGAGTCAGACACACACACACACACACACACACACACACACACACACACACACACACGGAAGTCCACGTCAGCCTCAGGTCACATTATCATCATGACTGTGTTGGGTCGATAATATTGAATATATTATATAATATTTGCCACCATAGGCGATATTTTCACAGTATCGAAATATCGCCCCCTAACCCCTGTCTGTCTGTCCGTCCGTCCGTGGAATATATTTATGATTCCCCTTATTTGCAATTCCTCACTGAAATGTTATCCCCATGCATTTTGGGAGCTTCTATCCGTTTGATCCTGTCATTGTAAAGCACACTGACTGACCGGTGACCCACGTTACGTGAACGCCCACGCACAACCTGCGATCCGCTCTCTGTGATCCAGCATTAAAGGTGCACCGTCTTGCCAAAGAGAACAAATACAGAGGTTTTTTTATTGTAGATTATTTATTGTAACTGAATGAAACAAAAACAAAAAAATGCTGTGCGCAACTGTGCGTAATGGGAACACTTTCTGCGTCACTGCCCCCCGCCGTCGAAAACGGCGACAATATTGTGTATCGCGACATTTGGGCCGAACTGCATCACGATATAAAATTTTGGAATATCGCCCAAGCCTATGACTCATAAGGATCCATTAGGGTCAGATCTCAGGAGGGGAAATAGGATTTTTATGTTTGGCCTCCCACATGGATAGTGAATTGCCAGTTTTTTGTTTGTTTCTATCTTTGTTCTGTAGGAAGTTAATGTCTTTGGATTACTGCAAATGCTACTAAAACAGAGAACATTGGCCAAGTTACAGTACTTGCCAATTCTCACGAATTTGCATCCGTGCAATTTCAGGAGAACTCAATTTTTTTGGCATTTCACTGTTTAAAGTGGAAGTAAAAATATGTAAAAATCATTGAGAATTTGAAGAATTGCAATATCAGATTGCAATATATCATCACCTTTGCAGCTCGATCTCATTTAAATATCAAATCAGAAGAACCCCACAAATCCTCGGTTGAGCTTCATGGATAGAAGCTCCTGATCTCACCTTGGTACCAAAGGAACCTTGACTTCCAGGAAGACCCAGTACACCCGTCTTCCCCCGCGGCCCCGGTGTTCCAAAGAAGCCAAACTCTCCATCGTCTCCTTGTTCCCCCTGGAAGATCCACAGCAGCACGTTGGTCGCATCACAGCCACTGTCAATGTCGATAAGTGGAAATATTAGCCTTTCCAGAAGATGTCCTTACCTTGATTCCTTTGCCTCCATCCTTTCCAGGGGGTCCATCCATTCCAGGTGGACCTTCAAGGCCCTCCCTGCCCACAACTCCCCTTGGACCAGCAGAACCTTCTGGGCCCTAGAGGAGAATCAGAATATTACCCTCTACAGTTCTCCACTGGTACTGTATCGTCATGAAACTTACTGTGACATTTAAGAATTCTAAATTAGAGATATGAGAAGATATGAACTAAAATGTCTCACAACCTGAGGTTTACAATATTTGAGTTCAGTGTGTGTGTGTGTACACACACACATATATATATATATATATATATATATATATATATATATATATATATATATATATATATATATATATATATATATATATATATATATATATATATATATATAAAACAAATCCAAGACTTAATTGAACTCAAATATCCATGTCATGTAAAATTCCCCATGATTATTGTTAGAAACCACCAGTGTTATTTTTCACACGATAATAATTATAATAATTTTAAAACTAAAGCCTAATCGGAACAGCAACTCTGTAAACATTTACATGCACAAATAACGCACGTGTCCTACTTACTGGTGGTCCTTTGGACCCCCTTTGTCCTCTTGGCCCTGATTTGCCTTTCAATCCCTAGAGCAGAAAGACATTTTTATCGCCTTCAGCTCCAACATGATGAGAAACAGAAGTCTAACAGGAGTGCGGGAGTGGAAATTCAGTTTATTGTGAACATAATATCAACTAGTTTTGTCCTTACTTGAGCACCTTTGGATCCTTTCAAGCCTTGTTGTCCCTTGGGTCCAGTATGTCCCTGAGGTTGTATTAGAATTGGGTTGATTTTGTGCTTCAAACTTCATGCATGTCTACATGTCTCTACAGGATATTATTGTTATTCTTGGCTCTTCATGCTTGTCTTTCAGCATAAATAACATAATATCCAGCGCAAAAGTCGACTTACGGGCGACCCCGGAGCTCCGGCTTCACCTCTCGCTCCATCGAAACCAGTTTGACCCTGAAACAGGAAGTATCCACATTGAGACGTATGGAACACGGGCGTACTTTAATGGCTTACATGGCAACAAACACCAACAACAATTCAAACAACAACTCTAAATACAGAAGTTTTTTTATTTTGTATTATATTATTATTTTTATAGTATTATATCTAATTTGATATTAAGTGAGCTGATGACGTAAGTAAACAAATAAATTAACTAACATAAATCAATTAATAACTATTCAAAAAAAAGACAATAACACTCACAGTATATCCTGTGTCACCGGACTCTCCTCTGTCTCCTCGGTCTCCTGGAGGACCCTGGTTCCACACGGCAGAAAACAAACACATATACATAATCACTAACACGTATTCCCTATTGAACACACATACACACACACACACACACACACACACACACACACACACACACACACACACACACACACACACACACACACACACACACACACACACTCGGACAATAAAACACCAGATATTCCGATAGATTTGTATTTTTCTGGCACCTAAAATGCATCATGGGGACAGAGTGCACGTGAGGAACTCACTCTGTCACCTTGGGGACCGGCGGGCCCTTCCACCTTGCTGTCCTCCCCCGGTTCACCCTGAAATGAAAAACCGATAGAGAAATAAAGACCAATCAATGAAATTCTCCTCAAAGGCACAAACTAACCCAAAGAGTCCAAACCCAATGAGTCCAAACCCCAAAGAGTCCAAACCCAATGAGTCCAAACCCCAAAGAGTCCAAACCCAAAAGAGTCCAAGAAATAACGAGTCCAAACCCCAAATAGTTCAAACCTAAAGCGTCCAAACCCCAAACAGTCCAAACCCAAAGAGTCCAAACCAAAAGAGTCCAAACCCATAGTCCAAAACCCAAAGACTCCAAAACCCAACAACTCTAAACCCAAAGCGTCCAAACCCCAAACAGTCCAAACCCGAAGACTCCAAATCCATAGTCCAAAACCCAAAGCATCCAAAACCCAAAGCGTCCAAAACCCAAAGAGCCCAAAACATGAAGAGTCCAAACCCCAAAGAGCGAAACCCCAAAATAAACCCAGCTTGTCGTCAAATGTGGTTCCAGGAACAAAACCCCCAGCTACTTATTATCATCCTATAATAAATCACCATGGATCAATGTGGCTGTTTAATGGTGCATGTGCTGTGCACGTGTTGGACAAAACAAACCCTTCGTGCACGTGTTTGTGTTTTGAATGTTATTATATTTTTGTGAGCGGTGACTCATAAATTAGCCCCAAATGAACAGCGCCAGCAGCAGGCATCCCAAGCATCGACCACAGTTCACAGTTCACACGGACGTGTACATGGGTGGAAGGAAACTGCGTTGCCATGACGACAACCGGATTACCGCCCCACGATTCACCAACAATACCGTGTTTGTGCAGGAGTTACCTGCTTGGAAACAGTCACGTAAGCTAATAAGCTCTTTTTGTTCTTCTTGTCGGCTCTCGGTTTATCCTATTATCATGGCAGCGGCAGCAGCAGAATATTGATCTCATTACAGAGCAACTGGGGCGATTATTCAGAGGATCTAGGACTAATACTCCACGTCCCACTTCACAAACTGGCCAGAGGAGTCCAGGTGCTTGTGGCTAATTGCGGATCATTTACCACCACATTTCAGGATTTAACGAGACGTTTTCGCTCCCCTCGTCCAGTCTGGTGTTTGAATTAGAGCGAGGGCTCCAAGTAAAGCACAGACGGCCGGGGAGCCTCAATAGATACAAAATATTGACTTTGACGTCTCAAAACAGCGTATCGGGGATCCTATCGGGGGCGAAAAACCCGAAAAAGGAAAGGTTAAACGCCAACTGTGATTTTATTACAGACACGAGCAATTAAAGCAGCAGAAAGCTATTAGTGTGGGAAGTGTACCTTTTCACCTTTTGGTCCTGGGCGGCCCAGAGAGCCCTGTGGTCCTGTGTGACCCTATTAATACAAACGACATTAAACAGCAATTTAAAACCAGATATTGTGAATTCTGATCGAGATTTTAATGGAAATTATTCAACATAAGACAAGCATGAAAGGCCATTGCAGGGAAATAGAGCAAACAACAAATAGAAAAACGCCGACTGCATTAATTAAAAGTCATGCTGTGTAATATCACACTATATCATGAGATTACATTACACGTATAATAAGTCCAATACCCACTTCAAAGATATAATTCAATGATATTTCTATGTATTTCAGTTAAGGAGGCTGAAATGCAAATGAGCTAATAGTTATAAATCCAAAGCTGTCCTTGTTAATGAGGATGGCAATTAGATGCAATTAAAGGAAATTGAACAGCAATGAAAGAGAGGATTCTAAGCGTCCCTAAGCCACTTTGGAGGTGTTTATTTTAATGGCCGTCCATTAGAGAAGGTTGAAACTGTTGACCCTCTTGTTCACATTTACAGCTGATAGGTTATAAGGTTATTATTATTCTTTATCAATGGAGGGGCGGCGTCTCACCTCATAGCCTGCGATTCCAGGTTCTCCCTGCTGGCCCATCCGCCCCGGTGCACCCTGCAAGAAAATATACAGAATATATTGATTTTTATTAATCAATCAATCAAACAACCAACCAACCAATGAATGTATCAATCTATCTATCGATCCATTTATCCTTCCATCTCACCACTGGTCCGATGGTTCCTCTGGCTCCCTTGGGTCCGGTGTAGCCCGCCTCCCCCTGCTCCCCCACGGGTCCGGTCTCTCCCAGGTGCCCCTGGTGGCCCTTGCTGCCCTGGAGAAGGAGCACGGAGGTTCAGCGATCCAGAAGGACAAGCAGGACAAGAGAGACAGCAGGAGAACCAGGAGAAACCAGGACAAGCAGGACATGCAGGACAAGCAGGACACACCAGGGGAAGCAGGACAAACAAAGAGAAACCAGGACAAGCAGGACACACCAGGGGAAGCAGGACAAACAAAGAGAAACCAGGACAAGCAGGACACACCAGGGGAAGCAGGACAAACCAGGACAAGCAGGACACAACAGGGGAAGCAGGACAAACCAGGACAAGCAGGACACAACAGGGGAAGCAGGACAAACCAGGACAAGCAGGACAAACCAGGAGAAACCAGGATAAGCAGGACACACCAGGGGAAGCAGGACAAACCAGGAGAAACCAGGGCATGCCGGACATGCAGGACAACCAGGACACACACAACAAACCAGGACGAGCAGGACAAACCAGTTCAAGCAGGACAAACCACGACAAGCAAGACACACAGGACATGCAGGGCACACAAGACAAACCAGGACAAACAGGACAAACCAGGAGAAACCAGGACAAGAAGGACACACCAGGGCAAGCAGGACACACCAGGACAAGTAGGACAAACAAGGACAAATAGGACAAACCAGGACAAGCAGAACAATCAGGACAAACAGGAGAAGCAGAACCAGGACAACCAGGACAAACCAGGACAAGAAGAACAAACAGGAGAAGCAGAATGCAGGACAATCTGGACAAATCCGGACAACCAGGACAAACCAGGACAATCAGGACAAGCAAGAGACCCAGGACAAGCAGGACTAGTAGAACAAGCAGGAAAACACGAGAAGCAGAACCAGGACAACCAGGACAACCGGGACAAGCAAAAGGACCTAGAACAAGCAGGGGAAGCACAATCAGGACAAACCAGGACAGGCAGGACAGGAAGGGAGAACCAGAACCAGGACAAGCAGGACAGGCAGGGGAAGCAGAACCAGGACAACCAGGACAAGCAGGGGAAGCAGAACAAGCAAGACAAGCAGGACAGCCAGGACAAACCAGGACAATCAGGACAAATCAGGACAACCAGGACAAACCAGGACAATCAGGACAAGCAAGAGACCCAGGACAAGCAGGACTAGTGGGACAACCAGGACTAGTAGGACAAATAGGACAAGCAAAATAACCTGGGAAAATAGAACAAGCGGGACAAGCAGGGGAGGCAGAACCAGGACAACCAGGGGAAGCAGAACAAGGAAGACAAGCAGGACAAACCAGGACAATCAGGACAAATCAGGACAAGCAGGACAAACCAGGACAAACCAGGACAAACCAGGACAAACCAGGAAAGGCAGGCAAGCAGGACAAACCAGGACAGGCAGGCAAGCAGGAGGAAGCCTTCTTTCTGGTTGCTTGTCCTGCTTCTGGTTCAGTTCTTCTACTTCTACAAATCCAAACGCTTGGAGTGAGCGTCTGTTTGAGGAGGCGTCCCCTCTGTCCGTCCTGCGGGGGAGCGCTGACCCCACTGTTTATTTACAGACGGCCATTAAACCTTTTCATTAAACCGTCGCGCACACACACACACACACACACACACACACACACACACACACACACACACACACACACACACACCAAACAGGAAGCAGAAGCAGGAGCAGCAGCCTGACGGACGTCCAGAATCTGAAGCCGTATTCCGGCACAAACATAAATAAAACAGACTAAAAAAAGCCAGACGAACCTTCTCCCCTGCTTTTCCTCTCTCGCCGATCTTGCCAGATTTCCCCTCCTGACCCTGGAGAGAGGAACAGAAGGAGTTGAGTGTTATTGGCCATGATGGACCGTCGTATAGTGCCGTTTTTATTTTCCGAAGTGCCGGTAAAAGGAGCCGAATTTTCATTACCTTTGATCGACTCAAATCTTGACGTTGAATGAGCATTTATGGTTCCACCTTTCACTACATGAGGAGGCTCTGGCAGAATACAACCAGGATTTAACACCAACACCTTAAAGGGTTAAATGGTTGTTGGCTATTTCACTTATTATTTTTTCTATGACCAAAATGTGTCTCGTGGCGCTATATACATCCTTGGGCCTTTATTTCAAGTTCAAGTTTGTGAATAGATGTTTTCATTTATTTTTTCTCTTTGGAGGAAGGGTGACATTGGACAGAAAAACTTCAAACAAATGGCAAAGTCCTTATACCCAATGGCAACCTCGCAAAACCGTTTTTGTTGACTATCATCTAACTCTGCCAGAATGTGTTTTTTCCCGTAATCGCCGGGCCGAGCCAGGTGGGTTTGGACTGCTATCTGCACGCAATGAGGTATTTTCTATTTGTCAGCAAATACACATTTGGGCATTAACGCGAAACTACCCTCCAAATCACCGACTGACTGACAGAAGCGGCTGTGGCGCCGCACTACGCCCCCGGTGGCGGCCGGACACTCACCCTGACCCCCAGCAGGCCAGGGGGTCCTAGGGGCCCTTCTTTCCCCTTCAGACCCACTGTCCCCCGGTCGCCTTGGTCCCCCTCCAGTCCGGGCTCTCCCTTTTCACCCTGGAACAAATCAAGAAGGAGTAATGCTGTTATACATTTACCAGCGATGCCACTTGATGAAACGAGCGACATCCCTTTGAAGAGCCGCTCTGAATATGCAACGAAAGTACGAGAAGGAGGAGTAGCACAGTACTTAGCGGTGCCACGTTAGAGACTTTCGACCTTCACTCCACCACATTGTAAAGCAAATATCTGCGTATATTTACACTTGAAGTTGGGGACTGGATCCATCAAACTGCTCCTCAGGGATTCTCTGTATCTTTTTAATGACTTTGACAACACCTGTAAGATGTTTTATTGTACAAAAGAAAGTTCCAGTCGCACTCGTTATAGTTTGAGCACATTCAGGAGCGAGTACTTATAGACTTTTCCTCAAGTAGAAATGTAAATTTTGCACTTTCACTTTTCACTCGAGTCAATTTCAGTCGTGTACTTTGGCTTCGGTAAAAGCTCCGAGTCTCTCTACAAGACATCGATCACCTGCAGTCAGTCGGTTGCCAGTGGGTGAATTCAACGATTTTATTCTCATCTTCCAGTAGCAGCGATTGAACAATCTCCGACAGAAGGTTCCGATTGAGTTGTTTATATGTATTTCTTCTGTGGGGGCTCTTGTTCTCTCCATCCACGGCCCCGGGAGCCCGTGCACGTGGGCCGGATCCTGACGCCAATGGAGCGGCGCTTTTTTTTGGGGGCGGGGGGCGGATCGGTTTCTGATCAGCAGAGAGCTCCCTCTCCTCTCTGTCTGTTCCCCTCCTGCCAGACAGGCGGTGGAGCTCCGACAATAGGTCCCCCGCTGTATGTTTTCGCTGAGCGTGGACAAGATGGCGCTCTGAGCATGTGCAGAGGAGCCGGCAACTCCACAAGCAAACGCTGAGGCGTTGGGAGAGCCGCCGTTCTGGTGGAAAATGGCAGAGTTCATCTGGTTCGCGCGCAAAAAAAAAACCAAACAAACAACAAAATTTCGTTTTGGGCTGAGACGATGTTGATGGACGGCGGGGGATGATGCCATCACCTCCACCTGGCTCCCTACACTCGCCAGAATCCACATTCGGCTGAAATAAAGACACTCGCATAATTGAGACGACTGCTGTTCCGGGCTCATAATTAAATATAATTAAAGATATTAAAATATAATCTCCCCACCTTGGCTCCGTCAGGTCCGCTCGCCCCGGCCTCGCCGTCCATGCCAAGCTCGCCCTGACGCACACCACATGGAGGAGAGAATCATGGAGAATATTTGCGGAGTCAATTTGAGCAAAGGTGGAGATGGACGGTAATGAGCACTTTTTGGATGCATGAAGTGTCGGGTTTACCTTGGATTCTTCTGCTCTTTTTTGAGAATTATTGAGAATTGCTTGGAGTGGTACTCGAGTGGTACTAGAAAATAACGATTGAAAATTGTTCGCGGAGGAATGAGCTCAAACTGAAATTTTGCTTCATATTTCATTATTTATATGTCATGGATTTTGCTTGTTTGCTTTTTTATTGTTACTATTCGGTTGCCTCTATTCGTGTAAAACACTTTCAATTGCAAGTTGTGTATGTGCTATACTAATAATGGTTGTTGTCATTATTGTTGTTATTATTATTGTTTTTATTATTATTATTGTTGTTGGTGTGCGCTGCGCTCTAAACTCCACTGGTGTGTATTGGTTGCTCCGTGCGGGATCTGCGGCGAGCGGAGCGGGGCGTGGAGGCTCCACCCGCTGCTGTTTTTAAAAGTCACAAGTTTTCAAAAGGTGTGCGTTTGAGTGCAGTGGTGATTAGGCCGATAAATATTACCTACATGATCATGGCTTTTCCCTGTTATTACAATAATATCTGAAGACATATAATGTATAATATTGTAATATAACGTATAAATATGATAAATGTAATATTTCAGACAGGCCAACTGAACTTAAAATAGTAATACCATAAACAACATTCCTGTTGTGGGAGTAATGACGGCGGTCCAGCGGGCCAGGACAGAGCAGTTAGGGGTTCATTGTCTTGCTCAAGGACACTTCAGCCCGCTACCAGGGGGAGCCGAGGACCGAACCAGCAACCTTCTGGTCACTAGACGACCCACTATGCCTCCTGAGCGACCGCCACCGCTCATATTTATTATTGTTTTCGCTGGGATTTTTATTATTATTATTTTTTTTAATTTTGTTTTTCTCCTTGACATTCTCCGGGCTAAAAGAAAGAAGAAGAAGAAAGAAAGAAGAAAGTGTAAAAGTGTAAGTGTAAGTAAAAGTGTCTGGAACAAGACAGTCATTGAACCCATGGGCATGTTTGAGGTCTCGTTAGGACTGGGACGTCTCAAACACCTTGTGGTTCAAGTTTGATCCATATCGATCTACATCTGCAGCAGGAATTAGTGAACATTTTTAAATAAGGGTTATAGGTTAGGTTCTACAACTTCGGGTCAGGTGGTGGAGCAAAATGAAATTGTGGTGCAGTGCTTTTCGTGACATCATCATCCATTACATATGTGCAGGTTGTGGCTCTGGGGGGCATTCGCAGCTTGTGAGGTGCGTTGCGTAGACTCCATCGTCTGTCCGAAACCCGGTGGCAATATGGCAATATGGCTGTTCCTATATGATTGGTATCTGTCGGACTGAATTGCAACACAGATTTCGGTGTTTCACGGTGGTTTCACTTAAATGCCTGATCTGTCTATTGAAACATCCACAGCTCTATAGCATCATCGCGACATGAGCATGTGTGATAAGCACATCGCAAAAGACTGAAACGCGATGAATAAGAAAATTCCTTTTATTTACACGCGACATGCATCGTAAGCTGGAGAAATTTAAATGGTGACATCCCTTGGTCACCCCCAAGTCAGTCAAAAACATTCGGTGGTTGTGTCCTCACACATGGAGCTCGCTTGCAGCTCGAGAGCAACAGCTCCGAATCTTGTATTTTAATCCCAAAAGTTTAAAAAGCTGATGAAATGTGTCTGAGGGACGGGTAGTTTCTGTCCGTTTGAATGGAACCGTATTGTTGGAAACTTCCACTTGTGGCGTCATGAACCGGTGTTATATAAGTCCGGTTTACGTCTATGTGTGGTCATTCGCTGAGTTGCGCTGTGTAGACCGCATACCAGTGGAGCCAGTGTGGCGTCCAATGTAAACTCGGAAAATTGTAACTTCTGCTGCGTTTCAGAGAACCCGGAAAACTGTAATACGTACCTAGCACAACTAAACTGGACCCTGTGTATTGATACCTGCAGCTACATTTATTATTATTGTTATTGTTATTATTATTATTATTATTATTATTATTATTGAACTAATTATTAATTGATTTATATTAGTTCGATTTAAATTAAAGGACTTGTGTGCAGCAGTGCATTGTGGGATACTCGATACTCACCCTTTGGCCAATCAGACCCTGTTCCCCGATGTTTCCGCCCGGACCAATGGCACCCTGTCAGGCAGAAATACAACCGTGAGCCCCCTCGATGGAGTAACACACACAGTGTTTCATCGTCCAACCAGTTTGTGGACAAAGACAATTGGTCACTAAATAAGTAAAAGGTCATTTAAGGTCTTTAACCTTCTCTCCTGGGTCACCAGGCAGGCCCGTGTCGCCGACCTTCCCCGGCGGACCCTGTCAAAAAAACAAAAATGGAAACCAGGCATCATCAGCCTGGGTTCTGAAGGCCCAGTTTCCCAATCTTCAGAGCCGGCGTGCGGGCAGGCGGACTCACCTTCAGCCCCATCTCCCCCAGAGGTCCCACGGTCCCCAGCGGCCCCGGAGGTCCCTGTCATGGCACAGAGGAGATACCGATAAAACATCCCCCCCCCCGCCTTCACAGAAACTCCACAATCTTTGAAGAAGACATTTTGAAAGTAGGAAAATTTTAAAAAAAAAAGAAAAGAAAAAACTTAGGCTGATTTGGGGAGATAAGTTAATCTCGGCAGCTCAGGACACGGCGCCAAAGCTCCTGAAAGAGATAGAAGCCGGCCTGCTGTCACAGAGATACGCCGGGGCCATAATAAAGCTGCCTCTCCGCGGAGGAGGAGGTGTAAATCAAGTTGACTCGGAGCTCGTCGCTTTAAAGACTTGGGCAGGGAGAGGGAAAGGGGATTAGGTTGTCGGGGGGCTTTTTTTTTATTTTCATTTTTTCTTCCCCCCCCCCCCAAATTTTCCAAAGCAAAGCGGGTGGTTTGTGGGGACGCGGTGACGGCAGCGGTGAGTAAGCTGTTGTCAGACCGAGGAACTGGCAAAAGCGCCAAGGGTCCTCGGTAGGTGCCAGAGCTACGCCTACATTTCTTTTAGCTACCTACATCCCCCGTAAGCAAACATCACGTCTAATTAGGACCTGAGCGGCAGA
Source organism: Zeus faber (assembly GCF_960531495.2). Lineage (NCBI taxonomy): Eukaryota > Metazoa > Chordata > Actinopteri > Zeiformes > Zeidae > Zeus > Zeus faber. The sequence goes on from NC_137203.1 coordinate 5,750,865, forward strand.
ACGGTTGGACACAGCGCCGCCGCAAGGAAGGAAGAGAGATACTACGTTTTCACATTGCCCGAACTCACCGGCTCCCCAGCGATGCCCTTGGCTCCGGGGGGTCCCGACGGCCCCTGGACGCCCTGGAAACATCACAGCCATTTTATATTATGCCACAATACACACACACACACACGAACACGCACACTCACACACACACACACACTCGCACACTGCCGCCATTTATACACCGGCTAGAATAACAGAATAACAGCCCCTCTCCTCAGCCGCCGCTAATAGCTGCTCCGCTAATAGCTAAAAGGGCGTCCATCCCAAAAATCCTGCCCTAAATCGAGGCCTGAAAAGAGAAGTCTGTTCGGCCCAAACACTTACTGGAAATCCCTTCGGCCCCGCTTCGCCCGACTCGCCAAGCTTCCCCTTTAGCGAAAGGAGGCAGAGAAGTCACGACGGGTTAGATCAGACGCTGTTTCTGTTTGTATGATACACATGCAACTTTATGCAATATATTGGAATAAAACTGAAATAATTTAGACTCGAAACCGGTGTGATCGGTGTCCAGACTACTGTATACAAATTATTCATCATGCACAGAAATGTCCTATATTCCAATATACTATCATTTATATATATATATATATATATATATATATATATATATATATATATACTATACTATTCATATTTATAATTATTCAAAACTTGCATCTTTACTGTCACTTAGTCCGTCAAAGCCTTTTTTAAATTAATTTAAGCCTTTTTATTATTTATTATACTGTTGATCTGATGCATAGAGCACATTTTGTATATTCTGTATATACTGTACATTATTTGATATATGTGTATTATACTGTATGTATGAGCTTTTTTGTCTCGTCTGCACTACAATGCACTAACTATTACCAAGACAAATTGCTTGTATATGAAAATGTCCTTGGCCCAACGACAGAATGCGCGATTCTGCGACACATCGGGGTTTAGAGGAACCGTTCTCGACATGTGGAACCTAAAATGTGTGAAGGAAGTGAAACCCAGATCAACACTGAGTGATTTTACCGGCGTTGTGAGCCGCTACAAAGGAAACGCGAAGAAGCATAATTCCTCTCACCATCTCACCAGGAAAACCCAACTTCCCCGGGGGACCGTCGGGACCCTGCCAAAATAAAAACCATTCAACACAGTCCAATCAAAGCTCCCTTTTAACTCCCCCCCCACCCCCAAATCCCCCAACCCCCACCCCCCCTCCTCGATAACCGTTTCCCCATAATAACCATCAGCGTTTCAGCCTTCCTGATTAAAGGTTCTGTTTCTCCTTTTAAAGACTCCTCAGATGTTAAAAATAGTTTTTTTCATAATGTGTAGTTACAAACTGGGCTTGTTAAACTCTTGTTGGTTTGTTTTTCCTCCCCCTTCCCTTCTCACTAACTTAAATCTTATCTTACATTTCAAGACCGAACGGGGTTAAAATAAATAAATAAAAGGATCTTAACCATATAAGACCATATTAAAGAAAACGCATTCTGTATAAACTGTAAAAAAAATAATAATCTCAAATAATAATAATAATCACAATAATAATAAAATAAAATGATCTCAAAATAATAATAATAATAACATATAATATATAAAATAAAATAATAATCTCACATAATAATAAAAATAATAAACATAATACAATACAGAAATAAAAGGTAAAAAAAAAAAAAATTACATTTTATTAATAGACTTTGGAATGCCAACACACTATTGACACTTTTGCACTCTGTGTATCTGTGTATTTATTAAAATGCAGATTCCTATGTGTGATTTGGGCGCTGAATGCAAACTGTGGTCCACAAGGGAGTCTCTGTAGGCGGAGTGGAGTTTCATAGTGAGCCAGTGTGCAGCTTCTAGGCGGAGGACTTTTTGACTCCTTGACCCGCTACTCACCTCCAAACCAGCAGAACCTTTTTCTCCCAACGGGCCGTCGGGACCCCTCGGGCCCTGTAGAATATTCAAGAAGGTCTGATTAAACAATCAATAGATATTGTTAAAATAATGGAGCTGTTTTGCTTTCATCAGGCACCTGGAAATAAAGATAGTTGACTGGTTGTACGACATCCTGGTACTTTTTACATTCTATTTGATGCGTACTATGGCTACTATGACAAAGGTGGTTCAGGGTTCTGGGAAGTTTACTGGGCTTGAACCCCAGTCGTGTTGCCGTGGGTTTTCCCCCACCCCTAAAGACATGCACGTCAGGGTCGTCGGCCCGTTCCGAAAGAGGAGCGTTTGGTACGGACTCTTGAAAAGTGTAATATCAATAAGCTTTAAATGAACAAGCGAACAGCGAGTTTATCCACAAACTTTCACAAACAGGCGTGTTTTCAACGGGCACTGCACTCGTAATGCAGGCTTAAGGTTAGGGATGCGCCTCAGTTGGATTCTTCAGGGGAAAATATATATATATATTGTGACGTATAATGAGGCGCAGCTTGCGGAGCTAATTCTGTCAGACAACTTGACGGCGCCACATGCTTCCACGCCCTTATAAGGCGGCCTTTTTAAGCAGTCAATCTGCCTGCTGCTGCTGTGTTGCGTCGCACTCCCTCCACCTCCCCTGCATCCACCTTAAATGGGGGGATTCCTGTGATTTGCTGTACAATTAGCCGGGAGTGACGCGCAGTAGAGCCAAGACGGCCAAACTCAAACGATGCAAAATAAAGATAATTTAATAGTAGATCTCAGAATTGTCTGTCAGAATTGATATCATGCACATTTCCTGTGATAATAGGAAGTGCCACGTTGTCCAACAGATTGGGCCTTAGAGCTTCATGCAGAAGTCATTTATGACGTCCACTTTTGTCGGGCGTGCCCAAAACTCAGAGAGACACCCGAGGAGGATCCCGACTTCTTTCTTTGGCCCCGGCTCTGTCTCTGCAGCGCGTTTCCATCACGTCTCCCAGAACATAGGTCCTGTATTGTACCATAGAAAGCTTCTAAAGGTCACGGTTTGGTCAGAACCCTGGAGCTGACTCATCCCCGCCTCAAATCAGAGCGGAGCCAAGCCTCCCAGGAGCGTGAAGTGGGGGACGCGAGCGCTTTCATGAGGCTGCATCTGCGTAGGCGCTATAAATACAGCTTCTCTGAAGAAAGCACAGGAGGCTCCAAGTGGAACTCGCTCACAAGCGGGACGTTGGACAGGCCTGCCAGTTGTCGCTTCCGACGGGGGGGGGGGGGGGGGGAGGCTCCTCGGTCCAGTGTGTGGTCTCCGGATTTTTATTTTTTATTTTAAAGAATAATTGAGTGAGTTAAATATAGCTTCAGAGTCAGTATAATTCCACTTTCCATCATTCTATGTCATCGGTCTATGTTCCACAGCGACTGGAGGAGACACAGCCGGTTGAAGCCGGTTTTGGTTATAACTGGCTGGTTCTCACCATAAAGAAACATCATTTTAATACAGTGAGATGCATTCTGGGATACGATGAACGCAACAAAAGAGGGCGGCGGGAGCTGCCTCGAGCGAGTCAGATTCCGCGGCGTTTTAAGCCAATGACGTTCCCCGAAGCCTCAAAGCCGTTTCTTGTTATGAGCCAATCGGGTTCCGCTTTGTTGATAGTCAATAAACAACACACAATTTATAATATAAACATTCAATATTAATTCGGCGTCTTGGAAAGGAACTTGAGATGGAATGATATTTTTTCATATTTTATGGAATTTTTCCCTCATATTTCTGGGTTATTATGTATACTCTACTGCATAGTGTATATTTTTTTCTGATTTAGATGATCAAATGTGTTATTTTGCTGAGCCGGAGTTGCCGGAGTTGCTGCATTTGGCAAATAATGATTTTGAAAGATTCCTTTATATTTGAACTACGGCAATTAACGCTATAACTACGGGGTTTAAAAATACATGTAATTTATGAGTTTTTTTTATTTTATTTGCCATTTATGGTGAAGATGGATATTTCACATCTAGATTATTATTATTAATAATAATAATAATAATAATAATAATAATAATAATAATGATGATGATTATTATAATTAGTAGTAGTAGTATTATAATTATTATTATAAATATAGCTGTACGCAGCAATACGGGGTCCAGTTAACTCGTTTAAGGCACATATTACATTTTTTGTTTTTTGTGTAATGTAGCGAAATATACTAAACTTATAAGAGCAGCTGAATATTTTGGGTCAAATTTGTTCGGTTTTTCATTAATATCTGCTCCGTATGCGGATCGATCTGGATGAATTTTAAACCACGAGATCCTCATGACATAGGACTTTAAACCGTGTTCGTAGGTTCTGCAGAAGTTTGTGTTCCAGATAGTTTTAGCAGGGTTGGACATATTTGGCCGTGAAATGCATTGGACCGCGTCTGTGATATCAATCAAATTTGGTCGGTTTGGTTCCCTCATTTCTGCTCCGTATGTGGATCTATTTGGATGAAACTTCATCCGGAAGGTGTTTGTGACATAGCGGTTCGAACTAGACCTGAACCGTGTTCATGTGTTTTGCCAAATTTTGTGTTCCAGAGATTTTAGATTTCAAAAGCTGCTGTTACGAGCTGGACCCCTAATAATAATAACAACAACAACAATAATAATAATAATAACAACAACAACAACAACAACAATAATAATAATATGAATATGAATATGAATATGAATATGAATATTATTATTATTATTATTAATAATAATGATAATAATAATAATAATAATGAAATTGAGCGATCTAACTATTATAATAATAAAAATAGCTGCAGGCAGAAATACACAGGGTCCAGGCGGCCTCATCCCCGCTGCGCGCTGCCCTGCCAGAGGGAGCAGAGGAAGCACCGATGCTTCCACTGTGAGATTGGCTGTTTGTGTCACATGGTTGATTCTCTGCTGTACGATTGGATTGTTCATGTCACATGGTTGATTCTCTGCTGTACGATTGGATTGTTCATGTCACATGGTTGATTCTCTGCTGTACGATTGGATTGTTCATGTCACACGATTGTTTCTCTGCTGTACGATTGGCTGTGCGTGTCACATGGTTGTTTCTCTGCTGTACGACTATATTGTTCGTGTTACATGTTTGTTTTTCTGCTGTACGATTGGCTGTGCGTGTCACATAGTTGTTTCTCTGCTGTACAATTGGCTGTGCGTGTCACATGGTTGTTTTTCTGTTGTACGCTTGGATTGTTCGTGTCACATGGTTGTTTCTCTGCTGTACGATTGGATTGTTCATGTCACATGGTTGTTTCTCTGCTGTACGATTGGCTGTGCGTCACATGGTTTTTTCTCTGCTGTACAACTGGCTGTGCGTGTCACATGGTTGTTTCTCTGCTGTACAATGGGCTGTGCGTGTCACATGGTTGTTTCTCTGCTGTACGCTTGGATTGTTCGTGTCACATGGTTGTTTCTCTGCTGTACGATTGGCTGTTCGACTTCCGAGAGACGACGCTTGGAATTAGATAACTTTGGATGATGATGTCACAAAGCTCCACTTTATGCCAACATATCAAACTGGAAGAACACGACGTCTGAAAAGTCCTGGTCCTAACGAGACCTCAACCAGGTGCAGGTTACCGTGTCTCAGGTGCTTTTTGCCCGAAAGACGCCAAGAAGATTCAAAATAATAAAAATACGAGATGCATTTGTAAAGCTCCGTTCATACATCGAGTGCAGCTCACAGCGCATTGAGAGAAATTTAAACAGGAGCGAGTTTTTAAATAATTCAGAGTAGGCCAGTGATAATAACTTTGCATCCAGGAACTAAACCTCATTAGAAGAAAATGGAATTGAGGTAGAAGTGTTCACGGCTCTCCAACATGAACATGGAGACCACGTTCCAGTTTGGTGAATAAATCTTTGTATAATAAATCAATCCAAAAATGTATTCAGGTCATCTAATGTATTAAAGATGGTCCAAAAATATAGGCAGTGGGAAAAATGTAGCTGAGCATAATTATTATTAATTCCTATTTGTTATATCACATTAATAACAAATATTTCCCAATCTCTTATGCCGCTTTACTTTGGGTTGTATCGAAGTCCTCCAGTTTCTGGTATGATTTAAAAAATGGGGTTTTTTTGCACATTAAGCTCATTAAGCCACATTGATCTTCCTATTTTTGGCATTTTCATCTTAAATTAATTCATAAAAAATAATTTAGTGTTAAATATTAATTAGGGTTTAACACATATATATATATATATATATATATATATATATATATATATATATATATATATATATATATATTCCTTTTCTTTTGGTGCTGCCCTACAACTGGGTGACACATCAAAGATTTTGATCAACTCCAACAGTGTTTTCACCTCGTTAATCTACATTAGGCCTTAAGCTCCACATTACCCAAACGGCCCCAAACGGGATCTCACCCCTTTTTATTTGAAATGAATCCCGTGGTTTCATCTGTTCTTTGTTCACCTACTGAGATTTATATCAGGATTTTCCTTCACATTCCTAATTTGATGATAATGACTCCAATGAATCAGCTTGAGAGCAGAGAAAGAGAGAGATAAATAGATAGATGGGGGTTATGTGTGCGTGTGTGCGTGTGTGTGTGTGTGTGTGTGTGGGTGTGTGTGTGTGTCTGCGTGTGTGTGTGTGTGTGTGTCTGTGTGCGTGCGTGTGTGTGTGTGTGTGTTGCTTTGACTGAGCTAAAGGAAAATAAATGTGAGCACAGTATGTAAGCTGTATTAGAGGTTAATGTGTTTTTACGCCCACAGCCATCTGTTCCACATTGACATTTCTATTCAAGTAAAGTATTTAAGTACTCTCTGAAATGTACTGAAAGTATTACAAGTAAAAGTACTTCCCATATCCACTGCCCTGATATAACAGAGCCTATACTAAAATCACTGATGGATGGATGGATGGATGGATAGACAGACAGACAGACAGACAGACAGACAGACAGACAGACAGACAGACAGACAGACAGACAGACAGACAGACAGACAGACAGACAGACAGACAGACAGACAGACAGATAGATAGATAGATAGATAGATAGATAGATAGATAGATAGATAGATAGATAGATAGATAGATAGATAGATAGATAGATAGATAGATAGATAGATAGATAGATAGATAGATGGATGGATGGATGGATGGATGGATGGATGATAGATAGATAGATAGATAGATAAATAGATAAATAGATAGACAGATAGATAGATAGATAGATAGATAGATAGATGGATGATAGATAGATACTGTAGATGGATAGATAAATAGTATAAAAAACTATGGTGCTATAGTGATTTGGAAATACAAACAAATAATATTTAAACATTAATATTTTTTATGAATAAATAAATTAATAGTCATTAACATTATTGTACCATTTTATATATATAAAAAGTAAAATAAATCAATTCATGATTTAGAGTAAAAAGTAAACATTAATATTTGCTTTGAAATGTGGTGGAGTAAAAGTATCTGACACTGAATATACTAAAGGACGTCCAGATACTTGAAAAATGTATTAAAGTCCCTGTAAAGTCAATTCAGTGATTTGTTTCTGAACACGTGAACATGGGAACTGCCTTTTTTTTCACTATTTTGAAACATAATTTTATGTACTCAGGGATTTTTGGAATCATTCAAATTTGGCTGGGTGGTTGATAACACATTGTTCTGTGGCGTGACCAAGTCAGAAGACAATTTCATTGTTGCTTTACACGGACTTTAAGTAGTTTGTTGCTTTATTACTTTCCGCTCCCACTCCCCTGTTTTACAGTTTTTTCAAAGGCCTTCATGTAATTTGCCGCCTATTACGGGTATTACATTTTTAAACGTGTTGCTGCTGCGCCTGGTATCAAGGCAGGCCGTGTAAAACCAATCTACAGAATGAAATATTCCCTAATTACTCCACTTATTCATGTTGGATCAATTATTCATGGGGTCCAAAGCCCCGCTGTGTGACCGAGGGCTCTCCCGAAAGCAGGACACACAGTTTGGGGTCTGGGTTTGGATTTAACACTGCACTGAGGTGTTTGATGTTTGTAAAATGGATGGATGGATGGATAGACAGACAGACAGACAGACAGACAGACAGACAGACAGATAGATAGATAGATAGATAGATAGATATAGACAAACAGACAGACAGATAAACAGATAGATAGATAGATAGATAGATTTCTTACCCTCCGTCCTTTGGGTCCTCTAACACCAATGACTCCCCGTGAACCAGGCGGCCCCTGCAGTGGAAATAAATAGTTTGATTATAGACACAACAAACTATCTATCTATCTATCTATCTATCTATCTATCTATCTATCTATCTATCTATCTATCTATCTATCTATCTATCTATCTATCTATCTATCTATCTATCTATCTAATTATCTATCCATCTATCCATCTATCTATCTATCCATCTATCCATCTATCCATCTATCCATCTATCCATCTATCCATCTATCTATCTATCTATCTATCTATCTATCTATCTATCTATCTATCTATCCATGTATCCGTTATGGAGAGGTACAGTTCAGAGAAGCTTGCCTACATGAATATTTTATTTCCTTGAACCCGTTTAACCTGCGTCCGGCACGTCCGGTGCAGCGTGTGAACAGTTACTGTTCGGTGTGATATGCTGCAAAACTAGCATTTCCCTGAGCACCCGAACCCTTCAATCCACCTCCCATTGAAGAGATTGACGCTCACAATTTGTTCTAATTAGGTCCCAACTCAAGCTCCTGTCTCCACTGATACACAGGGAATGTGAGTTGTGAAACTAGAAAGGAGAATATCACTTGGAACAGGAAGCAGCAAGATGAGTGTTCCACTGCGCAGTCGGGGTGGACCGTGCCCATTTATTCCTTCCATCACTATAAAGAACCATATTGAATTTTCAAACGATATGGGGGAAAACCTTAAAATTAAGCCATAACACTTATTTTTGTTGAAGGTACCTAATTGTGCCGTGTTGTTGTATTTGTTAAAGCAACTGCACTTCTGCCTTTGAGAGCGGAATGAACAAATACGAAATACAGTTCTGACAAACAACTCTTAGATGTACTTAAAAATTATCATATTTTATTTTGCATCATTTTGATCAACCACAGGCACTTTAGGGAGCTAGAAATATAGGAGTGATGAGTTTGAATCCCTCCATTGGATTAGAAGAGTAGAGTCCAACAGGTGGATGCAGGGGAGGTGGAGCAGCAAAGCAGGTGGGGCAGGGGGAACTGGCCGCTTAAATACGCCGGCCCATTAGGGGCGTGGAAGCATGTGGCGACGCAAGTTTTCTGACAGAACTTGCTCCGCAAGCTCTGCCTCATGTGTCTGCTGGATCAGGAGAGCATTTCAAGGAAGGTTTTCTCACCATATTGTTTGAATTATCTAAAACCACAAAAGATGAGTGTGCTGACTAGCATGACTAACGAGATAAAACGTAATTTGAAACATGGTCCCTTCGTGCAACGACACACGTTTAAACAACACGAGTTTTGGGTGATCAGAATAAAATGATTGATATGTAATTGCAAAACATCAAGTCCCGTTTCTTCAACTACGTCACATCTTTGATATGGTTTGTGTTAGATATTCACACAGGGTGGGGTATCGGGTACTCCAACACCATACCCTGCTTATGGGTATCAGTCCATCCCTACTGCAGAGTCAGGAAACTACAACCACCAGAGGAAAAACATCAAACCTACGGGGATTCCTTGTGGTCCAGGTGGCCCACTCCCTCCTGGGGTTCCGGGATGACCCTGGTGAACCCAGAGCAGAACTCAATCAAGTCAAATAAAAGCCTTTTACATGACAAGACTATTTTTTTTCAAGCGAAAGATTACTTTTTGGAAGTTCTAAACATTTGTGCATCTCTGCCCAGCCAGCACCCCAACACCCAGCACCCTACCCATTGAGGGCTGAACCCCCTTGGGGGGAGAGACGAGGTCCAGACTTACTCCTTACCATCGCCCCCTTTTCCCCCGGTGGTCCGGGAGCGCCCGTCTCCCCTCGGCCCCCCTGGGAGAGGAAGACAGCGTTATTGGACCAGGGTCAAACCCGACACTAACAACACATTGTAAACATTAGCGTTCAGACAAACCTTTTCTCCGGCGATGCCCGTCTCACCGATAGGCCCGATGAAACCAGGAAGCCCCTGGGAATCCAGAAGAGAATACAGACAGTCGCTTACTCGCTTTAGCTCTCGGGAATTCACAGCCCAAATCCCAGAAAAACCAAAAACCCAAGAGGGAAAAAGGTGAAAGCCCTTTACCTTCTCTCCGAGCTTTCCCACCTCTCCACTGCCCCCGACCTCGCCCTACAGTGGAGCAGCTGATTAGCATATCACAAACTCACCCATGCTTCTCTTTCTTTTTAAACTTCAAAAACGTTGTAAGTGTGCACCGAAGCGCACTCGGGACACAGAGACCCGCCCGCCCTCCGGCGAGGGAGAATTAACATCTAATTTACACACATTGGGACGATTCATTATCATATGAGAGAGCGGAGCAGAGCTTGTCCGGCTAAAGATGACAGAGGTTTCGGAGAAGGGTGCGGGTGCCTGACTTAGGCCTGACCTTGAGTCCGTCTGGCCCGGTGCTTCCAGGGAATCCCTGTCTCCCAGGCCTGCCCTGAACAGAAAGCAAAAATGACACATAGAAGGGTACCGACGCTCCACATGGGCACATCAAAACACACTCCAACCTGCACTCCTGTCTTTGTTTACACTCAAAAGGGGACAACAACTAAGCTGAGGCTGAGACGAAGACATGGCTCCAAGAAATTCAATGATCCATAAATCCATCAGAGCTCGACAAAGAGACTGGAGTTTGTTTTTCACAAACTGCTGGCGTGTCACGCTTCGGAGATGGCAGCGTGCATTCATCTACTGCCAATACACAGAGAACACTCGGGATTACTTTCATTGGATCATTCTATGGCTATTGTTCCGTCTAACAATAGCACTCCAACTAATTTTATACTCAAATAGCAACTGCACAAAAACTGGCTGTCCAACGCTGGAATGAGGAGATGGCTGCGTACCAGTTTATGGTATGATGAATTCAAAGACGATAATGAAGACAAATAAAGACGTAAGTGTGTGTGGGTACACGTGCATTTTAATCTGAGTATATAATACAAAGTACTTATCAGTGCACTCATGCATAAATACATGTTGGTTTGTCCACAGAGCATACTGGACAAACACACCATCGTGAAGACATATTTGGATTTTATCTTCAGACAAAGGAACAATATTGACCAAATTTAGAGCCAATTTCCTTTCGGTTTATGAAAGGTTCTTTTCAGCCGCTGTCGTTGCTGACTGTGATGAGCTTTTTATGACAAAAGCTTTTTAAGACATGGCAATTTACTGACCTGGTGAAACGAGCGCACACAAAGCGATTGTGCGCCTCTCGAAAATAGTTTCAGAACAAAAGACGGAGGTTTCTGCCAAGGTCTTACCATATATTACCGGCTATAACTATTTCGCTAAGGCTAAACTTAGACACATGGTCCCCATGTGTATAATATGCGGTGTGGTGTCTGAGGTCTACCAATCCAATCCAACTGTTATTGTCCTTTGTTATTGGCCGAAAAGCTGGCGAGCGTGTCCAATCAGTGCTCACCTCTGGTCCTGTGGCTCCGGCGGGCCCCAGCGGTCCCTCGTCGCCCTGGAAGCAGAACCGTGTCAAAAGGTTAGCGGCAGAGACGGCGCTGTCCGTCCCCGGTGCTTTGCAGTGATTTACAGAAGTGAATATTCTCAAAGACATTCTCACTTCGAGTCCGGGAAGTCCCCTCGGACCGGGCAGACCCCTTAACCCCGGCTTCCCCTGTGGACGACAATGGAGAAATTGAACTTTCACCTTCGGTTCGGCTCGTATCTTGATCACTATTCAAACGCTTATCGACAGGTTATACTGGCCTTTGGTCCCTCGGGGCCGTTGTGTCCTGGCGGGCCGATGTCACCTGGAAAACCCTGAGAAAATGCAAGAAAATGAACAGTAGTCCTTCGACCGCCTATTGCCATGAATAAGCATGATGCTTTGCATGTGGGATGGAAACATGTTGTTCCACTAAAAAGCACTTAGCATCATAATGGAAATGTTGTTTGATCCTGTATCTTTATTTTCATTATTGTCTGTGTGTTTCTTACCTCAGGGCCAAGAGGGCCAGGTAAACCAATGGGGCCTTGGTCACCAGCTTTACCCTGACAATTGTCAAAAAAACAAAAAAAAAAAAAAAAAAAACCGAGCTTAGTATTATTAAAAAGCGTGGTTCCTAAGTCGCTCAACTGACGTCCCTTTGGGGCCTTCAAAATGAGATATTAAAAACTGCCCAACATGTATTTGATGACACGGATGTATTTGACAGAGAAAGGAAAGAACTTCCCCTTTAAATAAGATTGAACTGATGCTAAGACTTGACGATACGAACACCAGAATCACCATGACCATGCTGCTACCTCGAGGAAAACATGAACTATAGAAGATGACTCCTCGATAAAAAGTCAATGTTTAGCAGGTGGGACATACAGTGGCACACATTTCTGGCTGCTGTTGGTTCGACGGAGGACATTTTTATTGAGCCAGCATCCAAGGAAACATGCCAATTTTGGTTCTGCTTTTTGGTCACACACAATTAACAGCCTAGTCCTGACACTTGGCTGTGGTCCACTGTTCTGCTGAATGGAGGGAAAATACCTGAGGTCCAGGTTTTCCACGAGGACCTGGCAACCCGGGCGACCCCTGGATACCCTGTAAAATAACACCACCTTGTTTTTTTTAAAAACGACTGAGAGTCAACAGGCTTTGGCGTCAAGTAAAACACAAATATGCACATGGCAGTCGTCTGCAGTGGTAGATAAAGTGCTTTTAGGGTGGCACTGTTAGGACATACCTTGTCCCCTTGGAAGCCGCTGTCCCCTTGCTCCCCTGGCAAACCAACATCCCCCTGAAAAAGAATGAAAAAAATGCCTCAAACATAGATCATAATGCTAAAATATCAACTCAGTCATCACAAACATGGCCGAATATGTAAGTCATGCATAAAAGCTTTAGCCTCTGTTAGAATTTCCCGGGCACAATTAACATGTATGCGATGCGGCCGTCCCTAGCACGGATTAAAGAGGTTAATAGGCTATAAAAGACATTCAGATCACCTTATCACCTTTCAGTCCTGGTTCCCCTGGGTTTCCCGGAACTCCCTTGGAATAATAATAATAAACCAAAACAGAAGCAAGGTGAACAAACAGCTGTGGTATTTCCCCATTTACTATGGATTGTATGCTCAGGCTGCAGGAGGGCGGCCAAACGCCCGGAGACGTCCCCGTAACCGTGGCGCTCACAGGTTTGATTTCTACAACAACAAATATTTCCAACAAAAGCCGATGTGCCCTAGCGATGTGCCGTGGAGCAAACCCTGACCCCTATCTGCTCACTCATTTTAAGTGATTCTGGATAACAGTACATACTAAATGGTAAAAAAAACCCAAAACTGTTACTTTCAATCAAAAATCAAACACTGCTTAGACGACATGGAAAACTGTCTTTATAACATCATTTCAAAAGCACTTTCCTGGGAGAGAAGGTAATTTTTTTGATTAGAAACAGGGGCACAAGATGAAAATGAGAAACATAAAGCCACATGCGTTGTCCATTACCTTGAGTCCAAGAGGTCCCGGCAAACCCATCATGCCAACAGGCCCCATGTCTCCCTGCCGCCAATAAGACACAGAACATATGATATTGAATATAGAGATTGGCCTTCGTATGTTTAATCATTTGCAGAGAAGGCACAAGACACTGTTCTGAAAACAGGGTTAACGTGGGGGCGGGGACATCCACGGAGGGGCTTCTAAAGCTGCACTGGATAACTTGGTGGTCCCTGAGGTCACAACACAAAATGTTCTCAGTTTATTTCCCACATCGTGGAGGCTGCCGTTGAGCTATGGCAGGACAGATCTGCGGTGACGGGCTGGAGCCTTTAACCACCCTGAACTAGTCTGCAACCACCCTGGACTGGTCTCTAACCACCCTGGACTGGTGTCTAACCACCCTGGACTGGTTTCTAACCATCCTGGGCTGGTCCCACTACTGGAGTCTCTTACCACCCTGGACTGGTCTCTAACCACCCTGCACTGTTCTCTTACCACCCTGGACTGGTCTCTAACCACCCTGCACTGGACTCTTACCACCCTGGACTGGTCTCTAACCACCCTGCACTGGTCTCTTACCACCCTGGACTGGTCTCTAACCAGCCTGGACAGGTTCCCACTGCTGACCCACGTTTACCTGCAGTGCCATGCAGGAGCATAATAATAAGAGTCAGCATAATAACAGTGTCATACTGTCTTGTTGAACATAGCATATTATATAGTATGTAACCTGATACTTGTTGTATAATGCTAATAACATTGCCCAACCACTGCAGCCTGGCCGTCTTGGAAGGGGGATCCCTCCCTTTGTGGTCCCTTTCCAACGGTTTCTTCCAATTTTTTTTTCCCAAGTGGTTTTCTGGGAGTTTTTCCTTGCCTAAGTCTAGAGGATGCCATTGATTTCTCTGTGAAATGTGGAGCTCATGAAGCCCTTTGAGACTGTACTGTGACTACAGGCTATATAAATAAACTTGACTTGACAATTCCAAAACAAATCAGCTCAACAGCAGAATGTGCTGGTGTCTGGAACAATCTTTCCTTTGGTAAGTCCTTCCCTTGGTAAAATGCAGCACTGATAACTATCCATGTTTTGGATAGCTGCCTGATATCTTCCCTTATGCCTTTCAGGCTTTTAGCAGACCTTTTCATTTCTCTCAGTCGCTGCAACTCACTGCGTCGGCTGCTGTAATAACTCTCTTGCTGATATTTGTAATATGTAAACCGCATCACTTTGAATAACCTATCAGCTTTATTTCCCACTTGTGTCCTATCCAGTACACCATTATGCTGATGGTTTCACTTGGGATGACCAATACCGTTGCCAATTAAACAGAGAATGTTTTACCAACAATAATGTCATCACATGCAGCTTTAATACTTACAATCAGGCCAGGGACTCCACATGGTCCAGGGGCCCCAAGCTCACCCTGGAAGGGAGCAGGAAGGCAGAGCAGATTGTTTAGTTTAGTTCTAGGATCTATGCTACACAGGGCGGCGTGGGGGGAATACGTATTAGGAGAGGGGATGTGCATTCATTGGTGTCTGTGCACAATATACAGAAACTGCAAGGCCCATGTGGCAGCATGAATGTGCTCAGACTCCAAGTGGGTCTACTGTATATCTTTGAGGCTATATTTCCCCTCTCGAACTTCACGCAATGCATTGCTCCAGGCTCCAGGAGAATAAATGAGGTCCTTGCACCACACACACAGAGCCTTGTTGTCCAACATGTGCACCCCATCGCTACATGCCACGGCCACAGATCCAACAGAGAGAGGGAAGCATAGAGAAAGCTGGAAAGGCAGAAGAAAGGGGAAATGGATGACACATAGCCTAGCGTGGCCTTTTTGGCCCCCGCTCCCTCGTTTCCCTATGAATGAAAGAGGACGAATTCAGCCGAGTGGAACATCCCTTCTTTCCTCCGGAGAGAACGGAAATGAGGCCTGGAGGCATTCTTGGAGGTCAGCCAAATGCGATCTAACACCAAGCATATCAATCAAATGGTGAACGGGTCACGCCGAGGGAAGGGGGAAAGGGACGTTGAGACCGCTGATCTAAATATGGATTTAGGACAGTTGCAAAGGTGGGACTTCCAGGTCCAGAAACCTGGAAAAACCCTCACTGGTCATTACACAGAGCACCAAGAGGTACCAACCAATGAGTGACGCCAGCTGGCTCAGTGCATTGGATGGAGCAAAGACCCAGCAGGAGTTTTACTCCCTGAACCTAGACCTCCTGAACCCACCTCCTCTCGAGCTGCGATGGAAGTCGAAGCGATGGAGCAACCGCCCCGTCGGGCCTGCTGTGACCACTTGAAATCGTTCTGTTTGTATTTATTTGTACAGATCCTTAGAGCAACTACATTGGACAAATCGGATAGGTGTCATTGACCCTTTCAATTAGAATCAGGGGGCTCCACCCGGCCTCGGTTTAATACGACCACTCAGCCCCCTGGAAGCAGGGCTGTTACCGATGATTTATCTCCGTGGTTCAGTAGATATCAGTGACTGGGGGACAAATATTGTTCTGTGTCAGTCGTAACAGTATTAAAGAGCTGCTTGTGCTTTCTCACTTACTGGGTTCCCGTCCGGACCAGGCGGCCCCCGCTCTCCGAGGTCTCCAGGAAACCCCTGGGCACACACACAAACACAGGGTGCGCACGTTAGCAAACGGGGCACGTGAGGGTTTAACATATATTCATATATGAATGTATAAATATACCCCTCCGTGTTTTGCATAAAGTTTTGATGCGGAAATGCTTAGCTGTAGATAAGATAAAATAGTACTTTACTTATCTGTGTGAAGTACAGAAAGTAAAACTATATACACTGATTTAACACAATATATAAATACAAAATACAAATTAGAAATAGAGCACTCAAAGAAATATACAGTTGAGGGATTTACAATGAACTAAAAATAGCATACATGCATCCATGCCTCTCTGAAGTTGGTCTAGAGGGCAAAACGTGCCAATGAAGCTCATGTTTGAGGATGTGGCCAGGAGTCTATGAGAAACCTGTTGATGCTTCATCGGTTCTTGCGCGCCCTATGACCTCTGGCCGTCAAACGGCTTGACCTGCTTGAACCAAACTGAATGTATCTGATGTTTAATGGTGTGCCAAAGCTGAAAAAAATCATGTTTGGTTCACATCAGACTCGGAGTTAACAAGCTACGCCTGCTTCCTTTGTATGCTGCGCATTCTGTCTGTGGCGGTCATATTATTTGGACCTCCGGAACTCTTTTAACGACTTTTTACGATAAAGGTTCAAAGAATACAACAGAGCAGGTTTGATGAAAATCGGATAAATGGCAGAAAGGAAAATAGAAAAAATATGATTTACGTAAAATTCAAAATACCTGAAAAAAGACCCCATTGTAAGCAATGTTGTCTTTGGCACAGTTGGAGGCCATGAGAAGCTGGATCATCTGACACTAGGTTCTTGATCGTAGGACAAACAGGATGTGAGATATGGCCGTGCGAAAAGTCTGATTTCATGGAACATTACATGGGCGCTCTATGATCTCTGCCCATCAAAGGGCTTGACCTGCATGAACCAAACTGAATGTATCCGATGTAAAATGGTGTGCTCAAACATGTTTGGTTCAAATCGGACCTAGCTTTTACAAGCTACGCCTACTTCCTGACTATGCAGCGTTTTTGCCAAAAGTTTTCTGGTTTGGTTGAAATTTGACAAATGGCCTAGGTGCAAGTGTAAAAAGTAGGTTTTTCAGTCAACTGAAAATGGCAGAAATGGGGAAAGCAGGAGTCAATCATTTCTCAAGCAAATCAATTTGCCATAAGGGGCTGCATCATATGACACCACACATATGGTCACACGTAGGTCACACTGCATGGGAGATTTGGCCAATTCAATGTTGCATCATTCACATTATGACCGTAGTGCCCTCTGTGGGCGGAAATGTAAATATTTTTTTTTTGGTCCTTCCATCCACCAACTTCCATGAAGAATGGACAACTGTAACCCCACCTTTAGGTTCCCTAATGTTGACTGGCCTGTGGCGGCCATCTCGGTTTGACAATTGATTTCATCTTTATTGAGCCCAAAGGCTAAATGATCTCGGAGAAGTGACCATTTTCATGATTTTTCTGGAATAGCGCCCCCTTTCGGCCAACCGGATGCAACACGCGGCAGTAGACTGAGTAGACAACTGGACTTGGAACCAAGTTTTGTGAAAATTAGACCAAGTGTTATTGAGAGGAATAACAAAACTCTATTTTTTAAGAGGGGAGGTCAAGGAATCGAACAAAGTTGGCTTGGTTGTGGCGCAAAATCTGATTGGCGGGAGTCAACGCTGTCATGGGAAAAGTGGTAGATCATCAGGAGATGCCTCATGCAACTTTGACCTGTTGGTGGCGCTCGCCGCATGGTCCGATTGAGTCGCAATTTTAGATTTTGGCGAGTGAGACCAATGTCTCTGAATGTGCCGAACCGCGGAAAAAGCTACTGGTGGGAATGTGGTGAAGTAGAAAAAGCGGCGGAATAATAATAACAATTATAAAACATAGAATAACAACAGGATGATTGCACATTTGGTGCTTGACACCCTAAAAGCAATGTGCAACGAAACATGTGATTATGATAATAATGATGATAGCAGCACACTGCATTTGTTTATAATAATGGTTTATAACAGTTATTGGTGTAATTGGTGCATAAATATTATGATTAATGCAAGGAATAGTCGACATCACTAAGTGTCAATGTGCATGAGATAAGATAAGATACAACTGAATTTAGTCTGAAGGAAACTGCGGCGCCAACAGCGGATCAGGAGTTGAAAAAGAAATTATCGAAAAAATGTGTGCATAAAAAATGCAAGCGATTGTAGAAATTGAAACAAAAATACATGATAGTAATACAAATCAAAAAAAAAATTGTTAAACAGGAATTACCATTAAAAAAAATTGAAGGTGGTGCTTATAATGTGCTAATGGCATCAAAATAATGTGGCCGAATTATGGAATCATTGCCGGTGCCGTACGCATTAGCAAAGGTTAAACCAAAACAGAGGTTTTGCAGAATGAGAATCCCCAGAAAAACCTCGATGAAAATCTGCTGGAGCAGCACTTAAATCCCGGGCGAGCGGCAGGAAATTCCATGACTGAGTGTTTCCGAGTGACGGAGCGTGTGCGAGCGCTGGCAGCGACGCTCGGCCGCTGCGCACCAACCCCCAGGACGCCCGAGTGGCCAAACAAAACCGCTTGGCCCCGGGAACTGCTGACAGGGCCATTTTTTTCCTTCTCTTCCTTTTTTCTTTTCTTTCTTTTTTTTTTTTTGTTTTCTCGCCGCCCCGGCGTTCATGGTTCCGTTACCGAAACGACGGGGAGCGTGACGCGGCCCGCACGGCCACGCGCTCAACGTGTGCTTGTCGCGGGGCCAAGGGCCGACGCGGCGCGGGCGAAGCGAGGACCCCCGGCTGGAAGGGGACGGGGTAACGTACTCCGCGATATACCAAACGCGTTCCCATCTTTGCATCTCTCTCTCATTCTCTCTGTCTCGCTCTTTCCACAGAGATGAAAAGAAAAGCGAAATCCAATGAATAGTCGGACGGCATGAGGCACATTTGCTTGTCTCGCAGAGTGTTGAATAAGAACATTAGGGCCATGTGGGCACAGCGATTGATGCAATGTGACTTGGGGAAATGTGGAAAAGTCTGCCTCTCTCCAAAGATGTCAATTACTGATTTGGGTTTCTTCGATCAGAAACACATGCACGCCGCCGGTTCTTTGTTCCCGTGCTCGAGGAAGAATCAGAGTCTGTGGGACCTTTTTTTATGAGCTGATGTGTCCAGTTTTAACATGCCACTGATGGGGTAGAAAAGATCAGTTCCACGACTCAGCAACTCCTCTAGAAGATGTCGATTCTTCTTTATTTGTTAGACACGCGACGATGGGCGACCAACACACGCGTCTTTTCAAACGGTGGCTGGTGAAACTCGTTCTCTGCCTTTGACCCATCCTGGCTGGTCCTTCCTCCGGGGGGGGGCAGACAGGAGCAGTGGGCAGCGTACGGCGACGCCCGGGGACCAATTACAAGTGTCCTTCGCCGGTCAGACGACGATGTTCTGCATGTTTTTGGTGGTGGTGGTGGTGGTGGCGGTGGTGGTGGGGGTCCTTACTGATGTTACATGGAGGAAACCCCAAGTGAGCACCTGGAGAA
Source organism: Zeus faber (assembly GCF_960531495.2). NCBI lineage: Eukaryota > Metazoa > Chordata > Actinopteri > Zeiformes > Zeidae > Zeus > Zeus faber. Next base: position 5,770,688 of record NC_137203.1, read on the forward strand.
CATGCAAACTCCACACGGAAAGGACC
>NC_137203.1:5775713-5820713 GCF_960531495.2 Zeus faber
GGCGGAGCGCGGGTGCGGAGGGAAATTGGAACGGGCGCCGAGGACCCGATCCATCACCGCGCGGTAGATGCCCAGAAAACACCCCGGCTCCGGGGACTGACTTTGGTCGAACGCCGGAGCTCCAGCTGTCCCCGCCCCATCCCCTCTCCACTCACTCTCCGCGCTGAAGGGGAAACTCAGCTTTTAAGATGCAGAGAGAAAACAAAAAAGACCAAACTCTCCGAGTTTTTGTTTCGTGTTGTTTTTTTGCTTCTCAAACATCCTTCGCTGAAGCAGAACCCAGACCGAAGCGCAGTTTTGAGTTTGGGGACGGCGGCGGCGGCGGAAGCTCATTTGTAACCGGGGGCGACCGGCATTAGTTATTATTCCTTACAGGCGCTGGCTGTGGAAAACCCGGAGCCGCTCTATTTCCTGACTAGACCGGGGCTTCTCCTCGACAGGTGTTTCATCTCCGTTCCCCCTTCGGCTCGGAGCCCTTTCACTCCGCGTCTTACTGCCCTTCCCTGAGCCTCCGTGATCCTGACGGAGTTCATTCCTGACGGAGGTGAGGGACGGCGGGTTGAGGGAACGGGGACGGCAGGCAAGGACTGCGACAAAACACCTTTCCCCACAGATTTTAGAATGCGATGACATCTTAGTGTGTGTGTGTGTGTGTGTGTGTGTGTGTGTGTGTCGATATGTATGCCTGTGTGTGTGTGCTTATGCATGAATGTGTTTGTATATATTCAAGTATGCATGTGTGAGTGTGTGTATGTGTTCATGCATTTGTGTGTGTATGTGTTAGTTTATGTGTGTTTATAGGCGCTTGTGCATGTTTACACGTTTGTTTATGTGTGTGTATACAGTAGGTGCTTGTATGTGTGTATACGTGTTAGTTTATGTGTGTGTGTGTGTGTGTGTGTGTGTGTGTTGGTGCTTGTGTATGTTTATACGTGTTAGTTTATGTGTGTGTGTATACAGTAGGTGGTTGTATGTGTGTATTCATGTTAGTTTAAGTGTGAGTAGGTGCTTGTGTGTGTAAACCAGTTTGTGTGTGTGTGTGTGTGGATGTGTGTATGTGAGACACTGTGCATGCATTATGTGTGTTTGTGTGTTCATGTACACGTGCATTTGTGTGAATATATATGTGTGTGTCGTAGCTCCTGATCTGGTCTCCAGTGAATCCGGAGGAGAGTGTCCTGTGCCTCCTCACAAAGAGGAAAGGTCCAAAAGGTCACGCCGTTAGCCAGTTAATACAGTCCGTCCACGTGTGTGTGTGTGTGTGTGTGTGTGTGTGTGTGTGTGTGTGTGTGTCCCTGACCAACCAGCACCGCAAGACTAGCTTTACTGCACCTGCCTGCCAGGATAACCTTTGGCCCCAGGGCTGCCATCTTCTCCTCTCTCGCCCTGTGGAGAGAGAGAGATAGAGAGGGAGGGAGAGAGATAAGGGGGGGGGAGGTAAAACATGAAACAGGAAGGAAAAGCAACAATATCAGGGTGAACCTCTGGTTCAAAAGATGCAGCCTGGTATGAGATTGAGCATTTAGAAAGAAAGAAAGAAAGAAAGAAAGAAAGAAAGAAAGAATGGAAGAAAAATAAAGAAAGGAAAGTGTAGCACAGTCCAATCCTAATAGGGCTTCTTTTTTAAAACTGCTTTGCTCGGTGCTACCTGAAATGAAATTGTGCACTGCGAGAAAAAGAAAAAAGGAAAGAAACAAATAAACAAAGAAAGAAAGAAAGAAAGAAAGAAAGAAAGAAGAAGGAAGGTAGGAAAGAAAGCACGGTGTAAACCCATTAGAAACAGGTCTTTTATTTAACAAAGAGCCTTTGTTTGGCCCCAGCGGTGTCGCTGCACCCGCTGGCGCTCTGACACTTCAATAAGCTCCTCATGATGCGATGGAGCCGCTCTGCTCCAGCCAAACGCCCTGGAAGCGAGTGAGTCCCCCCCCCCCCCCCCCCGTCCCCGTCCCCCGTCCCCACCACCCAAAAACAGCGCCAGAATGTTTAACTCCGTACGTCCGGGGGAAAGCCAATCGGGCGGAGCGGAGTGGAGGCAGGCAACTCGAAAGAAGCTCTTCCGCGTTGAGCGCCCGCTCCCGCGCCCGCACGGATGGGGCTGACGTCAGCCCTCCAGGCCAGTAGTGTTGTCGTTCGGACGGGGAGATTTTCTACAACGCCGTTGGTGTTAAACGGCGGGGGACAGAATGCGTTTTCGGAGATCTCCACATACGCGTGAAACAAGGCCTTTGCGTACTTTTAAAAGTTTCCTCGCGGGTAGGCGAAATATTAATGTCTAACGAAGAAGCCCGGGGGCGGTAAAATGCCACGCGAGGGACAACGTGTGGCAAAAGAAAGAAAAAATCACAGTTCAGTATGTTCTGGTGATTTTCCGCGGGAAGGAATGTAACCTCAGGAGGTGCAGGACGAGCTCTCTCTCTCTCTCTCTCTCTCTCCCCCTCTCTCCCTCTCCCCCTCCAACTTCCACCCGGTGCATTCTTCCCGGTGATAACGTCCGCTATCGGGGAGGAATCCTGGAGGGACCGCTGGCCCACTTGTATCCCCGCCAGGGCCACGCCCCTTCCCTGACCCCGGACGCGAACGTAATCCTGACAGGGAGAAGTCTCTCCTCCATTACTCTCTTATCTATCTCTCGCTTCACCCCCCCCCCCCTTCCTCTCTCTCTCTCTCTCTCGCACGCACGCACACGCGCGCGCACACACACACACACACACACACACACACACACACACACACACACACACACACACACACACACACAGATATCTTATCTAACCTGACATGAAAAAGCTGGCTCTGGGTTTTTCTACGGGGGCTGGATGTTGACAGCGGAGTCTAGACGGCTTTCTTTGATAATCCCAGATGTGTTCATTGGGAAACAATTATTTATTGATGAAAGGGAAACTCTCCCCTAAAAGGGCGTTAGACGGGGGTTGGGGTGGTTTAGGGAGGATACAACAGGAAACGAAGTATCTGAAAGAATAAATGTTCATAAGGCTCGTAAGCACTCAGAGATGATCAGAGCACCGGGGCCGCCGACGAAAAAGTTTCATTCATTTGGGCTCGTGAGGGAAATGTTGATACTATTAGTAATAAAATGTGAACATTACAGTCATCACATTAAACTTGGTAATCCATGAGGTCTGTGGATGGCTCACACAACAACTCCCAGAATTCCATTCAGTCGTTGGTTTGGACCCACGACAACGGAACAACAGACCAACAATGGAAAGCATACGGAGCATTAAATGGCTTCTTAGAAAGCGCCGGCAAAACAAATGGAACGAGGTCTTTTCGGAGCCGAATCAGCCGACGGATTACCACTTTAATATTGAGCGACGCGAAAAGACGTGAAAACTGTACTCACTTGATCGCCCGGGAGGCCAGCAGGACCGGCGTGACCCTTCTGTCCCTGTTGAAGAGGAACAAAAAAGGATGTAAATGGAGGATGTCGGGGGCCCTGGCGGCCAGACAAACAGCATAACCTCACGTTACCTTCGCAATCCCGGCGCGGCGGAAGGTGGCGTTAAATAGTGCGTTAAATTATGTGTTTCACAGCGCAGCAAGTCCCGGCTGGGAAAGTATGAAGTCACGCTGGTCACAGCTAATCCAATTTTTGCAGTTTAAATAAAACAACTTAAACAGCTGATATGGATGATGAAGCTTTAAAAGGGCTCATTACGAAGAGTAAAAAGGCGACTAATCGCCGCCGTGCAAAATGGAATCAGCCTTAACTCAGGAGATACAGTAATAAGTCTTTTGCCATTTTTTTTTCCGCACAGGAATAATGGAGTTGTTGAAACCCTGGGAACCGTTTGACCGCACATATGAAAATGAAAACGATAATAGTCGGTCACCGCTAATAAAACATCCACCGTCATTCCCCTTTGCCTGCAAGCCTCCATCTTTTCAGCTTGTGGACGTCTGCCACCGGGGTTCTTAAAAACCGTTGCCAGGTCCGCCTCCTTCCAGATATCGGCAGCGGCGTAAACACGCGCCCGCGTTCACAGAGATCTCCTTATCAGAAATGCCGCCTGATCCGCTTGGTGTTGGCGTGATTTACGGCAGAGCCCCACACAAAGAAGGGGGAAGCCTCCATGACGTGGCGTGGATGCCGGCCCCGGCAGTCTGACCCGGCCGACGCTCAGGAGCGCCGACGACGCCCTACGCCGGACGCTCGGGAAACCACAAACCGGGCGGGCCAAAGGCTCCAATCTGTAATGTCACTGAGAGGCCCCCCCCGATAAGATTGTAGCTGAGATTGACGCCATGGATAACCCAATTCCCCGAGCGAGTCCGAGAGTCTAAACAAAGCAATTAAAAAGCAATAAGTGAGAAGATGAGGTTGAGGGACACGACCCACTCAACACCGCCGGCGCACTGTGATGCCGGTTAAACCTCGGTCGGTAAATCCCATCATGAGGTTTCGTCAGAATTCCTGGGTTCTCGCCCCGTTTATCTGCTGACAAGCAGGACTCGGGTTTCAGTTTTGGAAACGTTCACGGGCTTCGGGCTCCATGAGTCGTTCACCAGAGCCAGAGCCACAGAAGAACAGAGTTATGTGTCTGGGACCTCCAGCCGGCCTTGTACTGCAGAGAACAGAACGGATAGATGTGTGTGTGTGTGTGTGTGTGTGTGTGTGTGTGTGTGTGTGTGTCTGGTGCAACACCAAGGGGGCAATGTTCTCCGCAAGCCGGACCACTTTGAAAAGCAATGCGTTTTTAATCACATCAAGTACCATCGATACCTTTTCCCAAAAGGTAAAGAGCAACAATGGCTGGGGTTTCATTCCCTCTTCCTGGATAAGCAACACTTTAAACCTGGCGACGACGAACTGCTTCCCCCAGGGAGTCGGTGTTTGAAGGTATTTGAAAACCCTCTCCTGTTCGCATGCATGTAGTTCCAGGGGCTGGAACGCCAGATACCTCCACGACCGCTGAGACTTCCAAGGTCCAGTCGGGCCCAGAGTCTCTGTTTGGGAGGATACTCCCCTCACCCCGGGACCTGTCAATCACCACTCAAGCTCCGCCCCCTCCCCCCACGTAGGTACATCCCCCAACTGGCTCCACTTGAGTTTGCATGGTGTCCAAACGCCCGCTGCTGCCAGACCCCTCCGCTAGCAAGGCCAAGAAGCCGCGTGGAGTAGGAAACACGTTTGGCAGTGTTGGTGTAGTTTCTATGGCTTCCTTTAGGGGGCGCTTTATGTCGCTTATTGTCCAATCTGAAGTGGACAGTAAACAAACACTTAGAGGAGCAGCCGCTCAGCACGGCCGCCCCCAGCCAGCTGCCAGCCGGATGGGTCCATTCACTCCCATCACAAGCACCGACCTGTTAATCGAGGGCGGCAATAAAACTGGCCAGTGGCCACACCTTTGTGGGTTACATCTCGGTTTGAGGTCCAGGCTAATCTCGAAAGCCGTGATCTCACCCCGTCCTGCAGCGCCGGGTGACGTCTGAGCAAGCGGTAATAAGCACGATAAGAACTGTTGATGCAGAGGCCGGGGGTTTGACCGAGACCTCTGGAAATGTTTTCTATTTCACTGTGATGAAACGAAGCGAGAACAAAACCCAGATTCCCAGCGGAAGGGAAGCTTCCATTTTTTCCCGGAGCACCGGAGTCGGGAATGCGGCGGCGTGAAACTCCGATTGTTTTAGCGGTGTTCAGGGACAGCGGGGGAGGGAATCTGGCGCGCCGCAGGTCCAATAAAGGCCCCGAGCGCTCTGCCAGCGTGCCATCATCGCAGTTGGCCGCGGGACGTGTGCTCTGGTCCAGGGGTTGAATAGTCTCCGCAGAGTTCCACACAGGCGCACGCGTGGAACACACACACACACACACACACACACACACACACACACACACACACACACACACACACACACACACACACACACACACACTGACTGACTCCAGAGTAACCTTCCCATTACATCTTCACACACTCCCCACATCGAGGCGGCGAGGAAAGGCTTTCTCTGGCACGGGACCAGAGGAGGCCGCTCACAAATCCCAGAGCTGGAGACGTGAAGGGCTCTTAAAGCCTGAAGGCTGCGGAGTTCCAGGCTGGATGGTCTGGGAGCGGTGGGGGTGGGGGCGACCCTGTAGTTTGGGATCTGGGATCCTGACGCTGACCAGTGAGATTCAGGACAAAAAAAAAAAAAAAAAAAAAAAGAGGGTGGAAACAATGCTTTGTAATGATTCTTGGCTTCTAACACTGTCTTATAGAAATTTTTAAAAATACCAAAAAAAAAAAAGAGAGAAAAGAAGTGAGCTCAGCACAGCTGCAAACAATGAGGCGCCCGGCGGCTTCTCTCCAGCAAGGAGGAGGATCGCTGAGCTTTCTTTAACTGGATGCACGCTGCATCTTTGCAGGCCGGTCACCCGGGCCCACGAGTCCCGTGTTAACCGGTGCGCCGGTGCCGTTGTTTTGGAAAATTAAACAACAGCAAACAAATCAGTGAACGTATAAATAAGCGCCGTGGGTGATTTCACCGGATCGAACGCAAGCCGTGTCAAGCGAATAACACCAATCCGACAGGGTCGAGCCGTGCTGATCACTCACGGGGGAGGGGGGAGTCGCGTTGCGGTGAAAACCTGGCAACCCCCCAGCAGCAGCATATAAAACAGCTTAGCATGGACTTGTTTTCACTCGTTGTGAGGACGAGAGATGTTACATAACTCAGCTTTGGAGACGCCGTACAGTGTAACCGCGACTCCTCTCACCCTGTGCAAGCTCACGGAACGCGGGGAAAACTGACCTTTGACTTTCTGGTGGCCAAAGCGGTTGTAAACGGAGCGGTGTTGTAACCAATAAAGCTCCAAGAATTTTGTTTTCCCCTAAAACGTAATCATGTCAACCGCAAAAAAAAATTTTTTTTATCGTTCTGGACGGGAAGAGAGATATATTACTACCACTTAACCTCTGTCAGTGCGTTTGTCGGTGCCCAGCGAGGATCCGCAATTACCATAATCCAGCTGGAGGAATATCAGCTTTTCCCATGACTCCACTTTCCATGACTCAGGGGCGGCGTTCCTCCTCCTTTCTCCAAAAAAGTGGAGAAAGTCCCCCGTTACTACGGGAATCACAGGAACCTTGACTGCACCAGATGGCTTCCCGCTGTCGGCCCCCTCCGGTTGCGTAATAGATTGTTATAGCCGCAGCCAAGGCGTTATTGCGCTAATACATAAGGAGCCGAAATGAAGGTAGTGGGAGTGTCCGCGTGCGTGTGTGTGTATGTGCATGCATGTGTGTGTGCATGTGTGGGTGCATGTGTGTGTGTGTGTGTGTGTGTGTGTGTGTGTGCATGCATATGTGTGTGTGTGTGTGTGTGTGTGTGTGTGTGTGTGTGTGTGTGTGTGTGTGTGTGTGTGTGTGTGTGTGTGTGTGCGTGTGTGTGCATGCATGTGTGTATGCGCGTGCGTCTAAAAGAGAAAAATAACATTTGTCATTTTACGACAGTCATTTCCAAATTAACATTCTCGCAGCATGTAATTGCTTGGCCTTCCACTGACCTTTAACTGTACTTACAGCGCTTTTACAATCCCTCCTCGGCGGCTGACGGCAGGCAGCGTGATGGATCGGGCTTAAAAACCTAACGGCATGATCGGAGGAGGGGGGCAGCATCCGAGGAACTTTCACTCTCCCGGCACCTTTTATTGCTTCTTCCTCTTCTAAACAGGAGCTGCTGCCACATTCAGCCCACCCCCGCCCCCAAACCCCACCCAGACGCCCGCCATCACGGGGAGCCCCGGTAAGTCAGGATCCTTCCTCGCCCCCGCGCGGATCAGACGCACGCGACGCCCGCCATGCATTTCAAAAGAATGCCGCGGCGTCTGTCCCGCCGAAGACGTGTAATTACGGTGAGTGGAGTAGAATGTTCTGGGCCGAGGCCAAGGATGAGGAGCGCAGGGGGCCACACAGCGAGATGATCCCACCCCACCTCGTCCGTAATGACCCGGGCTGTAAATAACTCAAACAGCCTGAATAAACAGACCTGAGGAGCGGCATTAACCCACATTCAAAAACATGTCCTACTTTCTTTTTTTTTCTTTTAGTGAGGAACAGCGATTAAAGAAGGAGTGGGAAGAGGGGTGGGCGGGGGGGGGGGGGGGTCGGGCTGAAATAACATTTCACCAGAGAACAACGAGGCAAGCTCCGCCCACGCGGACCCCAACGCTGCGCTCCGTCTCCTCCGGCCAACAGCCCTGATTTAACGGCGCAGCCGTTCCGGGCCTGTCAGCGGCTTGGAGCAGCGCAGAGCGGGAGCGCCGGGTCCAGGTGCGGCACCGCAATGCGTGCGCTACGCTCGGCCGCCGCCCGAGCCGGGCCCCCCGAAAAACGTGGTCGGACGCAGCGTTTGGCCGGGACCCCCCCCCGAACGCCGTACTTCCACAGGTGGGGGGGAGGGCGGCTGAGGATGTGGGCTGTGATATACTCATCACCCGTACGGTGCACACGTCCAGGCCTTCAGCCAAGCCCTCATCTGTATGTACTGTACTTGTGTGTACATGTGTGTGTGTGTGTGTGTGTGTCTCCTACTGACGCACACACACACACACACGCACACACACACATATTTCCCTGTTCCCACACATGACTACACACAAATTTCATGATTTGGATTTCAGCCAAACTCATTTCCTACCTTTCGTCCATCTTGGCCGGGCACTCCAGGGGGCCCCATTAAACCAGGCTCTCCCTGGGAAAAAAAACACATGAACAACGTCCATATTAAAAATCCCAAATCCTCCGGAACTCTGTGCGTGAACACTGATGGTAACGGGATGGGACCAAACTCACTTTAAGTCCCTTTGGGGCTCGGCCGGGCGAGAGTCCAGGGTCTCCCTTTTGTCCCTTGAAAAACACAGTGGAGACAGTTATTCAGTTTTTCCTCGCGGCAGAACGCATTCACTGCGGGGACGATACGGCCAATTTCACAAAATCATTGGCGATGTCGCCGCTTTTCAGCGGAATGAACGTCCCTCCCGTTCATCTCTACGGCCATTTACTGTAAGATCGTCTAGAGTGCGTCGGGAAGGGATTCGCACCCCGTCACTTTTTCCACGTTGGGGTTATGTTACAGCCTTAATCTGAAATGGATTTGAAAAAAAATCCCCCTCATCAATCTACTCGACGTCCCATGAGGAAAAAACAGGTTTTTGCTTTTTTTTTTTTTTTTGTCAATTTTCTTATAAAAACTTTTTAAAATTTTTCATATTTCATGTTTGTGTGCAGGTCAAACAGGGACAAAATGGGGAAAAAATTGAACAAAAATTGGTAAATTGCCATGAAATTGCTCTTTGTATTATGTACACCTGTGCATACCGCTGACGTCCGTGTTGCCAAAATGAGAGAGAGACAGTCAGACAGCCAGACAGATAGCCAGACAGACAGACAGACAGACAGACAGAGAGACAGACAGACAGAATTTGCCGAAACCATAAATCACGGGACAAGACGGAATCGTGTTCGATCTTGAGCTTCTCGAGAGTCATCAGCCAGGATTTACACCATCCACTCCGGAAAGTGTCAGAGACGTTTTGGGAACGGGATCCCGACGTCAACACGCCGCGCCCCCAGCCGCCGCTCCCAAAAGGCGCATTCAAAAGACATGCCTCAGCGTTCGCCCCGCCGTCGGAAACGATCCCATTCCGCCCAAAAAGCCTTGCGTGTGTGCGTGTGTGTGTTTGGGATACGCGCCGCGAGGGAGGGAGTTCACCCCGAGCCGTCCAAACGGTATTTACACTAGAGCGCAGTCCATTTATGCCCTCCGCCGTCTCGGTTTACAGCGAGCGGCCGGGCGCATTCTTCTCCCTTTTCGGGGCAGCGGTGGAAAGGAACGCTGTCGGACGCCGCGCTGCATTGTGGGTCGCCGTCCCCTCCGGCTCAGAGCGCATCGTCGGCGCAGCCTCGGGGTCCGTCCGCGGGAAAAATCCGCCAAACATCTGGACGCGACGAGGGAATACCTCATCCGGGGGAGCAGACGGTCGCTCTCCCGGCCCTGGCTGGGAGGCTCATTGTGCGCGGAGAGCTCTGGGGGTTTTGATGGATCGGCGCGTTGGAGCGTCGTCCGGGGCCCGCTCCCAGGGGGGGAGATGTGCTCGGATTAAACACGCGCCAGTAAACTATTATCAACAGATTTCTCCGTGATTCCGCGGGGGCCTGTGCGACTCCCGACACAATCCGTTTACCAAAGAATACGGTTTTGGCCCGGGCCGAGACAAAGGCCTGCATTGTGAGTCGGCGCGGTGCGATCCAGCGGCGAACAGACCTTCTCTCAGGAAAGGAGGAAAAAAAAAATCAACCCTATTTTTTTCAAAGTTCGCTGGCCCTCGAAAGAATATGTATTCTTTTTACGGGGCTCGGGGCTCTAACAGGCAAAAAAAAAAAAACGAGAAAAAAAAAAAAATTTGTATTTTTTGTCCATTTCCTGCTGACGAGAGCCGCCCGGGCCAAGAGATACATACACGCCGACCCGAGCGGCCGGTTGTCTCAACGTTTGGGCTCCAACCGCAGCTGTTCAAAGCGATGACGGTGCTTTCTGCGAGCGCACGACCCCACACCAGCGCCCGCCTGCTCCGCCGCGCAGGCTGCACGCGCGCGCAGCTACTTAGAGGCTTCGCCGGGTTTTCCCGCTCTCAAAGCCAGGGTCTGGAGAGGAAAGGAACATTATTTTGATGTCATTTATCATCATTACCTCCAGGAAACGTGTTTAAATTCCAGGACGTGAGTTACACAGCGTCACAGGCTGGGAACATATACACCAGCACTATGTGGGTACATTCAACAATGGCATATTTATTCTTTACTCAATGGTATATTAGGAAAGCTTAGGCCTAGTAATGCAGGGCACTGGAAACAGTGGAGTCTTTCATACACATAAACAACGGGATAATTACCTTATTGGTATATTATGGGGTTATTTAAATCACAAAACCCGTGGGTTTTTTTTCCCCTCGTGCTTGCGTCCCCGATCCCGCTCGCAAACGTCGGCGTAAACTCCGGCCTCTCATTCGAGACGGAACCTTGCCCAAGTGATCCGAGCGGGGAGGAATCTATTTTTACCGAGCTGTTTGTTTTTGTTTTTCTGTGTTTTCCTCACCAGAGGGCCCCGTGCCAGGCCGCGCACGCTGCTATGTGAGGACGCCGCGCACGGGGCCCTCTGGTCGGGCTCCAGACAACACAGATGTACAATGCGAGGGTTGCGCTTTCTCCCTGGTCGCCATCGCAGGCCAACGCATGGTATCAATTACCTCCTTGTCCGTCAGGGATCGGGGGGGAAGATGTTTAAATTGAATGTGTTCATAAGGATTGCGTATGGAGGCGCGGGAGAGCTACTTTCCATAGACGCAGACGCAGACGGTTTGGGGACCTCCTCGACTCAGTTGTTTGGTTGTCGCGCTCACAGTCGAGATTTCTTTGTCAAAAGCAAAAATATTATAATCATGAAAAATAAATGTTTAGAAACAGCACTGAGAGAACGCTGAACCAAATCAAATCGAATCCAATTAAATTTAATTAAATGTAATTAAATTAAATTACACTAAATTAAATTAAATTAAATTAAATTAAACTAAATTCCGATTGAAGCGTCATGAAAAATTTTATTATTCACTGTATTTGGAGCATTTAAACCTCAGCCCTGAAGGTGAAACAAACATGATGTAATTTAACAAGAACCTGGAAAGAAAAACAACATGACGCAAGCCTCCCCTCGCCCCCCCGGCCCGCGTTATGAGCCGTCCGCTGATTTACCACCTCCTCCACCCCGTCCTCCTCCTCCACCCCCTCCTCCTCCTCCACCTCCTCCTCCTCCTCCTCCTCCTGCAGCCACTCATTATTCCCATCCTACGTTCTAAGGGCTGGGGGATCAAAACAAGGTGCGAGGAAGCAGCGGGGCTCATTTTCCGCAGAGATAGGTGCCGTTTGGGAAGAAGAACGCTCTTTGTTTTGTTATTGCTGTACCTTCATTCCAGGAGGTCCGGGGCGCCCGGGGTTTCCATGTGGACCGGGAGGCCCCTGGAAAAAAACACAGATACAGCGCCATCAAAGAGGACGAACAGCAGACAAGATGAACCGGCTCATTAAAGCGGCCGAGGCAAAAGCGAGACGTTACGCTGGGGTCGAGAAGGGGGGGGGCGCCCGTGAGCTCGTGAATTTCTAATTATATTCAAGGTTAGAGGAAAAAAAAGGTTTGAATAGACGTTTACAGTAGTTTACGGCCAGTTACTCTACAAAAGTTCTTTAAAGTTCACATTCGACGCACTTTTTGACGGCACCCTAAAACCATTGTTGGCCAAACTGGTTGAAACCACGGGCCACAGAGGAGCTATTAGTGCATAGTATCCCAAAATAGTACACAAATCACAAATAAAGGCAAAGTTTGAGAAAAAAAAAGTTGCATTTAAGTCTCTTCATCAACTCCACATCGTTGGTGGAGGACGAAGGCTCTTGGGCCGCCTTCCCCTAAATCCTCCGGTGTAGAAACATCCGCCACCTCCTCCCTAGCGCTGGAGCTCTCTCCTGTGGGCGGACGCCGGAGTTCGCCGGAGGGTTCACAGGGAGGGTGAGTTTGCCGAAGATCACGGGGATGACTCGACCCGCTCAAAGCGAGGCGTCTGAAAGGCGGAGGACCCCGCCTACCGGCCCCCGCTCCCCGCAGGCCGCCGGGGACAGGTCAGGGGTGCTCTGAGGTCCCTGTCTGTTTGTGTGCAGGCGCTCTGCGAGCCATATGTCTGCTGATTGCCTCGCCTGTCCGCCCGCCTGTCCAAGCTATGACATATGGATGTGATTTTCCCCGTGCCTACACTCTTCCCTCGGCTTTTCAGGGGTCCCCGCGAAGTGAAGGCCACACATCCATCACGCCGCGCCTCTGCGTTCTCCTCGTGCCACAAACTGCAGGTAAGTGTAACAGATGATGTGCTCGCGTGTAATCCATTGAGTTATCCGCGCCAAAGGTTTTCGTCAAAGGTCTAGCCTCGTGCGTCAGGTCCAGGTGGGCAGACATGAAGGACTCGGCGCCGCCGAGATGGGATCAATTCGTTGGCTTTGAAGGGACCATAAATCCAGCAAGAACTGCAAAAGGAGGATTCGTTTGGAAAAATAAAGCCGCAACTTTCTGCAGGCATCCAGCGCCGAGACCTCATCCACCGGCGCTCGCCAGGGGGCGGCTTCCAGACGCCGAGCGCGGAAAATCTGCGCGGGTCCAATTTGAGGCATTAAAAAGCGTGCAAAGGGGTCCCGGCGGGAAGGCCTCCCCATCTCCAAACCCCTCCTTCCGAGTCCCTCCGGGGTTTTCCACAGCTAGATCACAAGCACCGCCTTCCCTGTGGCGGGAGGCGAGTCCTCGGAGATTAACGCTGAGTGGAACGGGCGGAGGAGGCCCGGAGGTGTAGGTGTGCGGTCGGGTAATTCTGCCCGTCCCCGTCGCCGTTATTTATCCGCGTTCTTGTTACCTGAGCGGAGGTATCGCCCGAGACGGAGCGAGCGGCTCCCTGCTCCCAAACGGGGGAAGGCCTTTCTCACCCCTGGACATGTGGAGACACTTACCAGAAGCTCATCTACAGACCTCCTCCTCCTCCTCCTCCCCCTCTTCCTCCTCTCCTCCTCCACCTCCTGCTCTCCTCCTCTCCTCCTCCTGCTCCTCCTGCTCCTCCTCCTCTTTCCTCCATCTCCCTGCGTTCGCATCAGCTGGATATTAAAACGTATGGAAGTCATTATCTCCGGATGGGAAGCGGAGGGGGGAGCAGAGTGAGAGAGTGAGCAAAGAACAGAGAGAGAGAGAGAGAGAGAAGCAACAGAGTGAAAGAGACAGAGGAGAGCTCTGGCGGTGGAAAAGGTACAGTAGAGACGTGCTGCGGGTGGGGAGGTGGGTGGATGTTCTCCCCACGGAGACAGCCATGATGGGGAGAATGACTCATTTAATCCATCTCTCTCCCTCTCTCTCTCTCTCTCTCTGTGTGGGTGAGGAAGAAGAATGGCCATCCTTCATGCACTGAAGAGGTTCTGACAAGAAATTAGATCTAGATCTACTAGAGTGCACGCACACGCACGCACGCACACGCACACGCACACACACACACACGCACACACACACACACACACCTGCAGCCCTGTGCTGATGGGCAGCTGGGTGGGGGCAGAACCGTAGCCAGGTTTACGATGAGGGCCACAGAGTTTTATGGGGGTGGCCCGTGGAGTGCTACCGTATTTTTACAGACCATTAAGCTGGAAACAGACATTCTAACACCTTCATAGGCCACACACCACACCACGCTACTGGTTAGAGTTCAGCTTGGTCCTGTTAATGATCTGCAAATAAAATGCTGCCTGGGTTTTACTTTATTTGCACGGGTTAAGTGGGCAAAGACGATGGATGGATGGTTTAGTGGATGGATGGATGGATGGATGGATGGATAGGGTGATGGAGGGATTGGGGGATGGATGTATAGATAGATGGATGGAGGGATGGAGGGAGGGAGGGTGGGAGGGAGTGAGAGATGGATGGATGGGTGGGTGAATGGATGGATGAATGGGTGGATGGATGGATGATGGATGAATAGGTGGATGGGTAAATGGATGGATGGATGAATAGGTGGATGGGTAAATGGATGGATGGATGGATAGATGGATGGATAGGTGAATGGATGGATGGGTGGATGGATGGATGGATGGATGGATGGATGGATGATGGATGGATGGATGGATGGATGGATAGATGGATGCGGGGGCCAACACTTTTAGAAGTGGTTGCAATGTCAGCAACCATGCGTCAGTTGCCAAGTGGTTGCCAAGGCCGCCAAAACAGCTGCCAAATGGTAATCATTTTATAATTGGGCGATAATGATCCTGTTAAATGTTATTCCATATTTCAATATTTCCACTTGTTTCACCATTTTGGACAGAGCAAATCAATGCCCCAGGAAAACTCATTTTCCTTGGGCAACTGGGCAAAGGTTACTGTCGGGCCCAGGGATGGATGGACGGATGGATGGATGGACGGATGGATGGATGATGGCTGGATGGCTGGATGGATGGACGGACGGATGGACGGATGGAAGCTCCTCCGCGCCCGGTTCCCCCCTCTGTCCGCACGCCGGGGAGGAATTAGAGCACAGGGAGAGAGCGGGGCCTGGTAGGAAGGCTGGTGAGGGGCCAAACAAAACCTCAGGCCCGGAGCTTTGATCCGTCACCGACGCCTGTGCGGCGATTCACCCCTCTGCCCGTTTCCGCGGCGTTATGAAACAAACAAATGAAGTTTCCCGGCAGAGCAGGAATCAATCAACGCCGACGTAACCTCGGCCCGCTGGGCTCGGGGGGAGGGGGCTTCAAAGCCACCTTATTTCATTTAACGATACAGCGTGAACCATTTCTTCGGCTAATTACGATAATGCTCCAGATCCCGCTCCAGAATGCGAGCGCGAGGCAGTCTCCGTGCACGGAGCGCTCTTTGATCCGCCTCCGCCGCCGACGGAGTCAAAAAAAAAGACAAAAGAAAAAACCAACCCCCTCCGGTCCTCCAGGACGGGGCCCCCCCCGGGGGACATGAAAGATGGCGGCGGCCAGGGAAGGACGGCGCTGGGCGGAACGCGACACCTCTCACCCCTCATCTAGGGGCCGGCGCTAGGGCCGCGGGGTCCGGGCCGGCGGTGGGGCCGCCCTTTAGGTGCGTAGTGATGGATGGCGGCGTGGGCGTACGCATCGACCGGGCGCGGCCGCTGGCGGCGGTGGGTCCCCTCTCGTATCTCCCCACGCCTTCATTCCTCCTTGTCTGAGATGAATTTTGGACGGTAGAATGATGTAAGTGCTGTCTGAGTAGTTGTCGAGGTGCAGTGTTTACATCTGTTATCCAGCCTGGTGGACAGGGCTTCTCAGTGCCAATGTAACTGGGTCCATTGAGCTCGGGGGACTTTAAAGTGCTGGAAAAGTGACTAAGTAGAAATACTTTGCGTGGTACTTCGGTAAATTTTTCAGTCATCTGCACTTACTCCATTTGGTTTTCTGGGAATTTCAATTTTACCTTTCCACTACACTTCAAAGCAAATATCTATACTTTAGCCATAAAAAAAAAACATCTGAATTGATATGTATGTATATATATGACAAGTATTTCAGATTATTTTATTGTTAGATGTAATCAGGATCTGCATGAGCATCATCCGCAGAAAAACAGCCACAGTAATACTTTATGGGGTATAATAGGCTCTTATCTGAAAACTAAATGAATTTAAATATGTTTAAAGGTACTTTAAGTACATTTAAAGAGCAAGAACATGAGCCAGTCTTTAACATGCAAACTTCAACTCACAGTATTTTCCACTGCAATTGAGTATGCTCTTTTAACCCTGTGTCTGTCTGTAAGTTTAGTTTCAAACATCCACTACACTTAACATTTTTCCCCGACTCCAAAAAAATCAGGAATCAAATATAAAAAACGTGAATTAATAGAGACAGGGGGCGGGCGTCGTAAAGGTAACCGTCAAAATACCACGTTTATTGCTAATGTTTTAACTTTCCTACTCCAGGGCCAGGGTCCCATCTGAACACCTGAAACCGTTCTGTCGACCATGTGTGGAGCGCTGAGTTTTCCCCGTTCTTTCTCTTTCTCTTTCTCTCTCTTTTTTTTTTTTATTTTTTTTTTTTTAATACAAACAATCCTGGAAAATTCCCATTTGGTTTTTTGGTGCAGTCCAAAAAGAGAGAGCCCTGCTCCACCTTGAGGCTCAGGAGCTGCAGCATGAATGAAGCCCATAGAGGTGCAGTGCTGCGGGAGGGAGCCGCCGGGACCCAGACAAGGTCTTAAATGCCTTTAATAAGACGGGGACAAAGCCCCCTTTCTTCCTTGTTTAAAGAGATTGGGTTCCCACAGCTCGCCCCTGTGAGGCCTGACCACAGGGCACAGTCTCACGGGCTGCGGCAGGTAGCTCGAGCGTGCGCGCACACAAACCCGCACGCAAGCACGCGCGCACACACACACATACACACACCCAACCTTCTGGGGCTGAAGTACTCTCGGTAGGATCTCGTAAAATGAATGGGTTGTCTCCTCAACCGTGCTGTTTTGTTTGTTTTTTGGTTCCGGATGGCCCTCATGATAAATTCGAATTAGTTCTGAGGCGAAAGTTTCGATACTAGCTCCATCAGCTCGCCCCGTGAAAGGCGTTTCAATAGGAAGCGGGATAAAGAATCCCTTTATCCCACAGTTCAAAGAGCAAACAGCTTTAAATCGAGGCCTTAATATAATAGGGTTTTAGAATGAATGAAAGGTAAACAACCGTCCGAGGAGAGAGGAAAAAAAATAAAAAATAAAAAAAGACAACCGTGGGCCGGCCTCCCTTCCTCGCCTTTTTGAAAACACCAATTTAAAAATAACACCTGCACTGTGCACGGTTTGCTTTCCGTCAAAGAAAACAGCCCAAAAAGGTTGCAGTCGCAGTGGGTTAGCGAGCCCCGAAAGGAGAGGCGGCCAAGCAACAGAGGAGTCAGTCTGGAAGAGTGACACACTGGGAGCATTCATGGACGTAACGTAGGAGGAGGCTCCCATTCAGGCGCGGCTGCCCTTTGCCGAACCGAGAGGAGGGTCTTTTTTGGGGGGAGCGCACGCGCCGCTGTTGCATTTCAAGACGACAGTTGACGACGGGTCAAGATTCACTAACCCCCTTTATATCTTTCTTATATTTATATTTATATATACATAACCCATTTCCTCATATAGAGACCGAGTTGCCTTTATTTACCTCAACTGCAGAGGGTATCAGGCCTTTATTGGAAGCAGGCTTATATTAGAGGCAGGCTTTAAGATCAAATTCCCTGTGTTTAATAAGTATATTTGATCATATTTTAGTATGAACTTTAAATCAAACTTCCATCTTGGTGCCATGCCATGCCAACACTTGTATGGTGAAAAAAGATAGCTGGTAGCTACCCTAAAAGTCACACTTGTGGTGGTAGCCAATGGGGGGAATTACAGTTTTCCAGGTTCGCCTTGAACGCACCACTTCCTGCTTGCTGGCTTGCTGGAGTGCGAGAGCAGTACAAAATGGAGTAAATGAAATACATCTACAATAAAAACACACTGTTTTTATTTCCTTTGTCCGATCAGTATTTTCCCTGGTCCGTATTTGAGGCGGGCTTGTATTTGTTCGTGTAGACCGTGCATTTATTAGGTTTGTATTTGACTACCTGTTTATATTTCAGGAGATACGGTATTTGGCAATTTTCGCCGTATTGTTTTAAGATTGTTGTGGTTTTTCCACCAGTTGTCTATTGACAATATTCCCTACGCCAAGTTCCTCATCCATGAAATGTACTCGGCCGAATAACGAGATTCTGATTCTGATTTTTTCAATATTTCGAGTTAAAGTCACATTTGCAAAATCAAACAAATTGACGGCTATCTTCTGAACCGTATCCCCCAGAAACGGACCTTGGCAGGGGATAAGAATAGCTTGGATCGGACTCCAGGCCAAGGAAAACTCGACTCAGGTTGAGTAATGCAAAACAATCAGAGGATGTTTTCAAATACTCGATCAAAATCAAAACGCACAAAGAGGTCCATCGCTAATAGTGTTATCACAAAATGTTGGTGTTGGAGGACGCAGCTGGGCCGGGATGCACAGACAGGTCCATTTTTCAGAAATCAACGGAGATTGAAAACAAAAAAAACAAACAAAAAAAACAGTTGGAAGGTATCTTCTCTTACCCGGGGGCCCCGTTTCCCTGGCTGCCCTGGCTTCCCAGGAGGCCCCTGAAGTCCCTGGAAGCAAAAGATTGAAAGTGTAAAGGATCAAGTAGAGGGACAAGGAACGCTGTAGTTGTTATCAATCTATCTATCTATCTATCTATCTATCTATCTATCTATCTATCTATCTATCTATCTATCTATCTATCTATCGATCTATCTATCTGTCTATCTATCTATCTATCCATCAATCCATCCATCTATCTATCTAATCATGGATGGATGGGTTGAATTTGACACGATATTAATATATTGTGAATTTAAAATCCCATGGTAAATAATCCAACCGTGGTTCATTACACTGACTACACGTTCATTCTAAATATGATCTATAAGTCTGTGCTCTGAAGTATAGCATTCCAGACTCCATATAGTGAGAAATACATTTCCATTTTCGTGATCCATATCCCAGTTCAGAACTGTGCATCACGGTAATAGTCCAGTATAATGTAGAGACGGACTAACGGCGCTGACAGACGGCAAATGATAACATCAGTATCAATTCAACACCGAGCACAAGCTCAGGGACCGGAACGAGCCGCGGGAGAAGCTTCCCGCCGGCTCCTCCGCTGTGCTTTTTTATCCCAACTCCATTACTGGCTCCACGGTCGGCGGGACGCTGGGCGGCGTGCGGAGCCAGCGCGGCCCCGGCCGGTCCCCCCGCCTCCCCCCGTCCATAACCACTACAGCGTGCTGACTGCAGGGCTGACTCACCACGCCGGAGCGTTCCAACCACAGCCAATCACATTCATCGCGGGGCAGCGGCTCGTTCCATTTCTAGAGACAACTTCACACACGTAACTCGTAAAAAAAAAAAAAAAAAAAAAAAAAAAAAGCTCAGAAAAAAGGTCAGATCTAATGAGTTGCGCGGTCTGTGTGACTAACGGTGGTTTTGAATGAAATGCTTTGAATTGATTTTGGGGTTTTCCATGACTTGACATGAAAATCAAATCTGTAACTACAGCAAACTGGAATTGGGTAATCGACCGAATAGAAAGTACATCAATGGGATACTGTAAGTTCGGAATAAATTTTGCCAATGGATCGCAGCTATTGCAGATTTATGATCGACTGTTTTGAATAAGTGTCACTTATAGGAATTCCTCGGGTTGTGAAGGCAGGGAAACCCTGAGATGTCCCTGGAAGACCCGCGTCCTGAAATGACCTCCAACCCCTTGGCAGTAATATTCCCACAACCGTGTAATATATAACCTTCTCTTCAGAGGAGTGGTTCATCATCATCATCTCGATTCTAGGTCTTCTGTACGGACCTTCAAACATGTGACCGTCGTGTAAACAACCT
This sequence comes from Zeus faber, assembly GCF_960531495.2. Lineage (NCBI taxonomy): Eukaryota > Metazoa > Chordata > Actinopteri > Zeiformes > Zeidae > Zeus > Zeus faber. The sequence continues at coordinate 5,795,752 of NC_137203.1, forward strand.
ATTAATAATTCATTTTCCACCGCCCTGCGAGAGGGGAGTTAAGACTGACTTCAAAGCACGCCGGCGCCGGCAAAACCCATCAAGGCTCAATTTTTTAATTGAATCACACTCAAACCACAACCAAGTCTTTATCATCACATGCACCTAATGGTTATTTTAACCCTCAGTTATATGGCATCAGGCAGGTGATAAAAAACGGCCTGAGCCACATTGCAGAAACACATTATGCTTAAGCAGGAGGATCATGTCTTATTTAACCTGATTCCTTCAGTTGAAAATCCCCAGATAAATCTCTTGGCCGGTTAATTGCATCAATGGAAAATGTGGGCAAGGTTCCCCGTATTATCCATTGTGTCCACCAAATTAAGAACGCCTGCAGGAACCATAAAAATGATTCATTTTTTAGTTTATAGTAAAGGGTAAAAATGCATAACTATCTTGAAATTCTACTTGGGTATATGGAGATGCCTTATTAATTTCGGCCTCATGTTTAATAGCAGGCATGCGCCCCTGACGCTCACCATCTGGACCACATACATGATATTCTAACGTTGGATACGCCATGTCCGCGCTATGGACTTCCAGTGGACTGTCGCAGGCTCAACAAGCAAACTTATCATGGTTTTGAGGGCCGTTTGACGGTTTTAATGTGTCGTAAATTCTAATCAAATTCAACTCTGCAACCATAAAGTATATTTATAAGAAGACATTCATTTCAAGAATTTCCAGACGCACATTCATTGTATGATAAAGCATGCTATAACTCCCACCGAGGAAACACAAGGCACGATAACGGTCTGAATAATGGGACGAATTAGCAGATGCTTTGGCTGGCTGGCCAGAGTATATGGGTGATTATTCAGTGGCCGTTCATTGCAGACGTTGACCTGTTTTTTGTTTTTTTTTAAAGACATGCATTCTTGTTACAGTCACACAGTGTCTCAGAGGAATCTGACACTGAACTGCCAACCCCTTCCCTCAGACAAATGGCAGCTGGCAAAGGCTAAAACTACCAGCCTGACGGCTTATCCACGCTGAACTATCCACGCTGCTGAATAGGAAATCTCACAAGAATCAGAAACAAATGGTAGGTCTGTTTTGCTTTTGTTTTTTAACACTAGGTGGAAATATTTTGTACGAGACGGAACATTGCGGTCCCATAACACAACTATGGTCCATGGTGAGCTATAACAAAAAAAAAAAAAAAGCCTTCAGTGATGCTGTGCTGAGCAGGCCGTGGAGGAGCTTCATGTGTTGGGCTTTCAAAGTGGGTGAAATCTGCAATTTAACCGCCAGCTGTTATACTTGTGCAACATCACAAGCCAACAAGGGATTAAAATAAAACCAAAATGGCCTCAAGCAGAGATGTGGCACTGATGAGCTAAAGATGTGAAAGTGATGTCAGTTAACTAAGTATTCATGAACAGAACAATGAATGCATGAAGTGCATCACCTCATTTACACAGGCAGTAATTTGGTAATTGCAGTGAATCCACAAACATGGTGATCATTGTACTCAAGGACTGTAATTAATCTGCACTCACACAAACTTTGTGATATGTTTTTTAAAGGCAAATACTCACCGCCGGTCCTGGTTCTCCCTTTAGTCCAGGTGGTCCAGCCAGCAGAGAGAATTGGGTAGGTTCCAAGTCAAATGTTTGGAAGCCATCTGTTGCAGCTGGAGTGATGGGGGCAAGCGAGGTGGGTTTGACATCCTGCACGCTGGTCACTTTTGGCTCAGGTTTCTTTGGGGCTATTGTAGTCGGCTGCTTCTTCTGAGGAAGGTAGGTGTTTGAAGAAGATCCTGTTTTGGCGGCAGCAGTGGTCTGTGGATTTGGTTTAATCTTTGGTGGCTTAGCAGAGGCAGGTGAAGGTATGCTGTTCGCAGAAGGCTTCTGGTTCTTAGTATCTCCTTCTGCCATGTTCCTGGCCGTCGTACCGTGCAATGTTGGCGTGGGGTTTGCTGGCGTTGCATTGGTCCGAAGTGATGCAGTGACAGTATGAGTAACAAATCTAAGTGGCCGATCCAAACCCGAGCGTACGGGAGGAGACGCGGTCCCAGGCTTTGGGGTAGCAGAGGTCGGGTACAAATACGTTTTATTCGGCACCGGCGAGCTTTTAGTTGGGACAATAACCGTAGTCCTTCGCTGTTGCTCAGTCGAGGCCGAACTGGGTTTAAAGGACTTTTTTCTTAGTTCCGTCAACAGCAATGGAGGCATTTGAGTGATAGTAATATTTGGGTCCATGGGAAACAGAGGTAGTAGGGGTGGAAACACGGGCCGATACGTATCAGCCTCTCTGCAATGTTTCTTAATGTAATCACAATAGTTATGAGCTGCCTTGGCAGAAGGATAAATGTCAAACTGACAAATGGCACCTTCGAAGGGCACCGAGTTCTGGTTCATCTTGCCCAGAAGGAAAGAACCCTCCGGATCCAAGATCTCCCCTTGCCTAGAATGCAAATCAGCATGCACAGTTTGCTTTCCACAAGAAGAGTAAAAAAATACCCGATCTCCTTGGATATCCAAGGCCAGGCTGTGCCAGTGGCCATCATGGACGTTATAGTCAAAGCTCACAGAGTTCTTCTGTCCCACATGCACCAGGACTTTCCCTGGCGTCAACTGCACCCCGAGCTGAAGTTTCTTCTTCTTCGACAGGACGGAGAAGAGAAAGGCGCTGTTGACGCGGTGCGCCGACAGGCTGAGGATCATGGAGAGATTAGTGGAGGTGTAGGACGCCAGCAAAACCGAGCGCAGGGGCACATGGACCCGCGCCCTCTGCGTGAGGATAGCTCCGGACTTGAAAGGGATGACGCCGCTGGGGACGGGGCGGGAGGACGACCCCGCGGCTCTGCGTCCGGACAGCCCCAGCTGCTGGAGGATGTCCACATCTGCAGCGGGAACAGAACACAAGCGGTCAACCTCGTGACGCCGGACAGAAAAGAATGACGCAAACTGAAGCACACCTTGAATTGAGGGAATCAATCACTGCTCATTTACTTTGATGATTATAGGGTTAGATAACTCATGTCTACTAATACCTCCCCATCAACTACTGGCACACAGACACTATGCTTTACTTTTATATTTAATTAATATGTATCTATAATATCTTACTGGACGTATTCCTACATTCTGGACTTATTGCCTACTGTATCGTCTTTGTGGAGCAGCTGTAAGCCCTGAATTTCCCCCCGGAGGGCTCATTTGTGACTGTACACGTTATGAATCAGATCTGTTGGTGGGTCCTTCATGTCACGAGGAAGTACTGAATCAATTTTGACAGTCCTCCGTTGCTACATCCATATCCTCGTCTCTTGTTTCCATATGAAAGAGGGTACGGAGTAGTTTCTCTGGCAGGGAAAACTAGGCCTGGAAGAACACAATACCTAAACAGGAATAAACTGGATTGATCTATCATTTTATGCTGAACGAATGAAATCTGAGCCCAATTGCAGTCGGCAGTTTAATGCCAAGCTGGGAGCGCAAGTGTAACTAATGGAGGTTCTGTAGCAAACCCAATGTAAAAAGAGACCCTGAAAGTCATAGCTGGGCCACCCATCAGCATCCATTCGAAGCTAAGATTATGCAACTATTACATCATTTTTTTATTACAAAAGAAAAAACTCCTGGAAAGGAAACTGGACCGATCCCGAGAGAGGGCAGTTGGCAATGTTTTAAGAAGTTCATATCGAGCGGAGACAAGGCAAAGCAATCACAATTTATCTGAAAATGAAGAGTCTGGCAAATTAGGATGGAAAGTGAGACGGAAAGCAACGATTAGGATGGCGCATGGTAAAAGGCACCGGCAGTTTGATCCAGGTTTCCCCCCACAGGAAGGAAAATTAAGGTGTTTTATCGCTAACAGTCCTAATTGCATTCACACAAGCAGAAGGCCCAAATGAGCTCCATACATCAGGCGAGGAAACCCCACCATCTTGGGTACTCAACGTCAGGGGACATTTATGATGCTACAGAAAATGTCTATAAACAACATTTAAGATCCGGGTTTGCGGGTTACATTTTAGTGATCGTTGCATTTTCTATTTTAGGAACTACAGTAAGTGGCAGCTCAATATCAAACAAGGTGCTCTCAAGATGATGGCACCTGAAATCTGTACTTTTCGTATTGGTTGTCAATATCCGCAAGTACCTGTGAGAACCCCTACTGGGTCAGAAAAAGGTGCTCTCGGTGCTTCCTTATCAGACCTTATGGGTCAGGAGGTCGGAGAACTTGGTCAGTTTGGGGAGAGTAGGCAGCCTTTAGCCAACCAATCAGTATTGAAGGCCACTTTAGCAGGTCAGATGTTTGTAGACACAGCAGCCGTAAACTGGGTCATCCATTTCAGACACGGTCTCCGCGGCCACTAACGCACGACTCCAACGGATGACTGAATACACTGCACAATAAACACCATTCAGCACTGTCAAAGAGCTTAATCTGGTTTGAGTTTTAGAAGAAATGCACACTGTAAATGTTTCTGTTGAACTATTGTTAGGCACTGATACAAGTCATCAGTGCTGTCAAACAAAGGGCTTTGTGATTAGAAGGAGGGTTGGGGGAGAAAGAATTCCCAGGAATTGTTTAAATCAAGGAAGCTAAGGTTTCAATCACAACCAAATGGCAATCAATGTGTCTCGAATCAGCTAATCCTGTCAGTCGTTGCAACGTCTACAATACAAAGCTGCAGTACAGCGCTCGGATGTCGAGGCTTCGCTCGAGGCTCGTCGTCAACGCTGAAACCGAAATTATGGCATGACGAATTGCAGCTCAACAAGGGTGGGGGAACGTGTCGATAAAAGTCAGGTTACGAAAGAGTGGACACCCCACACAGTTTCTTAGCGGTGTGTGTGTGTGTGTGTGTGCGGGGGGTCAATGCCAATATATCTGCTTTTTTAGTGCAACTTCGAGTGAGTCAGGGGTTGCCAGGTTCAAAGTGCAATGCTTGGCTAAGCTCAGACTACATGCCGACAGATAGCACGTTGTATGTTAATATTTCAGCACTGGACACGCAAGGGTGAAATAAGCCTGAATATGGGGAAGAGGCCCCCCCCCCGAGAATTTAGCCGTTCCAACAGGGACCGACTGGACCGAGATGATGAAGCAGCCAATGAATGATTTGACCACCATCCCCAAACACTTACACAAATATGCTAAAATGTGGAAAAGGACAAATGGTGTCATCGTAAAAGCTTGGTCACACTTCACATTGGGCCCCCCACTCGGTCTGTCGTCAGGGGAAGCTGCAGGCCCCAGAAAACTCAACTGAAGACTCAAAAACATTTTAACACTGCTCAAGGCTTTATTCTTGCCCAACAGAATAAATGTTTTTGCCGACTTGTTAATGACCCGTGGACATCCTGTACTAGCCCGTAAAACGACCTGGAATCACGCTGTATTTCTGTTCCGGCAAATTCTCTCTCACTTTTCTGAGGAGATTATGTATTTGGAAGGTTTTTATGGAGTCGTGAAGCCGGAATGATTCTGTGTGGGTTTTAGGTTATGGAGTACTGCAGGTTATTTCATGAGCAGAATGAACTAAAATGAAAAATGAAGTGCTACCTATCCCTCTACCTTTATCTGCAAAGCCTTTATCTCCCAAAGCGTTTATTTTTAAAACACGCTCCGACAGCGGCCACTTGGTCACTATCCGCATGCAACTGATAAAACGTATGAAGCATAAAATCCAATTTCCAAGGTCAAACATCCTCTTTAAAAATGCCTTCCTAAATTCCTGTAAAAATGAAGCCATGGGACGGAAGCCATGTTTCTGAGGGCCTCTGGCTAATCCAATTCCAAGTGTTCAGTACACACGGCCCGTTTCCAGAGGGAGATGAAGAGAGCAGAGAGGGAGCCATCTCCAGCGAAGACCGTCTCTTTTACTATCTCTCCCAGGGCAGAGTAAACAAACTGTGGCCAAGTTTCTTTGGCCCGCACAGATCAAATAGAAAAGCTGGCGAAGGTACAGCTGACCAGGCGAGGGAGAAGGGGGGAAATGGTGGTCACCCCGGTCAGAGCTAATCCCCGCATAACTTCGACAAACAATCTTCATGTGCACAACAAAGGGGCCCATGTTTGGGAGGCTCCCTTATTGACTTACCTACTGCGACCAGGGACAGGAGATGGAGATTGGTACAATGTGGGATTTTCAGGATTTCATTTATTTGCTCTGCCGTTCATGCTGCATGGGTCCAAAACGGACAGTCAACATGAGATCAGGCTCCAGATGGTGTCACATCCAGCGGAACGGCAGAACTTTACAGGTTTTCAAGCAAAACGGGAGACAGGCCTCATCCTCTTCTTATAATTGGAGGCACGCATCAGGAGCAAGCGACAAATAGCGCCCCGCCCCCAGAGGAAGCCATGGCAACTACATCAACATCGCCAAACGGGATGTTGCTCCTCCATGAGGCTTCTTAGCCTTCGTAGCAGAGACGTCTTAGTATGCCGGTCGTTCGGACACGGAGGGTTTGCCCATATTTGCACGAGCAATTTCGCGATATATAATCAGTGTAGTTGAGGAGAGTGACAGGTCTCCAGGTGAGATTCTGGGGGTGATTTCCGGGACCGCCTCTTTTGAGAGCTGGAGAACACAGCAGTCATCCAGGTAACAATGGACTGACTGGCCTTGATCCACAACATTTGTAAACCCCTGCAAAGGCACTGATTGCACTTATTGTACCTTAATAATAATAAAGTGTCTAAATTCCGAGAAATGTTCATATCAAAGACAATACTACAGGAATGGCAATACAAAGCAAATCAGCAGCCAGGCATCATTGTAATATTGAATGAGAAGCTGCTAATTCCCATTTCTAATTTACACAAAATGTACTCCTTTGGTGTTCAACCTTTAACCTCACGTGTCAATCATTGTGTTTTTTTATTTGGGGGCTTTTCCGGGTCTGTTGAGAACTACATTGGTCGGCTTCTACAACAATAACAGCATCACTGATCGACATACATAGCACATGACAGGACTCGCTCACTCGCTCGCTCGCTCGCTCGCTCATTCATCCACGTCACTCACCTTGAGCTTGTGCAAGTTTCAATGAGCAGGTGCAACAGAGCACAGTCCAGAGAATCAGAGCCCTCCTGCGGGAAAAGAGAGAGTGTTCGGGCACAGACAAGCAAGATAAAGTCAATTCCAGGGCAGACACGGATTTGTGCGAATGCAAAAGAACACGCTTGTGCGCCGGAAGTGCGTCGTGTCAACACTCTGTTGTGGCCCGCTGTAATGGCCCCGGCCCGTAAAGAATAATCTCCCCGCACACACTCGTTACTTATAACCTCTTAAACAACTTCCAAGCGTTCCACAGTAGCCTGGGCCGCTGCTGAATGACTTACAGTGGAGGCGAACTCAGCGGCAGTTCTGTTTTGCTGAAAGCCTCTGCAGCTGTTTCGAGTCACGGAGCAGTTTCTCATCGTATGGCGAGAGCAAACAGCCAGGAGAGGAAAGGTGACTGCGAAAGGCCCTCCAGGGGACCGAAGTTTCAACGCCATCCAGTCATCCATTTATAATCCAATCATCAACATCTAGACCGGGGGTTCCGGACCTTGTTTTGTTTTCCCTCAGAGACTCCCTAAATCAAACCTGATTCCATCTTAAACCCCGCTGTTGTTTATGTTTAAATTACATTAATGTGTTGGGTGTTTTGGTATGAATCGATTGTGTTGGAAACAGCAAGGTTTTTAGGGTATACAACACATTTAAATATCGGATATATGGATTTTGTTGCAATTTATAACAGTCCTGAGCAGTTTTTAATAATATTTGACTCTTTGGAAACATGTTCCTCTCATTGTCCAAAAGTCTCTGGTGACCCACTTTGGGGGGCCGGCGCCCCAAATTGGGAACCACTGCTCTAGGCGCTACGCATGATGTGATAGAGCCAAAACATAAACTCTACTGATGCATTCAAAATTCAATCGCAGGCACACGTGCACTTTCAGCCGAGGCTGCGCAGACTGATGGCCTGAGCGGCAGCGCTGTCTTAGCCTGCGGTTAAGGCAAAACATATCCATGAGGAAAATCATTTACTTTGGTGGTTTCACTTACATGCTGTGGCCTCCCAATGACCCAAAAGCCCTAGCGCTTGTTCCAGGTTCTGGAGAAACTGATCGCTCCACCAGCACCCAGAAATACCAGTAAGCCACCGAGAGCCACCGTTCAAACCACATGGCACAGTGACTCTGGGTGAAGCTGTGATGCTCGACCCCACGTTTTCCTTGCTGTATTGCTTAGTGCGCGCCACAGGACCTACGCTAGGATTTTAGGCTCCCAGACACATTTTAGAGCTCTTGAGATAATCATAAGGAAATCTCCTAAGGGTCGCTAAGAGCGCGCTTCCATAACCCGCAGCCATTTGGTTTGAGAAACTCTTGCGGTCGGTCCCAGACAGAATATCATGTAGGGTTGACATCATCTGAAGTCTTGTGTCTTGATTCCTATCGTTTTTTTGCGAGAATCCCACGATGTGTGATCCCCCGTGATCACCATCCTGCTAATTCTACTGGTGTGCAACCCTGTCTTTTGGAAGTCTTGTGGTGTATCCCTGCCGCTTAGTCTCATTCACCACTGTCCAACTACACTCCCATCAGGGGAAATAAAAGGGGGCGTGCTGTTAAGTGACCACATGTCTCACGGATGCCCAGTGATATGATGCAACATCTTGACTTTATTTTCCCCTTCCATCCAGCAGGAACATGCACAGTAGGAGGAAGGGGTGAGGGGGGGGGGGGGGTTCTCCTCCTCTCATACATCTACAGCAAATCAGTCACAGATCACTGGCAGTTCATTCTGATACACAACTGCAAGTGCACTGTCCGGTGCAGGCTTTCTCCCGGGTGAATTACTTAGGCTCAGATGTTGGAATAGGTGCAGAAAAGCATGCAATGTCCGGTTGCATTACGAGAACGGATAAAACACTGTTTGATCCAAAGCTTTAAATACCATTGCATGCATATAATAGTAGTATGGGAAGAACATATGCATATGTGTGGTGTAAGAAGATAAGCATGCAGGAAACCATGCATTTGTGCAGCGTCCAAACATCCTAGTCATTACAAAGCGCCTCTATTAATCACCACCTTTAGTCATGCATTGCTTTTCAGATGCGTGTAGGTGGTGTCAGCCCGTGCACACCAGATAGAGGAGTGGAAAACTATTTGTTACAGCAACTCACCCCCCGACTCCAGCTGCTTTGAGTTTGGAGTGCGGGGCATTGTGCGGCTCCATAGCGGTTACTTCATTCTCTCCTGCGAGTTCTCACTACAGTCCAGACGTGGCGCATGTATGCGCAAAGTTTTTCCATTCCAAGGTGTTTCCTCAGGAGACCGCGAGAAGTTAAAACAGTGGTGGTGGTGGTGGTGCAGGAGGAAGAGGAGGAGGGCGGTCACATTAATAAATCACAATGAAAAAAAAAAAAAAAAAAAAAAAAAAAAGTTCCTCATCGCTCATCGTCCCGATCCCAGTCCCGTCCCGGTTTCCACGGGATGGCACAGAAAAAAAACAACAAAAAAAAAACAACAACAAACCAAAAGAAACGCGCACTTCACCACCGCCGCGACTCTCCGGTGCGTCCTGGACCGTGCGCTCGGTGCCGGGAGGAGAAGCCCAAGCGGAGCAGTCCGACCTCCGCGAATGAAACTTCTGGTGGGGTGGAGCGCGGTGCAGCGCTGCGGAGTGTGTGTGCGTGCGTGCGTGCGTGCGTGTGTGTGTGTGTGTGGGGGGGGGGGGGTTCTTGAGGCTCGGGGAAAACGGGGAACACCTCCCTCCGTCGCCCTCAGCTGACACCCGGGGAAGGGAAGAGGGAGTGAGCGCGTAACGGAGGAGCGCGGCGGAGAGGAGCGGAGCGGAGCGGGGCGCCGCGCGGCGGAAGGTGTGTCCTAGAGGGTGGGGAGCCTCTCAGGTTGCACGTGGAACATTGCAAGGGAAAAGTGCTGTCTAAGCAAAGTTTAGGCATGTGTTGGGAGGGATTTCGAGCGGACTTTATACCCCCCCCTCCCTCCCTCCCAACCCCCACGCTTACAACTTTGAGTGAGTTGTGGAGCACGGAGGCTTCTCCAGCAGACGCGTCAGTGACTGGCGCTCGCTCGGGCTGAGAGGCGGCAGGGATGGGGTGTTGTAACCCTTCCAACAGTCAAATCCTCGCGATAAAGCGGCCAAAAGCCATATAAAGGCGCGTGGTGGTGGAGAAAAAAAAAAAAAAAAAAGGTAGTAACTGTTATAAAGCCTGATAAACGTGCTGCAAGTTTTTCCAATTCAATGCGTGTCGGTGCCAGTGGTGCCAAAGGGGCCGGACTCTTCCAGCGGATTGACGGCTACCAAGACAGCTACTGCTGCATGTCATTATCAGAGGATGATGGGGATAAAGTAATCAAGTGCATGCCTTCTTAAGATATGTTGATGGAATGATGAATATATATTTTACTTGTCTCTTAAAATATAAAAAAAATAAAAAATACACCAAGACAACACGCTGATGATGATGTTTTACACATTTGCTGCTTTTATTATAAAGTGAATGATTTAATGCTGCTGCACTGGTTGTGGCGCGTAGATCGCTTGGCGGGTCGGTCTTTTCCACTTCAAATTCAGGAGCAACCATCATCATTTAACAGTCATTTGGAAAATAGAAGTTGGCCCCTGACCCCCGCTTCAAGCGCATAGACACCGCAACCCCTACAAAGCTGAACCCAGTTTTATCCTCTTGGTTCCTCATTCTAGAATGTAGGTCAAGTTGCACCAGAGCTGATGTTCATTCTGTTTTAGTTTTTTTTAAAAAGTGTTTTTTTCCACCTTTTTTTAACATTTTTTATTGGCGAAGAATCTGCAGAGGAGGAATGTTACCACAACCCCCCTTTCCCCTCTCCTCGATTCGCCCACCCACCAAAAATAAACACTAATGAACTTAGTACAAGGTATTAAAATGACAAAACTCCACAAAAAATAAAAAATAAAAACAAGTACCGACATAAGAGTACAAGTACAAGTTCTGAGTCGGAGCGTTAAGCTGGAAGTGTTGGGAGGGACATTGTTTATTTGTTGTTTTGTTTATTTAATCTAAAGGAACACATGTTCATATATACAAGATTAGTGTTTCATTTAACCGCTTTAAACCAATTACACGTTGTTTGTCTGAGCCCCCGTTTCGCTCCACACGGATGAGGGACGTCCACTTTTTTTGGGAGCCAGATTGGGGAGCTGCCGTGGCGCTGGTGTGCCCTGACGTGTGCTGTGAAATTCCTCTGTCAAAGAAAGTCCTCATTGACCCGCCTTCAGCAAACACGCTGTGACAGTGTCCAGGGGAGACCCAACAGAGCTGCGATTCAGCTCCCTGTAACCGGATCCCTCCGCCTCGCACAGAGACCCTCACAGTTCATCCTCGCAGGGCCAGGAAGGGAGCACACCGCCCCGACAGAGCTCTTCCCATCTACCTGTTTGAGCCACGCCGGACGTTAGCTTTTGTTACCGCGCGTTCTCATTTTCACGGACAAGGGAGGCAATGTCTGCTGGGGGGGCAGCGGAGGAGCAGAGAGGAGACTCCGAGAGGGAGGCGTCGGCGCCGTGCGCTGCGCGAGGTTGGCGGAGATCGGGGGATTGGTTCACAAGATATGTAGAAATGTATTCCACTTAATGGAAGATTTCCCACCACTCAGTCCAAGCCAAGACCGTAAATTGTGTCTTGGGCAGAGCGGGCTCCACAGGGGGCCCCTGGCCCAATCACCCCAACACTGGAAAAATACCAGCCAATAACAGGACCGCTGCGATGTGCACGCTAACTAGTAGTGATGAACAGCTGGGTGTCTACAGAAGTTTGGAAAGCAAATCACTTTATGTTTTCCATGCTGCACTCTGCACGGGATCCTACGCTGACACTCCAGGCAAAGTTTTGGTCCTTTAACGTGTGGTCGATCGTGCAAAGTTTTCTTGATTGAAAATAATAATAGATGTCACTAATATACTTGCTATTATTACATTTTTCTCAATATTTAGAATATTTCTTGTGGACAACGCTGTATGGCATCAATTAAAGGTCGTAATGTTTTTTTTAAAGAAAGTAAAACCCAACAGTGGAAGGATGTGGACAAACAAATATTTTGAAAAGCTATTTTGACAGAAGAAAAATTGAATTCATTTCTGAACGGCAAAATACATCTATCTGGGTTTTGTTGTGTAATTTATTTATCCATGCTCTCGGTCCTCCAGGCAAGGCTCTCATCTGCTATGCAAGCTTTCAAGGTTGCCCAATTCGTTTTGTAAATTTAATAGAGAAAGATGGAAACATTTGCATGTTTTAATTGATCTTTTTCCTATGCACCTCAACCAGCCTGTCAATAAGCATGATTTTCACACTGATCCATCCTTCACCGATCCCCCCGTCACAACCACTGCCGTTGTAATGGAAGCGAAGCAGTCATTCCAACGGCACTTAAATGCAAATTACACATAGCACCGTGGCAGTGAATCACCGCAAATTCAAGCGATCCCAAATTCAGCAAATTAAATCATCTCATAAATACTAAGTCACAAAGTTGTTTAAATTTGTAGTTCTCGTCGGGCATAATGAGTAACAGATGTGCCTTTTCCTCGGCTGGGCCTGTTGGAGGACCAGCTGCCGGGGAGCCGAAGCAGGGAAACGGAGGCAGCAGCGGATCAACAGCTCCTTGAATTCAAACTGAAAACGAGAGCAGCAGGCACGGGGGTGGGGTGGGGAATCCTTTGTTTCTGGGTGTCATGGGTGGGATGTCAGCCTTCACTTGCTCACAGGGGACCTGTTGTGCAAAACTCACTTTTTCGGTGCTCGCGCCCGTACGGGTGTGTCTCTGACGGGTCCACTAACACGCACGCTGTGATGCGACGGACCAGTCCGTGTTTTTGGAGGCGGCCTGTCTGCTTCAGAAAACACGTCCGAAAACGGGACGTTCGAACCGCCCATCCATCTCGGTAACCCGCCCGCGGCTGGAGCGCCACCGGACCCCCTATCATCGACGCTAAGAGCTAAGCACGGGAACGGCTCTTATGTTTGCTGGAAAGAACCAGCACAAATCTTTTAAAAGGAAGAGGAATTTACACCAACTGTCTGGGACAAAACCGCAATGGAAACTTAAGTATTTGCTGTGATTTTTGTTTCTGTGTGTGTGTGTGTGTGTGTGTGTGTGTGTGTGTGTGTGTGTGCGTAGATGTATTTGAAAATTTTATTTGCATTTTTATTTTTCCGGCCTTCCCGTGATTGAATGAAACATAAAAGCCTCCGAGCCCCGGCGTGTCCCGCGGTGCTCCGAGCACCGCGCTGCTGCAGATGCCGCGGTGGGAAGTTTGAATTTACTTTTAAATGGGGCCTCGTATATCTAATATGAGCGAAGGTTCAGCGGCTGGATTGATTGATTTCTCGCCTCAAATTTGCTCAGAAACAGACTTTTGCGGACTGATGCGGTGAAGTCAGGGTAGGTTTACCGAGTAAATAGTAAAACTCAAACCCCACTGGCTCAGAACCAGGCTCGAATACATAATCCGAGTGGTATTTTCAGCAAAAAATACTTCAAAACCATGTTTTGGGGACCTCGGAGGCCAACGTTAACTTGTTGAAAAGGAGCATAATAGTTCCCCTTTAATTCACCTCTTTGTCCTTTTAAATTCTCACATTGTCCTTTCTCGACGCGGCGGCAGAACTCCCGAGGTGTCGTTGCTAGAGCGTCCGCAGAGAATAGGCCCGGCACATTATAGCGCCACTATTATTATTTTTTTTCCCACGTGGGCACGGTTCAAACTGGTTTATTTTTCGGCTGCTGCTGGTGTTAAATGTGTTTTGGGTTCGCCGTGCGCGTTGAAGTGCTTCTGTAGTCGAATGACACCTAAATAAAGACGTTCCTTCAGGGCCTGTCAGGCCGGCAGAGCCCTCCGAGGCTCAAACCTTTTCACTTCAAGGACTCGCCAAATTGGTTCGTGTGAGGCCACGGACCCAATTTGATGTGACGTTGTTTCCTGGAGCCCCAAGCTTTTTATTGTTAGACATGGCTGCTACATCTGTCAACACTGTAGTTAAAGGAGATTACAGCAAAAACCAGGATCAAAACAGTCCAAAAAACAGTGAAGTTCAACTATTAAAGGGCACCTACAGTATTACGCAAAACCCGCTTTTCCAGCGCTTGCGCACATACAGTACATTTGGGTCGCTATGGAACGACATACACCCAAACTGTGAAATAAAACAACCCAGTCGTTTTTTTGTGGGCTGTCCGTTTCGGAAAACGTGTGACCCAACAAGCCGCTCAGATTCGCCTCCCCTTCCCACGTCACGTGGGGCCTCAGTAGGATTAGAACCGTCCCCCCAGTAACTCCACCCACGGCTGGGAAAAGCACCTGGCGCCACCCCTGTGAGCGTCACGTGGAAGCTGAGAGCCGCACTGGAACTGCTCTGTTGGCTGCACGGACCAGCACAAATCTTTAAAAGGAAAGAGGAATCAGTACCAACTGTCCCTGACAAAACTGCTGACGAGGGAAATGTAAGTACTCAAAAAAATATATATTGCTAATAGCTGAGGCATACCTGTCAACCCTCCGGTTTTTCCCGGGATCCCCTCGTGTTTTACCCTTCTCTCCCGCTGTCCTCCCCTTGAAATGTTTTCCTGTGATTCTCCCGTGTTTTGAGCGCTTCAGAAAACCAAGCTTGGCGTTACGTTGACGGGAGGCAGCCATCCCCACTCCAGCGTTCCACCCTGCGTTTCTCCAAACAAAACCAATGAAAACCGTGTGTTTTTATTGTACGTGTATTTATCTTCCTCTGTTTCCTAATTGAATGAAACAAAAATAAAAAGCCCTCTGCGGAACGGGGTGATATAGAGAGCCCCCCCCCAGCCACAAACAGTTCCATAGCGCTGTGTGGAGATCAGCAGCTCACCATGAAAATGGAACACACAGAAACAGCCCATCGGGAACAGGAGGGCTATCGAGGCATGTTAGAATGGCTAGAAGGCATAATGGGAGTGGTGTTTTCAGCAAAAAAAACTTCAAAGACATGTTTTGGGGACCTCAGAGAACTACTGTATATGAACTTGCTGAAAAGGAGTATAATGTGGGGCCTTTAATCATTTTGCTGGGGACCCCCTGGGATCTCTGGACCCGGACCCCATGTTGAGAAGCGCTGCTGTAAGGTACGATCATTGCAACCTTGGCTTTGGCACTTTGTTGTTTGTGACTTTGTACCTCTGGGGATGAATGTGTGCCTCACTGCTACAAATTGGGTCCAAATCTGGCCTTGAAGTACCCCTTAAGATGCCTGTACTGCACTTTTCCATTCACTTCCCAATGCACTAAGACTGCCCCATGCTCGGTGAGGGATGAATTAATGGGGATTATATCATCTTTACTGATCAACGACACCACACACGGAGAATGCGGTTGGAGCAACGCTGCTTGGACGGAGCGCCGTGGTGTTACGTGTGATTTAGGAGGGATGGTGGTGACGTGCTGTTGTAGCTGAATGGAGCCTGACCCTGTTCACCTCCCTCACAACTGGAGCATCGCTACGGGGGCGAAGCCATCTCTTCACCAGCGAAAAGTTGGATTAACGTGGAAATCATGTTTATCACGAGACCACATCCCAGGCAAGCGGAAACTCTGACCTATCTAAACATAAAAATAATATAATGAGATTGAACCCAGTCCAAGAGGGACTCACGTCCCACCCCGAAGGCCGATCAAAAAGCTGGAGCCGGGCCTGATCTCGGGTCAATAACTCATTGTTTTGTTTTTTTTCGTTTTTTTTTTTCCCTTAATGGAAACCATCAATGGATGCCAGTGGGAGGAGTGAACAGAGAAAAGCTCTAACAAACCAGGCATTGATCATACATTACCCCTCTGTCTGGAGGCAGGATCCTATTAGCGTTTTATTAGTTGATTTTATTCCACTCATCACATCTGACTGCCATCCTGGCTCCCATCTATAACCAGTGACAGGTGTGGATAGGCTCCGCAACTGTTTCTATTCCAGCCTCGCGGTGCCTAATAGGGGAGGCAGCTGGCCCCCATACACGGACATTACAATGGATATTATAACCTCAGTGTCTGCAGGAAATTGGAGGATTTTCCTGCAGACACTGTGTCAATGTGGCCAGGAGTCCTATACCCTATCCATACCAATCATGTTCGACTAATAGGAAGTCACTGTACAAAATAGACGCAAACCAGACGTGCAGTGTGGTGTTTTGAACTCTTCGATTCAATAAGCAAAGTTCCCAGAGAGTTTCCGAACATCTTCACGCAGCCTCTCGTTCTCTCCGGTTTCCACAGTCTGGTTCAGGACGACGGCGTGTCCATCCTTTCATGTCACGCTCCGCTGATGGAAAAGCTTGGTACGATAAACAGGGTTTTGTTTTACTCGAGGCCAGATGAGCTGCAGCCTCCGTCTGGGAACAGCTGGAGCCAATAAGAGCCTCATCCCTCCATACGTACCGGAGATGGATGGATAGATGGAGAGAGAGAGAGTGAAAGAGAGAGAGCGAGAGAGAGAAAGATGGTTCATACTGTAGATAGATAGACAAATAGATACACAGACAGACAGATAGATAGATAGATAGATAGATAGATAGATAGATAGATAGATAGATAGATAGATAGATAGATAGATAGATAGATAGATAGATAGATAGATAGATAGATAGAGAAGAGGTTCATACTGTAGATAGATAGTTAGATACACAGACAGACAGATAAATAAATGGATAAAGATAAAGATAAATAGATATATACGCAGATAGAGAGAGAGAGAGAGAGAGGTTTCATGCTAGACAGACATACATACATACATACATACATACATAGATAGATAGATAGATAGATAGCTAGATAGATAGAGAAGAGGTTCATACTGTAGATATATATGTAGATAGATAGAGAGAGAGAGAGAGAGAGAGAGAGAGAGAGAGAGGTTTCGTGCTAGACAGACATACATACATCCATACATCCATACATACATACATACATACATACATACATACATACATACATACATACATACATACATACATACATACATACACCTGTCTTGCGTCTAGTTTATTGGGACTGGGATCAGGGGTGGCTGTTCACCTTTTGCTCACCAGAGCAATCGGTGAGCACGGGTGAAGTCACCCATCCCCGCACACACATGGGAGGGAGGCTTTGTCATGACAACCTTCCACCCGCTCCCGGCTTGTTGCATCTTATCACTCTCTTCAATGAAATGTATTGTCTTCAACAACATCGCCTGTGTGTCAGTGTCGGGGAGCCCGGGAGCCACTTGGATGCCACAGACAGACAGACAGACAGACAGACAGATAGCCAGACAGACAGACAGACAGACAGATCAATAGATACATAGATGAATAGATAGATAGATAGATAGATAGATAGATAGATAGATAGATAGATAGATAGATAGATAGATAGATAGATAGATAGATAGATAGATAGACAGACGGACAGACGGACAGACAGATAGACAGATAGATGGATAGATAGACAGATAGATGGATAGATAGATAGACAGATAGATGGATACAGTAGCTTTCTGTGCGTCTGAGTTTGTGCATCAAACAGACCAGTGACTCACAGTGAAAGATTCTCTTTCTGCCAAATGTCAGCAGCAGCAGCAGCCTCAGCTTCATTGTCCTCACAACTGGCTCTTCCACTCACACTCCTTTCCACTGAAGCCGTCAAACTCCGTCTCCAAAGCAAACGCTCTGTGGGGGCAGCCCCGTCCCAGCGAGCGCCAGATATATTCCAGCTGCTCCCGTCCGAAAGTAACGCAAGGCCCAAACTGACGGCTGGCTGAGATTTAGAGCCGCTGCCGCACGTGGGTGTCGGGCTGTGATGGATGTCCAAGCGGCGGTTTCTCAACACAGGGTAGTAGTGTCCCGCAGAAGCCAAATCACGAGAGGCCGAGCACGTGTTCCATTAAAAACAGCCACTAAATAGATTCTCTTCACATAAACAGCGGCTGATCATGTGGTTGTCTTACCCTACCATCTCTGGGCCAGTGTTGATTGATTGCTCTTCTGTGGACAATGGTAATTCCATAACGATCCTCGCTCCCGGAAGTCAGGCGGCAGAAGTTAAGCGACAGTTTTTCAAACACTACCGGCTCACAGTTTACCGGCCGGTTTTTAGGTGAAAAAAATATGCAGGAGTAGTCTGACATGTCGCCGTTTACAAGACAGGGCGTTTATCCTCTTTTGGACGGGTCGCTTGGAACAAAAACCTTTTGGGCAAAAATTAGGAGGATACCCGTTTCTCCAGGCACCGCTACACCACTGGGTACAGAATTGCAAACAAGTACAATGTGTGTGGCTCAGAGCAGTGGTTCTCAACATGGGGTTCCGGGACTTCCGGGGGTCCTTCAAGAGGTTCCAGGGGGACCCCAGTAAAACGTTATTAATTGAACTTCACCCTTATTTCATCTATAAGATGTTAGAGGGCGGACAATCGTGACCGTTTCGATGATAGGATTTGATACCATTTTAAGACACGCCCACTTCTGTTGGTTATCGACTATAGTACGGTTGTTTCTCCATGTGGGATTAGGGGACCCCGCTGGGGGTCCTTCAAGAGGCTCCAGAGGATCCCCAGCTGAAATAGTAGAAAACCTTGTACCAAATTTGTACCATTTCTCTCCTAATGAGGTCCACATCTTTCACCGAAGAGGTGCAGAACTACAAACAAGTACGCAGACGCAGTGTGCAATGAGTGAAGCCTCTCAACGTGGGGTCCGCGGACGCCTCCGCCTGCAAGAGGTTCCAGGGGGTCTCCAGCAAAATTTGAAATCGTGAAACTTCACCGTTATTTAATCGATAAGACGTTAGCACCATTAGAGGATGTACAATGATGACTGTTTCCATCCTGGTTTTTCACTGTTATCTCCCTGTCTACAGTGTAGACGAGTA
The DNA here is from genome assembly GCF_960531495.2 of Zeus faber. Lineage (NCBI taxonomy): Eukaryota > Metazoa > Chordata > Actinopteri > Zeiformes > Zeidae > Zeus > Zeus faber. The sequence goes on from NC_137203.1 coordinate 5,814,676, forward strand.
TCACATTTTGGGCTAAATCACAGTGTATTTAACAATAAAGGTCTTCTCAGATCAGGGGAGATAACGTCCTGTCAAATCCGGGTTTGTGGCCTCGTGCATATCAAAGGGCGTTTGATAGGAAGAAGTCTGAGAGCCACCGTTCAACCACACTCGGAAGACTGTTTTCCGGAAAGCTCCTCCCTGTGCACTCTCTGGCTCCCGTCAATGTTGTGAAGATGAAGATAAGGAGAGAGCTTTGAGTTCCCTGGTTTATTTTCCAGGGGTCACAAAAAGCATCTTTCACTGCCTCCACAGGCAAAACACAGATAAAGTAATTAGGAAATGTTTGAAGGGAGGGGGGGTGTGTGGGTGGGGTGGGGGGGTGGGGTTAAGAAAAAATATTTCGAATTAAAAACAACATTCCTGCAACGGCGAAGCTGTACCCGCAACATCTGATTTGGAAGGAAGCGGACAAAACAAATGAGTGTGTACCTGCGGGGTCGGGACGGAGCGGACCTGGACGGCCCCAAACAGAGGCTCCGCTGTCTCGGGGCCGCTCCGCCGGCGCTCCACCAACCCCGGGCTTCCGTAAACACCGACACTCCACCAATGTGGGCGGAGAACAGGCCCACTGTACACAAGCGCACGCGCACGTACACGCGGGCGGACAAACACACACAGAGTCCTCAATGTGCATCCACCTCGCCGTGTCGTACAGAGTCGGATTGTTCCCGCAGCCCGGAGCCCGAGAGTGGGCTCCGTCCGTCCCCGGAGCGCTCGGCCCTTCCTTTTCCGCTTCGGTCTCGGTGGGAATGATGCCGCCAGCGGCGGACTGCGCTCGACTGGTGTCCTCTGTCTGCCACCGCGTGGAAACCGCAGCCGTGACCTCAGCGACAGAACAGCGGAAGCGTTTTTTCTTTTTTGTTTTTTTTTTCTTCCCACCGGATAAGTCGAGAAATAAATCCGATGGAGTTGAACATGCTGTTAGAAGCGACGCCGCCGCCCAGCGTCTCCTCAGCTTTTGTCGTTGATGGAGTGCGTTCTTCAGGGAAGTTTCTTACTTGTCTTACTTCCGAGAAACTGATGCGTCCAAGTATGGAAGAAAGAGTCCAAGTTGTACCTATCTGGTTTATGTCGGAAAATCTGGATTCTTAAAGATTAGAACATGAGACGACATCAGCAATTAGCTATCGCGCATTTCTGCCTTTAAAGAAGAAATAAGCAGCGGTGAGAGAAGTACTCATTCTCTTATTCAATATATTGAGTAAATTATAAATGTAAAAACAATTCTCTGGTGAAGACTAATGTCCTCCATTCAACATTCCACTCAAGTGAAAGTAATAAACCCATTTATATAAAATTCTGAATCAGATCCACAATTTATTCATCACACAGAGAAGTACCGGTTAAACATCAGGACCTCATATGTTGGTTTGAGGACAGCCATGAAGCCGTTTATCTCTTCTGGTTGAGCCAAGCTCCTGACAGTCCAGTGCAGTTTAAAAGTCAGTCCATTTCATGAAATGATCACTAATGATAAACAATAACTCTTAACACCTCAATCCAAAAGCAATGGAGTACTTGCAGGTGTTGTGAATAAATGTAGTGCGAGAGAAAGCAATATGTCCGCTTGGAAACACTACAGTCAGAGTCCTCTGAAGTCCATTTACTTATGTCAAGTACAAATACCTCAGATGGACTTTAGCACAGAGTAAAAGTACTCAGCTGCTTTTCATTTTCCCTGAAACCGAAGTGTGAGTCACTGAGCCTCCCGCCAGCGTTCCACTCATTGTATCGCCCGTGTCCCAAACCAGACTCTGGAAAGAGCCTGGAAACTGTTCATTTACACTGTTCTGTGTTTCATAGTCAATTATTCACCCCGTCCACACACAGAACCCAGACGCCCCCGCTCACACACCGACCCGCGAGGAGAGAAAACATGTAAATTCCCTTAAAATACCGGGATTGTGAGGGGCTGGTATCTGGGAGAGCCGGCAGCTGAAAGAGCCTGGCAGCGCGGTGGGTTTTGTTTCAGGACAGATTAAGATAACGCGATGGGACACAATAGGGTTAGTGATCTGAGTACATTTGTAACGGAGACGCACGGGGATATTATCACAGGAGTCTGTGAATTACAGTACAACGCCTTGTTCCCGCCGCAGGGACTCGGCGAGGCATGACAGCGGTGCCGTTCAGCTCTATATTCCACATGCTGATCAAGATGCATGGGAGAATGATTCAGGAAATTGTATGAATCACGAAAACGGTCAAAGGAGAGCACTGATGCGGTGCAAGGCTTTTCTCGCCAATCAATGCACTTTACCGTTAATGCCTCAATCGTTCACGCAATTGATCACAAACGATGCGGTCGGTCGTGCAAGGCCATGCGCAGCCGGCCCCCTCGGGAGCTGCCGGGGGCTTAGGCGCTCCTCGGGGGAAGCCGGGCGCTCTAACCCCTGGACTCTCCGCAAACGCCGGAATCCCGCTGCCGCCGAATCGTGCTCCGGAAAGTAGAACGCAGGGATCCCAGGCGTCCCCCCTCCTCGGTGCCAGCAACTCGTGCGGTGGCACATAATCCCACGTTATTTGTGTAACACAAGACTCTAAGTGGAGCTAAAGTCAAGGAGCGGTCCAAGAACTAGGTCCAGCGCAGCCTCTCCAGAACAAGTGATCTCCCCATGTGGACACAATCATGCAAGATTGAAATGCACTCCTAGGTACGATGCGCGGCACCGTGTGTATTCATGCGTAAGCTTATTAGGCGCGACACAGCTGAGCAGGGTTCTTTGATTGCTGGAAACGGACAGCCCATGGTCGTAATCCCCGGGGGCCCCAGACTCATTTGTCCGTCATCCTCCACGAAGAAGCCCCGCCGACGATCTCTATCAGGCATTCACAGGGAGGAATCCGCCGGCCGGGAGATGAAATGCGGATTTGGTTTCGGCAGAATCGCTATTGGCAGTCCTAAGCCGGGGGGGGGGATAATTACGGCTGTGACAAGCTTTGATCACTCGTACAGTGATCCTCAGGACGCCGCCGCCGAAAGGCGGACGCCGCGACAGCCCCCGAAAAAAACGCTGTTGCCCTAGTTTCTCATTTCCCCAAGATGGCACTCTGAAAGGAGGCCTCTGTCTGTCGTAAGAAGTGAGGAGCGAGGCGCCGAGCGAGACGCCAAAACGACACTTTTCCACAAATGGCGTCGCTCTGTCGTTGCTGGTTCCCTTTTTGGAGGGATCCAGTCGGAGCCGCCGAAAAAGTGCAGGAAAATAGTTTACTGTGCTGTGCGTCGCAAAGGTAGGGTGCATGCAAACCTTTGTGGAAAAAAACAATACCCAGTTACCATAGCCGCTCATTCATCGAAAAACAGTTACACTTTCCATCGCATTTGTCACACATCGAATTTAAAAGAATGACCGTGAACCACGTAGAATCACATTTGCCGAATGAGAGGAGACAGCAGAAAATTTGGAGTCGGAATGTGTCCATATTCAATTGAGTCCAGAGTGGATGGACGAGCCAGCCCAGTGGCCTGAGGGGACGTTCCCTGAAAGTCTTTCCGAGATCGAGCCCACTCTGACCCAGCTACCTCATCCAGTGTCCTGACAGGATAATCGTTCGCGCTAATTCCGATTTCCAGTCGGGCCGTCCTATTCCTCTTCATTTCATTATCTCTTGCACTTCACCGACGTTCCGTCTATTTCGATGTGTGGGATTGCGACGCGCTGGGAGAGGGCTCCCGTGGATCCGGCATGACAGAACCCGGCCGTCGTCCCGCCCCGGCTGCGCTCGTCCGCGTGGAAATTCCGTCGGCGGGTGAAAAAAAACAGGGAGCAACTGGGGCTGATTTCCGAAGCGAGTGGGAGCAATTTATCAAACAAAACAAGGGCAGGGATCACTGAGAGCCATGTAAGAATCATGTCGGCGAGCTTTGGGGGGTGGGGGCGGAAAGGGAAGGGGGAAAAAAAGAAAAGAAAAAATTAAATAAAATAATAATAATAATTTCAAGGTGACGCCGTAACCTCACCACAGGGAAGAATGGCTCAGTTCATGGAGCGCTCTTTGAACATGCGTCCAGACCACAGAGGAGCTGCCACCCAGACCGAGCTGCGCAGGATACTGTATTAATAATCACCAGCGCTACCTCGCCGAAGGGAAAGAGGAGGCCTTTGTGTGTGTGTGTGTGTGTGTGCGTGCGTACGTGTGTGCGTGCGTGGGTGAAGGCTATATACATCGTTAGGTTTTCCCCTCCTAACCTCAGCGTTTAAACAGAGGACTCTGCTGGTAAAATACGTGCTCAATACACAACATTTTCCATCGGCCCAGCTGTGGATGTCAAACGGCAGTGTCGTGAGCAATGGTGCGGAGGCTTTCACCCCCATCACACGTTTTGGAAGCAGATTGCAAATATCACCACATCGTCACATTAAAGCCCGGCGGCACGCCCTGTCTCTGTTTCAGATGTGGAGCCCATACCTGCCTTCTCGAAGCGTGGACTGTCGAGAATTAGACACAGCGTCTGTGACGTCACCAATTTAACTGATTGACTTTATTAGACAATTTCGATCAAATTATAAAAGAAACACAGTTCTGTTGCAACAACCATACATAAAAAGAAAAACAAAACGGAAGAAAACGCTAAAGGCTTATTTCCATTGTGGTCCCGGGGTCCTTTCTGATGATTTGAAGCCTGGGGTTTGGGTTTATGCCCAGCGCGTGCAGCGAGGGCGAGTCTCTGCTGAGGTGAGAAGTAAACTCACAGACGCACGACGAAAGGAAGAAACACGTCCAGGCAACCAAACCCCCCCCAGATACCGTATGCACATCTTTAAGCCTTAATATCTTCTTTATAGAACAATGATATTGAACATCACAACACCACGACTCTTGTCAAAAAGAGCAAACTCAGCTTTTAAACCTTGTGGAAAAACTTCTATTTATTTATTTTTTTCATGACCTTTCTGGAGGCAGGTACCTCCTGTTTCCATCAACTTTCATTCAATCCAGGGGTTTCTGGAGTAGCATCTAGTGGCCATTGGCTGAACTGCAGCTCAAGGCGGCTCTCGCAGCCGCTCCTCAACTGGCATTTTAGCGCTCGGGCGCATCCTGCATTTCTTTGTTCGGTTCAGTCGCACTTCACCTCTTCCTGTATTCTACTCATCAGTCCAGCGCTGATGTTATTCTCTTGAAGACTCAGGTGGCTCAGCGGAAACTGCGTCCTGCAGAGCAGCGCCTCCATGATGTCATTGCCGCCCACGTCGCTGACGGCGTTCCCGTCCAGGTCCACCCGCCTCAGGCTCAGGTTCGCCTTCAGCGCCTCGGCCAGCATCCTGGTCCCGGGGTCTCCCAGGTTGCTCTCATCGAGTATGATCTGAGTGAGGGAGTCGCTTCCCTTGAGGCTGTCGAAGAGCTCCTTCCAAGCTGCCAGGTCGGCCCCGCTGGTCCGCGCCAGCCCCAGGTAGCGCAGGAAAGAGTAGCGCCTGATGTAGGACGCCAGCACCTTCAGCCCGTCGCTCCCCAAACCGTTTCCTCCGACGTCCAGCTCCAGGAGTGTGAAGATCTTGAGGGGGCCCCATGCCGGTGGGGGGCCGGCCAGCGCCGGCTGGAGGAGCGCCGCCTGTTGAACGGCGGCAGCCCTCACAGTTTGCTCCTGCAGCTCCGCGATTCCGCCCAGCAGCGTCTGAATGCCGTGGTCACGCAATTTGTTTCCAAACAGGCTGCGGAGAGAGAGGGAGAGAGAGAGAGAGAGAGAGAGAGAGAGAGAGAGAGAGAGAATGTGAGAGAGAGGAGCATGGAGAGGCACCAAAATATGTGCGGAAGGGAAATATCAGCTTTGTATCAATTGTAAATTTCAAAGAGAGACTTTGAATTTCAGCCTCCGTCTGCCTTCCAAGCACTCAGCTCTCTCGTCAGAAGCTGTGGGTTTTCTGAGGGCGAAGCACGTGAAACATGCGTGATATGAGTGACATGTTTAGTCTACTGTCCATATGTCCCGCATCGCTCCTCTGCACTGTGTGGTCCATTTGCCCTTGCATCGTGCATGCCAATATAAACCTTGAATC
>NC_137203.1:5825713-5850713 GCF_960531495.2 Zeus faber
TTAAATGACAAGCTGCGCACAACCTGCACAAAGTATTTACTGCCTGGTTTTAACGAGCCGACTAAACGAGCCCCAAAGCGCCGGTCGGGCGTTCGTCCCAGGCCTCAACGGGTCGACGCGGGCGGAGCTCGGACGGCGGCGACGGGATCTGACCTGTGGCACGGCATCCCTCCCGACAGCCAGGTCAGCCGGAAGCAGCCCCCCTCGCCCCGCCGGGGGCCCGGCGCGTAGCGGTACTCGCAGCAGGAGCTGATCCTGGCCGCCATCAGGCCGCTGACGTAGAGGGCGGCGCTGAAGGGGAAGCCCCCGTGTCTCTGGGAGACGAACTGGAACTGCTCTGCAGGAAGGAGACCGGGGGAGAAAAGCCACGTCGTTTGTCCCGGTGGAGCCGTACGTCGTACCGCCGTCCCCGCAGCGGACGCTCCGCCGGGGGGGAGTCGGTGCAAGTGACCGGGGGACGGGCCCGCGATCTGATCTCAGTGCACAAACACAGCGCGTTCAAGGAAAGCGGACGCGACGCCGCAGCGGTACGACTTCGCAAATTCAAGGAGTGATGGCCCAAAAAAAAGGACATTTGTTTTTCTTGGTAAATTCCACGAAGCGCCGCCGGGAAGACGGAGTTTCCAGCGCGGGGGAGAAGGTTGCGTTCTACGTGGGGGACGAGCAGAAAACAACAACAACAACAACAACAACAACAACAACAGAAACTGAAGTGCTCCTTGAAGGGAGGAGCGTAGAGAGGCCTCAGCAGGGATTCGTCTTTATTGACATTCTTTCTCAATTTGTTTGCGGTGCCGCTCGGCCGCAGCGCATCCAGGGCGGCCGTTGCCGCGCCCGCGTCAGAGCATTTCAGAGACACTTCCCCCGGGGCCGCCCGCAGTAATAATCAACGCATTCATTGATAATTGACGGCGCTTCGGGTGGATGCCTTTGGTGGATGGGTCTGCTGAGCGGCATGTGTAATGTTATTTCATGGTTTCACAGAGTGTACCTCCTGCTGTGACCCAGCCCTTGAACACGCAGATGTTTTCCCCTCCGTTGACCTGCTGGAGCACCTTCAGTTCTTCCGGGGACGAACCCGACTCCGCCCGCCCTTGTCCGAGAAAGGTCATCGTCACGGTGACGTTGGACTTCTTGGCTTCCCTTCGGGCCTTGAGGCCGCTCTGGCGGGGAAAAAAAAAAGGGGGGAGAACAATGTGAACGTCATCGCGGAAAGACGAAGCAGTCGATCGGAGAGTCCCGGGCGGGTGGCAGGCGTGGGGGTTTACCTGCTTTTTCGGGCGGATCCCGGTTCCCCGGGAGCCGACAGAGGAGGAGAAACTTCCTCGCCGCTTGTCGTACAGGTAAGGACAGGACTGAGTCAGCGCCCCCTTCATGGCGGTGAGAGTTGAGGTTTTCTTGGTGATGGCTGGGAGGTACAGGCTGTCCGTGCCGGCGCCCCTCGAGTGGGGCGTCGGCTGATTCAGCTGCGGGCACACGAAGCCATTAAGTGTGGAAGTCCACTCAGCATCACACTTTGAACGCAAGCCCTATTTCCAGGGACGGTTTGGACACGCACGCAGTATATGCTCTTCTCCTCCAGAGCTATAATCGCAGTAACCTCTGGTAATACAAACCAAAAAACACAAAAGCGGCGATTCTGTCGGTTAATGGCGGCTCTGGTGGGTACGAGTGGATTCTGAGGTTCGACAGGGAGACAACCAGCTTTCCCGTTCATTCCCCAAACCACCTCCATATTTACCGCTGACCTCACGTATTGGAGCCCTGCTTTCGCTTTTCTTTTTTTTTTTCCTCTATTGGAAGTGAATTGTACAGTGTGGACGGTGGAAATTGAGAGTCATCTGGAAGGAGGAGAGAGCCAAGAAGTCTTGAGCCACTCAACAAGGCCCACCTGCAGTGCATTACACCACTGGGAGTCTGTTATATCCCGTTCAATTGGATTAGATTAGACTAGATTTATATTAGATTAGATGATTACGTTCATATTACATAATATTATATTACATAATATAATATAATATAATATAATATCATATAATATCATATAATATATAAAATATAACATAATATAATATAATATAATAATATATTATATTATATTATATTATATTATATTACGTATTATATTACGTAATATAATATAATCTATATAATATAATATAAAATGATATATTATAATATAATATAATAATAATATTATATTAGTTATAATAATATTGTATAATAATATTATATTATATTATATTATAATAATATAATATAATAATAGTATTATATTACATTAGACTACATTCATATTGGATGAGATGATTCGATTAATATTATATAATATATTATAAACATTCATAAATACATTATATTATATTATATTATATTATATTATATTACATATATATTAGATTACACTAGATGATATTAGATTAGATTTGGTTAGATTATATTAGATTAGATTAGATTTGATTTGATTAGATTAGATGATTAGACTATTAGATACTATAGATTATTAGATATCATTTTCTGAATTGCCGATGGCAAACTGGATTGTTGTGGCATCAGCGGCCAGAGACAGTACAGTACAAAAGAAATCAGATATTCAGTCACTACATTCCTCACAGATAAACAGCCCCTGGGTGATGCAACGCTAAATGCAACACAACACCACCTCTCGAGCGCTCCACAGTCCCCTAAATAATTAATATGACAATGTGACGAAAGGCAATGTGCAGTAAGTAAAATGTACAATGTGCTTTTTCCAATTGCTGGATGTGAATGTGACTATATACAGTATATATATACTATATATATATATATATATATATATATATATATATATATATATATATATATATATATATATATATATATACTGTATTTATATATATATATATATATATATATATATTTATTTATTTTTTTTGAATGGCACCTGGCAACCCGCACAGGTACCTCAAAGACCTGAAATCCCCACATAAAACATTGATGGAGTTTACAAGCTGGTGCTCAGTGTGTGTGGCGTTCCACTGGGTGTTGTGGTTCGTAACCACATTGAAGGCCGTGCTGGTTGACAAATGTGAGACTAAAGTGCCCGTGTGCGTGTGCGTGTGTGTGTGCGCGTGTGCGTGTGTGTGTGTGTGTGTGTGTGTGTGTGTTTGTGCATACAGAATGAAAAGGGAGCCTACAGTTGGTGGCGAAAAAAGGGTGATATCACCTGGTGGATGCTGTAATCACAGCTATTTGAGTTGAGAAGCGAAGCTAAAATAAAGTGTTTAAGTGTTAAATCACAAGTCAAGCGTGAGGAAGTGCGAGACTCAGGTTCAGAACGGCGGATGCGGTTGTATTGTGTCAGCGTTCACTTTTCTAACACTTTCCCATCGATGCACAGACACTTCATTGCTGGGTTTTTGCTGCTTTTATGCTTAATTCACCGGGAACATGGGGCTTTTAAATCAGCGATGCCCAACCTGAGGTGCCAGGTCGCCACAAGGGGACGCCAGAGATCAGGCGTATGTTTCCTAATAGGCCAGTGGCGGTCCCCCCTGCTGTACGACACCCAGGAGGTCCTTCTTCCCGATAGGACCCTGGAGGGCCCCCCTGCTCTACAAGTCGCTGGAGGCCCCTCTGTTCGTCAGGGCGCCGGAGGTACATTTGCTCTACCGGCCCCTGGAGGGCCCCCTGGACATTTGGGCCACCAACCTTGTAGACCTCCACCGTGTCAGGGCCCTCGAGGAGCAGCAGCTGGCTCTTCCCCCTGATCAGGCTGGCGATGGAGTGGATCGTCTTGGAATCCCTGCCAAGCTGAGCCGCGATCTGGGGGGGAGGGGGAGGGGGGGACCCTTTAGACCAGCGTGGTTCAAAGGGTGGTTCGTTGCCCGCAGGCGGGTCGCAGGAGGTTAACTGGGTCGCTGAATCAAATTGGAGAATTTCTTCTTTTGCCTTTTTAAAAATTGTATTTATTTTCACGGTGAACCTTCGTAACAACACGGTGGAGCTCATGTACCGTAGGCCTAGGGTACTTTATCTACCACTTTATCCAAAAACAGTTTGTTTTAATCCTTAGAGAACATTCGAGACGAAACAGCCGATACGATCTGCCCCATTTATCAAGGTGAATGTCATAAAATCTTGTCTCAAATCTTCGGTAACACATGAATAAAGTGACCTTGTGATTTATCATCATATAACATATAACATTTGGATTACCCTCTGAAGCCACAATATCAGTGTTTAATGCAGAAATGCCTGTGAAATTTTTTTTTTCAGAAATATTAATTTATACATAATTTGCTCTGTACACGGTTTGTAGATGTTTGGAAATTGGGCGAGGGTTTTCGCAAATTCCAAAAAAGTGAGAAAAAAAAAAAAAGTTGGAAAAACAGGGAAAAAAAAAACAGGAGGCTGTCACGAGAGGCACCAGCAAGCCCCGGGAACCGGCTTCCACCACGGAATGCCGCATTAATAAACAGTGCCGAGGCGCGGGAGGAATTTTGAGAGGAATCACTTTTGAAAACACCTACGGGCGCGTCTCCGTCCCCCCTGCGGACGCCGCGGGAGAAGAGGTCCTGCAGGACGTTCACGCTGCTCCTCCGGACGCGTCTCATTGATTCCCTCTGGTGGGGATCCATCTCTAACCTCCACCCCAACACACACACACACACACACACACACACACACACACGCACGCACGCACACACACACGCACACACACACACACACGCACGCACACACACACACGCACGCACGCACACACACACACACACACGCACGCACGCACGCACACAAACACACACACACACACAAACACGCGCGGTCAACGATCTCAGATTTTAAATTCAGAGCTCTCGGCCTCACATCGACATGCGTGTCGTCTCGCTGCCTGGCTCGGGGCCGTGCTTGGGTCACGGCGGGAGAGGTGCGACCCCTCACATTGACATGCACGCAGTGGACCAGGCACCCAGGGCCCAGGGCCACGCCACGTCCTGAGAACTGCCTCATTCCAAATCAGGTCGCTGCTCGTTGTTTTTACATAAAGTGGCTGTATAAACGAGAAACCACCCGCGATGTGCGGGCGTGAAATGAGTCATTTTAGCTGCGATGGATGAATTTTTTATTTTTTTTTATCCTCATTTGGTGGGGGAAAGAGCTTGAGTCGAAAAGAAAAGCAGCCGTTGGACGGGCGCGGCCTTGCGTTTTCGGGCGCAATAAAAGACGGGGAAGGGACGTTTTAGCAAAACGAGGCCGAACCGATCCCTCGCGGTGCCCTCGCTCCAGACTGGGCTGTTTGAGCGGTTTTCCCTCATTGTTAAAAGCTGGGGAAGGAGCTCGGGAAGGAGCGGCAGCCGGGCCGCTCCGGAGCAATGGCGCCAAACAAAGGAAGCCCAGCGGCGGCGAAACTGAATCACCGACCTAAAAGCGGCGCGGCGCCTCGGGGCTGTCACCGCAGCGCAGAGCTTCAGTGCTTCAGTCACTTTCCGCCCATGACCGCTCCTCCGCCGGGAAGATGAAACAGTGGAGCGAGCGTCATTGTTGGCCGGGCCCCCCCCTGCGCTAACAGGCCCCCATTGTTCCCGCGCTCGCTCAGGACACCGTCTGAACTTGTAGCCTAATCGCGGTGGCGGCGTCAAAGTCTCCGGCGAACCTCATCCGTCAGGGGGGAGGGGGGACGCCCCCGCCGCATACGCCGCCGCGAGAGCTGGAGAGAAAACGTGGCGGGCCACACGCGTCGCCGATCAGCGGCGGGAAGCGCCGGGGGAGGCCCCGATTAGACCAGCGGAGGATTCTCTCTCGGCTCTGAAGGGCGTCTTTGTGTGCCTGAGCGGGGCTTTGGTTCCGCTCGGCGCCGCTGCCGGAGGGTCCCGGCAGGGAACCTAAAACCCAAACCCCCCCCCCCAAAAAAACCCTCAAACCCGCCTGGGGGTCGTCGTGAAACGCCCTTCACTCCAAGAGCGTGACCGTGGAAGCGTTCGGCCTCGTTGGCTCTGCCTGATCGCGTCCTCCTCCCTGTCGTCCACGTGGCCTCAGCTTCCTCCCGTGACTGATCGAACTCACTGACGATGAACCGACGGAATGACGACGAGAGGAGGAGGAGGCGCCCGGTCGGCTCCCAGGGACGGCTCCGGTCCCCGTCAGGGTGGAACGCCGTCTCGCGCCGTTTTTAAGAGGAACAAGTGAAGTTTGTTACTATTTTCGGTTTGTAACCAGATCCCGTCGCTCGCAGGATCCAAACTCAAACGGCGACGGCGACAACAACATCAACATTATCCACTGACGTCCAAGTGTCTCACCTCCTGTATGAGATCAACTGACCTCCTCCTCTTCTTCTCTCTCTCTCTCTCCGCTGACGCTGACCTCCTGTTCTCTCCTCCTCTTCCCTCTTTCTCTCCTCTACTCTCTCTCCTTCTCTTCTCTCTCTCTCTCTCTCTTCCCTCTCTCCTCTCTCTCTCCGCTGACGCTCACTTCCTGTTCTCCGCTCGTCTCTTCCAGACGTTGACACCTGAGCGGTCGACAGCTTTTGGCACCTCACGCTGGTTCCTCATCCATCTTTAATGATGCGCAGGTGGAGCGGCGTTCAGTTTATGGTATGTCGGTTGGGGTGGATGCTTTGCGGGTCCGTGGAGGAAGTACTCCGACCTTTTTACTTCAGATAAAGTACAAATACCCTGAAACCAAACCATTCCACTAAAAGTAAAATATGTTGGAAGTTAAAACTCTAAAATGTACTTCAACTATTTAAGGTACAGCATAGTCTGTGAAATGACACCAGTCCCTGACTTTCCTTCTTCTGGGTGATTTTGATAGACAGAAATGTAAATCCAGATTGTGACGCCACTGTTAGAAATATTTGGGAAATTTGCTTTAAAACAAAGTCTCCAAAGCCGAATACTATACATCAGTAAGTACATTAAAAAAAAGCCTGGTGCATTATACTGCATTGTAAAATAATATATACGTACACATTAAGGGTGATTGAAATAAAATTCCACTTCTCTCTATGTGTAGCAGGTGCTTTGAGGAAAGAATGAGGCGGAGTGGCTTTCATTTGGAGCGGGGCAGGAGAGGGCTTAATAAAGGGTGGGGTAAGCAATATGGCCGCCCCAAGACATGTGTGGCATGGAGGGTGAACGGAGACCTCTGCAGCACCACGTCGTCTTCTATTTCAAATGTTGTTGTTTTCAAATGGATTTACTTTTGGAGATTCAGCTGAACATGCCGCTCAGTTTCATCCGTGTTTTGGCATTATATAGCATACATACTGTACATACTGTACAGCATGCATACTGTATTGTATACATACTGAACCGTAGACACACTGTACATACTGTACAGTGTACAGTATGTATAGTGTTTCAGGGAGAAGTGTTTCAGTATGTATACTGTACAATATGTATACTGTACAGTATACTTACTGTATAGCATACTGTACAATAGGTATACTATCCAGTATGTACAGTATGTATACTGAACAGTATACTTACTGTACAGCATACTGTACAACATGTATACTATACAGTATGTATGTACATTATGTTTACTGTACAGTATATGTACAGTATGTTTACTGTACAGTATACTGTACGATATGTATAGTATACAGTATGTATGTACAGTATGTCTATTGTACAGTATGTATGTATGTATGACTGTACAGTGTGTATACTGTACAGTATACTTACTGTAGAGCATGCTGTACAATATGTATACTATACAGTATGTATGTACAGTATACATCCTCAGTTTGACTTGAGTCTGGTATAATATTGGATTTCAAGTGGATTATTAATTCCACTGGAAGGAATATTTCATTTCTTTCTTTACTTGCGTGTTGTACGAGAGGATTTGTGTGATTTCAATTGAAATTGCTGTTTTTTGTTGAACTGAATGAGCATCTGGGCACCGCGTTGCCTCCACAGTGAAATCCTCCTTTTCACATGTCGTCGTGTTCTCCATAAATAGATTTCCCGCACGATGCGTCCGTGTTGATGTTTCCCTGGGCTCAGGATGCGCTCACACCCTTATGTAACGTCTGAGCTTCCTGCTGCTCCTCCGTGGACGCAGTGACTGCATGGAGGCTCCGTGCACATCAGCTCCTCCTTCAGCTCCTCCATCAGCTCCTCCATCCGTCAGCTCCTCCTTCAGCTCCTCCATCAGCTCCCCCATCTGTAGGCTCCTCCATCAGCTCGTCCATCCATCAACTCCTCCTTCAACTCCCGCATCAGCTCCTCCATCGGATCCCCCGTCATCTCCTCCATGAGCTCCCCCATCCCATCGGCTACTCCAACAGCTCCACCCTCAGCTCCTCCATCCCGTCTGCTCCACCACCAACCCCCCCTGCAGCTCCTCCATCGGATCCCCCGTCATCTCCTCCATGAGCCCCTCCATCCCATCACGTCCTCCATCCCATCGGCTCCTCCATCAGCCCCCCCCCCCATCCATCCATCTGCTCCCCCATCCCATCAGCTACTCCCTCAGCTCCTCCATCAGCTCCCCCATCCCACCGGCTCCACCATCATCTCCCCCTCCAGCTCCGCCTTCAGCCCCTCCCTCAGCTCCCCCATCCCATCGGCTACTCCAACAGCTCCACCCTCAGCTCCTCCATCCCGTCCGCTCCACCACCAACCCCCCCTGCAGCTGCCCCTTCAGCCCCTCCATCGGCTACTCCATCAGCTCCCCCTCCAGCTCCCCCTTCAGCCCCTGCCTCAGCTTCCCCCTCCCATCAGCTTCTCCATCTGCTCTATCATCAGCTCCTCCATCCATCAGCTCCACCATGAGCCGGGATTTTTGAAAAGTCAACCGTGATCAATGTGGAGATTTTGACGGGTAGTTAATATTTCAAAGGGGTTTTGCCAAATTTGTCCTTTATTGGTCTGGGGGTTTGGAGTCTTTGAGCTTTGTTAAAGGCCTGGATGTGATATAATGACTTTATCTCTTCCTTATGGGACACTGAGGTTTATATTTTAGTTTTATTCCTCCTGTCCATCATTCTGAGATTTAATGGAGATCCCCTGGAGTCTCTCTCCACATCCCTCCACAGTGCGATGTCTCATAGAAGTCAAGTCTCATCAAAAGGTGGAGAAGGATATAAATCCGGTCAAACAAATCATACAGTATGATGTTTGTGGGGCTGTACATGTACTTTTAATAGGGCACTTTATTAATCCACAGCGGGAAGATTTAAGATGGGGTTATTTTTATTGTCCTTCCTATCAAATATCACTTATATATACAGTATTAGTTGTGAAACCTTGATTGATTTTTATTTCAGACATGGAGGAAATAGATGAGAAACATGAGAAATGACTCAAAAGAAGCAAATTAAACGTTGACATCCCTGTTATTATGCCTCACCATAAGAAGCTGGGATGTTGGGGCCCTTACAAAAAAGCCAAATTCCCCGAAAGTCCTCACAATATTATGTAATTCTCTATAACAACATAAAATACATTATAATAATATATATAGTAATACTACTAATATTACTATAATAATACTGCCTTGCGTCTAATCCGTTGTCATGACAGTCTTTCACCACTAGAGGGTAGCACAGGACCAGCCACGCTGCCTCATCCTCCCCCTGCGTCTCATTTATCTTGTGGGGGGAAAAAAAGAAACGTGTAATGTGTCTGGCTGCAGGCCATCAACCCTTCATCCTGCTCCTTTGTTGCTCTGTCTCCCTAATTAGCCGCTCCCGCTCCAACCTGCAGCGTCATCTGTTTATCCTGTCAGAAACACTAAATCGCCAAATCAGAGACGCCTGCTTTGGCCGCTCGCCGCTCCCTGACAGATAGTGAGGCTTATGTAACTCAGGGAAAACGCTGTGGAGGTTTGGACAACTCTCCCCTGGCAGAGCCGCCGGACGTGGGACAACGCATCCAGCGTCCCCGTCGCCAGGCCCTCGGGGGGACTGGAGGAACAATTCAGGAGGAGACGAAGTGCTACGATGTGCGGGTGTGAAACAAGGATTGAATTGACTCAAGTTGGTTGTTTTTTATTATTTTTCTCCCGCTGATTTTATGACATGGAGAAGTGTTTCATTTATGCCCAGAGATCAGTGGTTTACCAACCTGGGGAGCCTGACCCTCCTCAGACCCCCGAGGCAAACGGTTCCTACGTGTTAGTTTAAATGTAGATTATCGCAAAATCCATGAGCATACATTATAATGAGTCATATGCCCTCAACGTTAGCTCTGACGTGAAAATAAAACCAATTCAGATAGAAAATGACCACCGGTCGCCAATAAATAGACAAAAAAAAAATAGTATCCCAACATTACCATAGGGGGTCACAGGTTGTATATTCCAGATTCCATTTTAGGCTCAGAGCCCAGCAAGGATAACAAAGTTACACGCTCCATGGAATTGATATATTAACACAATGTGTAAAATAATGCTATAATTACACCCGTGCATTTGTTTTTTGTAATGTAAACGACTATAAAAAAATGGGCAGGAGGAGTTTTCCACGGATTTTCGCCTCAGCACATTAAGGCGCTGACGCATGGAATTTCGACTGTTGTAACACTGACATTACATCATGCTGCAATATTGGCAGTATTTTACAAAAGCTTGCGTACAAATATCCCCCCCCCCCCCCTCAGGGATCAGTTAAGTGCTACCTTATCTTTTATACACACACATACACACGCACGCACGCAGGCACACACACACACACGCACACACACGCACACACACACACACACACACACACACACACTCGGACGTGCGTTCCAGCTGACAGCAGGCCTTACAGTGTTGCACACGGTGTTTTTTATTTTTATTTTATCTTTTATTCCTGGACATTTCTCTGCGGTCACCTGTTGCCGGGTCGGATGCCGGTGTGATGTCGGGTGTCGCTGCAGATTTAGATCGTCCGAATGCCGAGGATTTCGCTGCTCAGGAGGCAGAGGGATTAGCAAACAGCCGTGGCGACCACGAGGGGCTCAGGTGGCGGCTTCCACGCGGCCCGAGACGCAGGCTTATGTGGACATTACTGTACAATTATGTCACCGTCTTGGAATACATCCCGTCCGGCTGAGCCCTTTGCCGTTGAAATAACGAACATATCGTGCTGCAGCATGGGCTGAAGCTATGAAAGCAACAGAACAGTGCAAGAGATATTTGTTGACTCGTTCATTCTATTTTAGTGTTGGGAGAGTATCTCGGAATCAGAATCAGGATCGTTTTGTTTTATTGTCGCCGCGTACGTTGGTATATGGGAGGGATTTCTTTGGGTTTCTTTGGTGCACCTCAGTTCAGAGCACAAGCATTAAAAAATAAAAAAGTGTAACAGTCTGCCAAAAAAACAAAATAAAATAGGATAAAACTAAAAATTGAAATGTTAAATATACTGTACACAAATGGCCAAAAATACAAAACAGAAAGTCAGATATTTAAGATATACAAATGCGCTACCATGCGCCAGATCCATGATTATTATGGTGTATGTACTGTAGGTAAAAAAGTGATAATGCAGATGTGGCTTGAGGAAATAATGACCTCTATGCAGATTATTGACTGTTCCATTCCATTCAAAAATGATGTCAATCCTTGGCAGGCAATTGCAATATTCCCCTCTATCTTTTTCATGTAAAGCACTTTGATTTACATGGGGTGTATGAAAGGTGCTTTACAAATAAATGTTATTATTATTATTATTATTATTATTATTATTATTATTATTATTATTATTATTATTATTATTATCATTATTATGAGTACGTGCGTTAAAAAATGTGAGACTTTCTAAGACACAGTTTAAGAAAACAATTATGTCCTGCGTTTCCACTGCCGGTTAAGAGAGCCGGAAAAGAGTGTGACTCGGCCGCAGAGCCCTGAAGCCCGCCCCGCCGCCAGACGCTGCTCCTGCGCGTGCGTTCCAGTTTGGCAGTTTGACAAAAATGTAAAGACAACTTTGCAATTTTACAACTTCCGGAGGATCAGTGGGGTCCACTTTATTTGACGGCCCAGCTGCCCCCGCTCGCCGCGCAGGGGCGTCCTCGCGTCGCATCGCCGGCACCTCCCCTCGTCCGCCTCCCGCTGCGCGTGTTGGACGCTGATGTCACAAAGCGCCCCGGCCGTGCGGTGCGGCTGGCCGCTCGCCTGTTGACCAGAGGTTTATTAATGTGACGCGTGTCCGCGCCTCCCCGGGCCCCCAGCGATACACCCGCCGAGCGTGAAGGAGATCGGACGAACGGTTGTCGAGATAATCAGACAGGCAGACAGACAGGCAGACAGGCAGACAGACAGGCAGACAGGCAGACAGACAGAGATTCCTAGAATTAGTTCGATTATTGGAAATGCAGCACTCTATGAAGACCCAAAGAAATAATTCAGCACAGGCTATCTGGTGTTTTGAAGCTCGGGAAACATAACTTTATGCACTAAATTGATCATCCGGTATCTATTATTATCAATAAAATCCCGAAAATATTTTGAGGTATGGAAATCTTTTTCATGTGTTTTAAGCTTTTTTTTGTCATATTTTTCAAGCAATATGTTTGAATGTTTTTTCTTTTCTCCTTGTGAAAGTCTTCATCGTGTTTTTGTTTTTCATGAAATCAACAACATTACAATATTAATCCCCTGAATGGGATTATATGGAGTAGGATGGAGTTGTGCCCGAGCGGCCGCCTCCCTGCACCTGCAGAATAATTCATGGCGGTGCGGTTGGAGCGGGCGAGTGGGGTTTTTGTTTCCACTCCGCCTTTGACCTCAGTTTCCGTGACGCGCAAAGGAGCCGCCGGGCAAACGGAAAACCTCGACTTTGGTCCGTGCGACGGAGAGCGCGGCCGGGCGACACCCAACGCCGGAAAGTAATGAAGCACAAGTACATTTTCCCAAGTGTGTTTAGTATCAGACTTTTACTACACTACATTTCAAAATCAGCATCTGTACCTTCTGCTCTCCCACTTGAATACGATTTTTTTTAATTTTTATTATCAGGGCTGATATTGTACTGGGTTTATTAAGCTTCTCATCGGGGATTCAACGGCTCCGTATCCCGTGACATCACCTGTACCACATTTGGAAACCGTACTCCAAACGGATCCGCATGAGCACGGCAGTCAGTGTAGGACGTATCATGGGCCTAATTATATCCCGGCGCTGGATATGACAAGCACTTTTAATATTTTACCTACATTTGAAAGTAAGTGCTTAAGTCAAGGAACTACTTTCATATTTATTCGGGAAAGTTTGTGTCATTTGGGCATTTGCACAGAGTACTCCCTCCGCCGCTGACGACACCTTTTCCCGATATGAAAACCCTAATTTACACACGGATCTGCAACGTTAATGGGGTTGGGGTTACTGCCTTTGTAGTGAATAATTTATCGCAGGCGAATCCAAATAGTCGCCGCCGCTCCGCTTGCATTTCCCCCCTGAAAGAATCCAACCGCCGATCGGTGTTGAAATCACCGCAACTCACAACGGCTCACTCGAAAACCCCAGAATGGGAGGAGAGCCATTAGCCAGCTGGAGGCAGAGGAGAGCGAGGGAGGGAGCCCTCCAAAGTGCTTTTCCGTTGTCACGAGTCGATGTTTATCCTGGACGGGAAAGCGCAGAGGAGTCGGCAGATCTCCACCTCAGACCGAGGATTAATGCGCCTGCTGTGTGGGCGCCCGGGCGCCGTTCATCACTCAGCCCCGTTATCTCCGAGTGTCTCCGTGTTGTATTTGTCGGTTTGTTATGGCCGACACGCTGCAGGTGGAGGAGGCGGCGATCCTACGCCGAGGCAACGCATTCCTCCATTCTGTCACGCGCCCGATAAAGTCCTAGAGAGAGACAGAGAGATGTTTGCTGTGCAGCTGGATGTAGGAACCTTCCATGAAGTGATGGTGAAGGTCACTGGCGGTGAAGGACAAGGGCGGTTATGGTGATGGAGAAGGTCGGTAATGGAGAAGGTCCGCGATGGTGAAGGACAAGGACAGTTACGGTGATGGAGGAGGTCGTGATGGTGAAGGTCAACGATGGTGAAGGACAAGGACGGTTCTGGTGATGGAGAAGGTTGGTTATGGAGAAGGATAAGGACTAAGTCACTGATGGAGAAGGTCGGTGGTGGAGAAGGACAAGATCAGTGATGGTGAGGGATGGTGAACGTCAATGACATCTGTGACGATTGAGAAGGTCGGTTATGGAAAAAGTCTGTGTTGGTGAAGGTCCGTGATGGAGCACGGCTGCGATGGAGATGGTCTGGGATGGACAAGGACTAGATCAGTGATGGAGAAGGTCAGTGATGATGAGTGTCAGTGATGGAGAGAGTCTGGGATGGAGAGGGTCCGTGATGGAGAAGGACTTGGTCTGTGATGGAGAAGGTCAGTGACGGAGTAGGTCAGTGACGGAGAAGGTCAGTGGTGGTGAGTGTCAGTGGTGGTG
This sequence comes from Zeus faber, assembly GCF_960531495.2. Taxonomy (NCBI): domain Eukaryota; kingdom Metazoa; phylum Chordata; class Actinopteri; order Zeiformes; family Zeidae; genus Zeus; species Zeus faber. The sequence goes on from NC_137203.1 coordinate 5,840,081, forward strand.
AGTGTCAGTGATGGAGAGGGTCTGTGATGGACAAGGACTAGATCAGTAATGTGGAAAGTCAGTGATGGAGAGAGTCTGGGATGGAGAGAGTCTGGGGTGGATAAGGACTAGGTTGGTGATGGAGAAGGTCAGTGATGGTGAGGGTCAGTGATGGAGAGAGTCTGGGATGAGAGCATGTGTGATGGACAAGGACTAGGTCAGCTATGGAGAAGGTCAGTGACGGAGATGGTCAGTCACGGTGAAGGTCCGTGACGGAAAACATCTGTGATGCAGGAGGTGGTGACGGGGAGGGTCTGCGATGGAGAAAGGGCAGTGATGGAGGGGGATGGTGGAGGCCTCGGTTCGCCCAGAGACAGTGGAGTCCTTATAAGCAGGAGGGGAAATACAGAAATAAAGTTCATATGACGATGAGATCACAGAACACCATGAGGGAACCATGAGGGAACCATGAGGGAACCATGAGGGAACCATGAGGATCCACTCCTCTAGCTTCCATGTTTTCCTTTCTCCCGTTTTCTGGAAAACACACCAATGAGTTTAAAGGCACAAAACCCTCGTCTGGTTTGCAGTTCATCTAATAACGACGGTTCCCGTTGCCGTACAACACAGCCCGTTGCAGACGTGCCGCTTCCACAAATTCGATAACAAAACGGAAGCAGAGCAGAAAGGCCGGACGCGGGGGCCTGGAGGACGCTCATTCAATGAGGAGGGTGGAGGCGGGGGAGTCCTTATAAGCAGGAGGGGAAATGCAGAAATAAAGTTCACATGACGATGAGATCACAGAACACCATGAGGGAACCATGAGGGAACCATGAGGGAACCATGAGGGAACCATGAGGGAACCATGAGGATCCACTCCGCTGGCTTCCATGTTTTCCCTTCTCCCCGTTTTCTGGAAAACACACCAATGAGTATAAAGGCACGAAACCCTCGTCTGGTTTGCAGTTCATCTAATAACTGCTCCTGCCTTGTCAGATGTGAATAATAAGACGAGTTCCCGTTGCCGTACAACACAGCCCGTTGCAGACGTGCCGCTTCCACAAATTCGATAACAAAACGGACGCAGAGCAGAAAGGCCGGACGCGGGGGCCTGGAGGACGCTCATTCAATGAGGAGGGCGGAGGCGGCAGCAGCCCATGGGCTTCGATAAGCGGCAGCTCTGCCTGGAGCCATGTCTGCTGAGCCGCCTCGCGTTTTGGAAGCTGTCTCCCTTCTGCGTGTGTCTCATTTTGGAAATGGAATAACGGTGAAGTTTAACCGTTAGTCACTCCGGTGGGGACCCCCTGGAACCTCCCGAAGGGCTCCCCGTGGCGTCCCCGGACCCCGTGTTGGGAAACCGGCGGCCCCGGAAGACCGGCTGGTGACAGGATGGTTGCACCTTCAGACCGAGAGGGAGAGTCATGAACTCCGCCCTGAAGCTGACGGGGTCATTGGTCGCGTTGCAATAGCCGCACCCCCCTCAATTTAATCCTCCCGAACTACGTCAGCGCGCCGGTGTAACGACGTCAAAACTCCTTCCGTCGTTGGGATACGCCACAGATAACCGCGTCTTTTTAGGAGCTTCCGTTTTTATTGCTGCTCAATTCTTTCGTATGGTGGATGCAGCAGAACTTGTGGTGATGGCTTTCGTGGAGTCATATTTGTGAAATGGAGGAGGAGTCCCTTCCCGCACGTCCCACCAGGGCACTCCACCGCGCACTCAGGATGGCGTCATCGTCTCATTATGTGGATGGCTGCGTAGGAGCTCCGTCAGGCCTGCGCAAGGCTCGAAACAATTACAAGTTCATCACAGATTCATTGGGAGAAATTCAATTTATTTGGGGTGCCGCTGAGCAAGGCATTAGTGTGGCGGTGTGCAGTATGGGTGGTGGTGGTGTGATGATGGTATTCATCCCTGAAGGGGAATTTCAGTGTCCCACTCCCAGCAACTCACATCAACACAATAGGCAAAATAATGATCAAGCAATACAATAAAAATATATGAAAAACGAAAATGGCGATATTTGGAAAATTTGGAAAACATAAACCGAATGGTTAACTGTAACCTCACCTAAAAAATAAGAGAAAAGCAATATCAAAAAACGAAAGAGTCTTAAAAAAAATGTACACATAAAATACACAATAAATAGTCAAGCAAAAAGTATGTGTTGTATAACTAGTCACAATCTATTCATTATTATTCTGTATATTAAGTACATTTTTTACACAAGGAATTTTTCATGGTGAGGATTGATGCATTGCTGTTCAGACAATTTGCATAAAAAAGCTTAACAGTCTGAATAATAAAAATAAATAAATATGCAAATACAGAATATGCAAAATGTGCGCAGGATTGATCACAGTGCTGTGGCCGGGGCAAGGTAAGTGTCAAAATGCTTGCTTAAAAAATATAAAAATAAATATAGATGGTGTTCTCTGTATATAACAGTATATCTTATTATTCCAAGAGTACATTGTGACTCATTCATTTGCATGTCGGTGAATAAGCAGAGTTATACAAACACTGGAAAAAAATATTGAAGTTCCTTGAAAAAATGTATTTCTTTAACCCTTCACGTTCTGCATGAAATCACAATTACAGACTCTTCCCTCCGTTCTAAACCTCACACACCAAAGCCTGTGTGTGTGTGCGTGTGTGTGTGTGTGTGCGTGTGTGTGTGTGTGTGTGTGTGTGTGTGTGTGTGTGTTATAAATTTAAGTCATGAAATGCTGGTGAGACTTTTGGTCTATTTCTGTACTCTCTCTATATATATCTATATATGTCATTCTACACTGACAAAGGTTAATGTCGCTATCAAGTACATTTTACGATACGTTTTAAGATGTTGAAGATGTGACTTCAATTAATTATTGAAAAACTTTTTTAAAGAGGCAAGAGGTGGTGTCCACGGGGAAGGAGGGGTGCCAGGCCTCCTCCCTGGAATAGCATCCATTAAAACTGCCCGGCAACACAGGCCGCTGTCAGCAGCACTTCCCGAAAAACAGGCGTCCATCACCCGGAAGGGCACGTCGCACTGACGTCCGAGGCATTTCACGCCTTTCCTCCTCTTTCTGGATGAGAGACGAGAGAACCACGAAATGAAGGAATCATGAGGAGGAGATTAGAAGAAGAGCTGAGAGACGAGAAAAACCAGGTTGTGTTTGTGCTGATGAAGGGTTTTCAGGTTTTCAGCTTCTTTCGTCCCAATCAATCGGTCATGGACCCTAAATTGAAAGTTTACGTCGACTGCTGAGTTTAATACATTTTTTTTTTCCAAATAACTACTATTTGGACTAATCATCTGGATTTCAACAGATCCATCTTGTTTCCAGGGTTACAGCTATCTCATCTCCTTTAAAAATTATAGTCATTTCTGTAGGGCTTGACCAGCGCATGTGGTTGCAGCTTCCTCTCTGTTTAAGGGTGTGGGCGTGTTATCCCTGTGATTTTACCGCTTCTTTGTTGTGTTTTTAGCCTTTCATTTTGACGCTTTTATTTATTTCTCTTTCAGTTTTTTATGTGAAGCACTTTGTACCTTGCATGATGTGATCCTTTAGTACCGTCCGTAGTACCTTCCTTACTTCCTGTACGCTGGCATGCACGGCCGTGTTTTTGATCCTCTCTCTCTGTGCTGAACGTGAACTTGAAAGGGGAGGATTCTGCCGCCTCGAGTTACCGCTTCACCATCCGCACCGGAGGGAAGGAGGCCGGGGAACGGAGGGCGGTCTTCACCTGAGTCATCGCTTCAGCCACTTTTCAAAATGGCTGTGCCGCAGCGGCATCACCCAGGGCCGTTCGGGGTTCCATGAATCAAGCCTCGCGTATGCAACCAGCGTGAAAGCCGACGAGCACCTCGTTCAGCTGATGGACGAGCGGATCCGATCTGCTCCTACGTCACCGTTTTAAGCGATGCACCTCCAAACACCGTCGCAGAAACTGATGGTGTGCAAGCGGCGTGGATCCACAAATAGTGAACCCCACGCCGTGCAGGTGTTGGTGATATAATGTACATATCTTCCTGTATGTATGCCTACATACGTCGGCATCTCATGAAACGGGAATGATGAACAGCTCCTGACTGAATTCCGCCCGGACGTAGCTAACCCTCCCTATCGGGGCCGTCCGGTGTAAACATTCGCACCATCGCCAGCCACACCGGGTGCCGGGCCAACGACATGTGAAGCATCCAGTCTAAATGTCAAATATGCCCCTAACATTCACATTCAACCCTCATTCAGTCACCCTAGGCGGCGTCTAAAATTACCGCCCTTCCCGCGGTGAAGGGGTTGGGCGCGCACGGGGGGGTGTGGTTGGGGGGTGGGGGGGTGGGGTGGTGGTGAGATCACTTTCGGGAGGAGGAGAGCGGCGGTGCAGGCGCTGACAACATGCCTCATTGTTCTGACTCATGTGACCGGCAGAGAGTCTCCAGGGACACCACTGCGGGGCCGCGGGGTCCCTGGCATTCCAGGCTGGCCGAGGGGGCGTGGAATGTGACCCTCTGGACCACGGAGGAGGCCTCCTGCAGGTTCGAGTGTTTCGAGTGGGTCTCTCGCTGTGTCAGAGGGCGGTTGCAGGTCACGGGACACACTGTGGGCTCCACCGGTGTCCACACACCAACACCAACAAGGTCCCTCCATAAGCTCTTGATGAGGTGGCTCCTTCATTCACAGTTTCTTGCAAAACTCCAGGATTTAGGCCCATTCAACCTGATGCCCGCGGCATCTCTTCTCGGTGGAAGCCACATTTGGCCCTGAGACTAAAATTGCACCATGGGTTCAAAGCCCAATCTGTCAAAATGTCTTTAGGTCAAAAGAGGCAGTTTTCCCTGTGGTTACCACCCTCAGTCAATTCCAATGTGCTCATGAACTTTCTGTTAAAGCACGGTCCGTTATTTCAATAGCCTTGCATGCTATGCATGTGTTATTCTGCTGAAACACACATTCATAAGTTATAGAATGTATCTTGTCCATGGTTGGATGATGTGAGAAGGGCCTGATGGCTTCAATTCATTCAAAAAGCGATAATATATAACGTGAGAGAGGAGTATCCAAAAGTTGTATTTTTCATTCTTTTACAAGTGGCCTCGCTATCCCAACAAACATATAGTTGATTTGTAGGAATGTTGTTGAATCGCCCTGACCTAGAGCCTGAACCACCTATGAAGCGTCCATGTTTTGTACTTAAAGAGGAAACCCGCCACACCCCTCCACCCGTCCTGCGGGGCGACATGTGGCGCAGAGCCTCGGTTCTCCTCCCTGGAACTCAGAGAAGTGTTCACTTCACAATGTGCCGACACCAGGTGCCGACGGTCTCCCCCTCCGTCAGCTGCTTTCCCTTTGTCCTTGGGTTGAGTCTAAAATTAGTCCATATTCCTCTTATTTTGACCTTTGGCGTCGACGGCTGCTTAGGCCGTCTTGAGGCGTCTGGTTACAAAACCACTTAATTATGGGTGTTAACGGGACTAGATCTAGGATATACTGTAATAACCACTTGTACCATAGTGACAAAGATAATTCATCCTTCACCTTAATAGCACCACATCCCAACATGGTCAGGCCGGCCTCACATGGTCTCATATCTCACGCCAGGGAGGTCGACCGTATCTCCAGTTTCCTCATTCACCTTTTTAGATTTCCCCATCGCCATCGTGTGAGGGATTGGATCCCTGTTTTTATTGGGAAATCCAATCCGCCGCGTGTTCCTTAATAGCTTCGGAGAGATGGCGTGTTCAGCGGTTTCTGGGTTGTTGTTTTTTTTTTTCCCCTGTACCTACGGGGGGAAATTCATGCTTACCGAGGCGCTGCGGCACCACTGACCTCCTGAAAATACCAGGTTTTACAGCCGGAACGCCTCCTCCGGGGCCTGGGGGAGGAGGAGGAGGGTCGGGCTCCAAAGGTCGTCTCGGAACGTCTTGAGTCCCGGCATTAAAAGGCTCTTGTTGAGTGTCCTGGGGGCGTGAGTGCAGGACGCTGCGGCGGCGGCGGAAAGCATCCTGACGTCTCCTCGGAGCCTCTGGAAACACCCGCTGCTAATTGATCGAATCCCACGTCTGGAACAGAAACAACGAAGACCTTGGACCTTGGCTCTGCCGCCTGATTAGTTCTGCAGGCCTCGCCGACAGGAGCCCAGGAGCCGCTGCACCTGGTGTGTGTGTGTGTGTGTGTGTGTGTGTGTGCGCGTGTGTGTGTGCGCGTGTGTGTGTGTGTGTGTGTGTGCGCGTGTGTGTGTGTGCGTGTGTGTGTGTGTGTGTGTGTGTGTGTGTGTGTGTTTTTATTCTGAAATATGGAGAGGGAAGGGAGCCAGAATGGTTTTCTCAGTTATTATGAGGGTGTAGATTTCCTCCTCTGGAAACAGGGGGAGACAGACTGGACTGTTGGAGCGATGCGTGGAAATGTGCGGTTAAAACTTTGACATTTTTATTCTTGATTCATCAAAAAATGTATATATATATATATAATTATTATTATTATTATATATTTTCTTTTCACTCCTCAGATGTTTGTGTGGTGATATGTCCACATTGGACGGAGGACGGACGTCACACATTGGAAAAGAGTGTGTGTTGGGAGAAAATCCATCTGTCTCTCTTTCTCTCTTTCCGTCTTTATTTATTTTAAATTCTATTTTTTTATTTTTTTATTTTACTTAACCTTGGAATCTGATTCATTTAAAATGTTCTGTCTCGTATCTTTAAACGTATCTACCTGGTCATTCGGTTTTGCACAGTCTGTGCTGCTGACGCTGCAAAGATCAGAGTGCTATGTCTACGGGCCGTCCTGTTGCCATGGTGACCCTGGCTATGATGGTTGCCCAGTTGTCTCTTGGGGTCCCCAGACGACCAGATTTGGACCATTATCCACCATCTTGTGCGGTCTGCTCGCTCCACATTGCTCCACCGCTTTTCTTACAATGGGGGGGGGAAAACAGACCCCCAGGTTTACCTCCGTATGTTTGGCAACTCACGTCAGCCTGGACCACCAACGGACTGTGCATGGATGCCAGCTCTGGTGACCACTCGCAGAAGGTGGTCCGGGTTGGGGTCCGGGGCGGTTTAAGACCCCTCGATGTTGCCACGGAGCTCTGCTGGCTCCTGAAATGCATCCGGGCCGACTGGGTCAGCTGCCGTCACAGGAGCTCCCCAGGGAACGAGGGGAGAAATGCAAGAGTGAGAGATTTGTGCGATGGAGCGGGTGGGGTCAGGACATAAAGTAACGGGAACCGGGATCCTCGAAACCCATCCCGCCCGGACCACGCCGACGGTTTTAGGGGGCAAAAACGCTGACCGACATTAAATATACACGAGTCAACACACAGAAATGCACAGGTGGTGAATTTACCCCACAGTTTGTTATCGCGAACAGTCATCGGCTTTGGGAGCCTCAGGTGAGTCAGTGGATCTTCACAAAACGTCTTAAAAATGAAATCCAGATTCCCTGATTTACTCCCTTTTCACTGTGCCGCCCTCAAGGGCCTAACCAAACCCAGCCCAAACTCAGTCGGTGGCCATTTGATGTGGCATCTGGCAATTATCCGGGGCATGTTTGGGGTGTGTCGGGTTTCAGGATCCCCGTGGATGGTGGGGAGAATCGGGGGGAGGGGGTGGGGGTGGTTCATTCGAGTACCAGCGGTTGCGCGTCTTTGGAAAGCAGAGCAGCCGGAGCCCCCGCGGGACCAGAGCAGGACGGGAAGGAGGAAAACAGGGTGGCGAGCGGTGATAGCTCACAGTGGCAGAGGCGAGCGAGACACTGTGGTGATTTAAGACAAAAAGAGCAAGTTCCGGCTCCGCTTCCAGGACCAGACCCCGGTGCCGTGGGGCTCAAACATGGGCGTGTACAATGAACAAGGGTAATGGATTATCACCATTTAGACCATTATGTGTGATGGAGACCAGTGGGGAAGGAGGTTTTTCTTTTGTTCCTGCTTTGTTGAGATCATTTTCTCATCGTCTGTGTAATTGCCGCTATAAAATGAACACCGGGGGGAAGACGCAGAGAGCGAAATTTTGGGGGGTTTTATTAGCTCGGGCAGCTTCTACAGATAGGACTCCGGGGCAGTATTTCATGTACTAACCAGCAATATAAAATATTTAATATAAAAAATGATATTTTGTGTGTTTTGCTCTGTTTCTGCCTCCTCTGCGTTGCAGGGAGGCCCTCGGGGACCCCAGACCCCGCCACATGGTCATCGAGGAGCGTGTGGGAGGCTCCTGGCGTCGGAAAGGCGTGCACAGCCCCCTGACCCAGCGCAGGATGGCTGGAAAACTGCCCCCGAAAGACCTCCCCAACGACATGATGTTTGTAGGTCAGTGCGCCGAGGAACCACCTCGCTCCCCTTCAACATCAGACTTTATATCATCCTTCTATTTGGAGCTTGTTTTGATCCCTGGTCGTTATTATTCATTACACGAAGAAGAAAATAATAATATTAATGGTAGGAGGGACGGAAATAGGTTATTTCTTATGAGGAAGTCACTTTGAGAACGTTTGTGTGAGAAGGTTTTTACGAGGCCATGGGGCCTTGTTATTTTGGGAATCTGGGAAATGTACGGGTCATGGCCTTCATCATTTGAATTGACAAGAGGAATTTAAGAATTGATCATGAATTAAATTTGGCTTATTTTACTTTTACTCCATACTTTTCAATTACATTCTGAGAAATACTCACAAAATTATGCAGACTACATGAGAACAAATGGACATTAAAGATGCTTTCACTGTTAATAAAGCCAGGCCTCACTAAACTGTTGGTTCCCATCCTTTATGACTGTTCATGGCAACAACCTTGCCGAACACTTTACTGTTGAGAAACTTACCACTCTGCTGCAACTTCTCAGTGTCCTTCAATGCAGTTCAATGGGGCAAACGATTAAACCTTGAAAAAACAAACCTTCAATGGCCTTTTTCGAAAACTAGAAACTCACTTAACAGTCCGACAGTCTTTATATGTTATACTGGAAAATAAATGGCCACAGACTGGGCATTTTAGGTTGTTTGTCATGTAAGAAACTAGAAACAGGAAGTTGCACAGCTTCATCCAAAATGGCAAACGCTTTGGATGTGATGCGGCCAGTTAAAAAAGCAGTTCTATATAAAATGTGATATCACTGGTATTCAGTTGAAAAGCAAAAAGAGTTGAATGTCCTGGGTGGAAAAATGGGGAACCTGTCCTTTAATAATAATTTTTGGATAAAAACGGGTAAAAGGCCGATTCTAAATCTGGTGTTGACGCGGAGGAAAGGTAAATCCTGCCAACGCGCCTCCCAGCGCTTGTCACGGGGCCAGCTGAACACGTCGGGCTGCTCAGAAGGGAGAGAAGATGACACAGCCATAAATCAACCCTCTCTGATATTTTTGGAGAGCACAGATCATATCGTCGCCACGAGCACCGCCCGCTTATGGCTCTACCTAAAATGCCGAAATAGACGTCCAGTCACCGGCGGATAATGGAAGACGGGCGGTAAAAGCCTTCAGTTGGAGTCATTTAATTTGCAAAGTATTTTTTTCCTTCTCCTGGCACGCCCGTCAGACCGCCTGCAAGGACCCCGAAAAACACCCCCACCAGTCTGACGAACTCTCATTTGCAACCCGATGAATCCATTTAAAATGCGCTTGGGGGCAAAACTCCAAAACCAAGGATAAATGACACACCGAGGCGGTGCAACGTGCCCTTTTTTCCAATTTGTAATTGAGTCAAACTTAAAGAAGATGATTAATTTGAGGAGTCAAATGAATGGCATGGACTAGATGGACGGGTTTAGTTGAAGAAAATTCCCAAAAGAGAAGAAGCAGAGAATTAGTGATTACGCCATAGCCCCAGATATTTTGTGATGACTATGAGGAAATTGGGAAGACTTATGACTTGTTGGAGGAGGGATCTCTAGCATCACACAGAAACAGAAGAGGTGCTGGAGGATGGATTCCCCTTTTTTTTCTCTCTCCATACCCGGCCAGATTCAAATGTGTTGCTTTCCAAAATGGGAAAAACTTTGAGGCCAAACAACAAAACATAAATCCCCGTTTCAAAAAAAAGGGAAAGCTCAAAGTCTTTATATGTTATACCTGGATGAAAACGGTTTCCAACCATGCATTTCATCGGGTTTTATTGACTCTGTTGCACGTCCATGTACTGTACAGCGTCGGCTCTTTTGGCTACGTTCGCGCAAACAGAAGAGACTAGAAACGGGAAGTTGCGCCGCTTCCTACCGGTGACCCGCTGTCGTTGACGTTGCGCTCTGGATGTACGGCAGCAGGTGCAGAAGGTCGTTTTTTAAATTAAGTGTGATGTCAATATTCAAAACATGCTTAGAGAATACATGTGACTTGAATATGTAGTTGCATGTTTCGGAACGTTTGCCCCGTTGGAATGCATTCACGCACGGCGAAAAGTAGGGGCAGTTTGTGCGCTGCTGTGCATTCGGCTTCTGATGACCATCATAATAGCGATGATGATGATGATGATGACGATGATGATGATGATGATGATGATAATGAAAAGTAAACAAGGGGAGTAGCCAAACGGGAGGAGGCCCTTCCCTATTGATACCGAATACAGTTTGATCAGGGGTCATTTGTACCTGAATAAAATCATTTGGGGGCTCCGGTGCCTTGTTTGGGTTGAACCCTGGCTGCTGTCCCGTCTTCCTCCCCCTCCAGT
>NC_137203.1:5855713-5868213 GCF_960531495.2 Zeus faber
CCAACACGGTGGAGAGGTACAGGGGTGGTCCTCGGGCCGCGGTGCCAACCAGCACATTATAACACAAAAAAGAGAGTTGGTAGTTTGTAGGTGGTGGGGATTGTTTAAAATGCATTATGTACTTTGAGGCTTATTGTTTAAAATGTTTTTTTTTAATTTTTACAGTTATCTACTGTACCAACACCTTAGAAGTTCAATTTAGAATGTTTGTAAATTTACTTGGACACATTGAATTTAATTATTTTTAAATATACAAAATGTGTATATATATATATATATATATATATATATATATATATATATATATATATATATATATTAAAACGATATTTATATACTAAAATGTCTGCTACCATTTAAAAAATCCCATTTCCTGAAATTGAAAATTAGATGTGAATTTTACTCTTTCCGTACAAACTTTTTATTTTAGTTTTGGCACAATGAACCTGCAGAAAAATTCGAATCCGGCATTGAATTACACACATATTTTCATTAACTGATTCGTTGATAAAATAATTGCATTTTGAAATGCTGTTATTAGCATATCAAAGCATAGCATATTATTATGATATGATATTTGGTCGTTTGATCACATGACCACCATGCCTGAAAGCACTAACTATGACTCTTCTGACACCTGAACGTTCTTTTGTAAATTCAAAATTGTCTAATTTGATCAGATCCCACTGAAACGTGTCCAGAGTACCTGCATTGCACTGGTTTCATAGATTTGAACCTGAACCGGGATGACATTGGTTAAACCGCTAATTAGTGACACATTTGCGTCCAAGGGCCCTGGGATCTGTGATTGGGTTTCCAGTGAGTTGTGCAGGTTCCAGGTTCTGTTGACGGCCACGTCCTGTGTCCAGGTTCGACCCCAAACTGAACTCGTGGAAGAAGCAGCCTCCCATGCTGAGCAGACGCTGCGGCGCGGCGGCCGCCGTGCTGGACGGACACCTGTACGTGATGGGAGGAACCGACGGAGACGCGGTGCTCAACTCAGGTCAGACGTGAAGGAGGTGACGACCACCTCGTGAAATGAAATGACCAAACCGTCCTGTTTTGTTTTTTTGTTGCTGTTGTTGTTACCAAGACAACGGACCTGGGGACTACCGCCACGAATTACAGTTTTTCCGAGTCCCAGTGGAACGCGGCATCACTGCCTACCGCCATGAAATGCAGTTTTCCGAGTTCCCATGCAACGCGGCATCGCTCCCTACCGACATGAATTACATTTTTCAGGGTTCCCATGGAACGCAGCATCACTTCCTACCGACATGAATTACAGTTTTCCAAGTTCCCATGGAACGCAGCATCGCTCCCTACCGACATGAATTACATTTTTCAGGGTTCCCATGGATTGAAGCATCGCTTCCTACCGACATGAATTACATTTTTCAGGGTTCCCATGGATTGCAGCATCGCTTCCTACCGACATGAATTACAGTTTTCCAAGTTCCCATGGAACGCAGCATCACTTCCTCCCGACATGAATTACAGTTTTCCAAGTTCCCATGGAACGCAGCATCACTTCCTGCTGTCTTGCGACCCGATAGAAACTTGGAGCACTTTCGAACCGGGGGGGTGGCGTAGGAGCATTTGGTGGCCCCCACTCACCCAATCAGAAGTTACGGTACCGGTACTGGTACCGTACTGGTATTTGCTGTGCTATTTTTCCATTGGCTGAAAAACCCCCCAAAAAAATCTTCACTTTTGACTGGGTGAGCAAGACGCACGTGTGGGTGAGCTGAGCCCACATCCAGAAAACATCCAGTAAAATGATGGTGCATAATTAATCACTGGGATTTTCAAATGAATTGTTTTTTTTCCCAGTGTTTTTTTATTCTAATTCCTTTGTTTAATTTTCAATTGTTATTAATGACTGTGTTGTTGCTGGGAGATGGCGGCGTAACACAAATTTAACATGTATCCATCAAACTCCGGCACAGTAATGAACGGGCGGGAGCGATGAGAGCAAATTGATCAATCACTAAATGTTAATTAGTAACGCGGGACAATTAGCGGTTAAAAGCGCCCCCTACAGGAGGCCATGGCAACAACAGGGACATGCTCCCCCTGCTCGTGCTGGATGAGACCAAATGAAACGTTTCACGTTGTGCTTTTGAAAAAATACCGTGAAGCTGAGACGACAAAACCTTCTGGAAGCTTTGCAGTTGTTGAAAACATCAGGCTTTTACATGTAATGGTCTCAGCAGACAGTGCGTACCTTAGGTTAATGAATACAATGCGCGCGCACGCACGCACGCACACACACGCACACACACACACACACACACACACACACACACACACACGCACACGCACATTCTTGAGCCCTCCGAGGCTGCCAGAGATAAACAAACCCGGTTTTGCTGCCACTTGTGCGCTCCTATTTCTGTCTCTCTTTCTGTGAGAAGGGAATAACATGAAAATTCCCACAACCTCCTCGTTTAAAGTGATCTACTCCATCAGAAGGAAAATAATGAAAGTAAGTTCTTATACGTATATTTAAAGCTTCTCTCTCTCGCTCTCTCTCTCCCCGTCTCTCTGTTCACAGTCCCACTCTGTGTGTGTGCAGCATCTCGGGATGAAATGCTGAAATTGTCCTGATCACAATATTCCTGGTACCTTTTAAGCACTTAAACCTGAGGCTCCATTAACCACTTATGGTGAAGACTGTAGGAAATGTGGCACCGTAACAACGTTAAATATTGGATAAAATGCAGGGTGTGTTTCATCACTGTTCTTGTGTCACAAATGTTCACACTCAAACACTGATTTCCAGATTTGTTTTCCGTGGCCTTTTACTATTAGGATCTAATGGTCTGTCTAATATCTACTTTTGAGACGGTTTCTCCCACTGCAACATCAAGAATGAATGGGGATGTCAGTGGATTTATTTATTATATTTAATATGCAGTGATATAATGTTCTGTGGTAAGTTCTCAGTGAAAAGCTGCAGTTTTCCGTTCTACCAAGTGAGCGTGTGCGCACACAAACCCGCAGGTCAGGTCTCCCTCGCAATGCGCTGTGCTGCCTGCAGAGGGCGACAAACTCAACAAGCGTCAACCCACACAGCAAACACCCATAATAACATTTAAGTGAAACAATCCTCCTTTCAGGTTCTGTAAAACATAATTTAAACCACCTGGTTCCACAGCCCACACATTGTGCTTCCGCTGTGCCTCCCTAGTTTGAATGAATAATTTGACATAAAGCCATTTCTTTCACACTGACATGCTTTCATATAACTTTTGGGACATTCATTTCATCCCTGTTTTCTGGCGGGTCCTTAAATGCATCTTTAAAATGTATTCAGTTGTACAAATATTAGGTCTTAAAAGTCGTTAAAAAGTCTTGTATCTCAATGTGCCAGGTGTTAATTTCAACATAAACATTTTGTGGGATTTTATTCATACAAACTGTTCATTGGTACTTTTTTGAACGAGTTCTTCTGCAGCACAGTCAACATTCATGTTGTTTTAAACCTAAACCTAGTGCTGAACCTGATCCATCCCTTCATACCAAATATATTTAGCACATATATTTAACAACAATACTTTCTTGAATAACAGATAATTTGTCCAAAAATCAATCTTAAATGACATTATTTGTCTTAATAAGGTCTTAAAAAGTATTAAATGCCACTCTCTGTTACCCACTGACGCTATTTTATTCGACTGGAAATGAAGGCGTTGGTATTTATCAGCAGTATTAGTAAATTATAAATTCAAGATACATGATTATACAGTTATTGATGGTGTGTAAATCCCATTTGAACACCTCATTTCCCTCTCGTGGGAGTTCTTCCAGACAAAGCCGCAGAACATTGCAATAAATACAAGAGAGATTTTCTTTCCATTTAAGTCAGATTCTTCCCCCAGCGCAACCTGCGGCGGTGTTGGTCACGCGCGCAGCTATTTTCGGTGTTTTCCGCCCTTTGACCCCTGACATCCATGTCCGTCCCCAGTGGAGCGCTACAACCCGGTGGACGGCACGTGGGCGGTGTGCCCGTGCATGCTGGGCGCCCGGCAGAGCGCCGGCTGCACCGTCTTCCTGGGTCGCATCTACGTGGCGGGCGGCCGAGACGAGCTCGACCTGGAGCTCAGCGCCGCCGAGAGGTTCGACCCCGAGACCATGACCTGGAGCCCCGTCCAGCGCATGAGGTCCAAGAGGAACGACGTGAGTGACGTGGTTGAGTCGTCCGCGGCGGTGGGGGTCCCTCGGTTTGATACGCATTTGGACATGGGTGGACGCGGACGTTTGATAAAGATTGGGGTTTATGGGACCGCAATCTTTTTTTTGATCCGATTTAGTGTCTTTACTGTTATTTAGGGAGATAACAGTGAAACTAGGACCCAAACAGTCATTATTGGGCATTATCCTAGGTGCTAACGTAAATGAAATAATGGTTAGTTTCGCGAATCATCACTTTGCTGGGGACCAACTGGAACCTCTTGAAGGACCCCTGGGAGGTCCCCGGGCCCCACGTTGAGAACCCCTGCCCCTGGGTACGCTCACGGTACACCTGGCTTGGGAACTTGATTGTCATCTCGTACCTCTGGAGACAAATTTGTGCCGCGCCGGTACAAAAATGGTCCGAACGTTTGGTCCGTTTTGCTCGGGACCTCCCTGGAACCTCTCGACGGACCCTTGGGGGGTCCCCGGACCTCATGTTGAGAACCTCATGTCTCTGAAATATTCCGTTCTGTCTTCACGCATCCGTGGACACATCGACGGGTTTCAATTATTTCTTTAATCTCCCGATTGGAATTGTTTCAGCAGATCGCGATCATTTTGTAAAATAATTATATTGTCCAATATCATATCATATCATTCATTTTTTCCTTAATTCTTTTGGAGAGAGGGGTGTGCATACAAAAGATGTCACCTTGGGAACAACGGCATATTCATGAAAAGTCAGATGCATTTAGTTTCAATTGTGCACTTGATTCTCCAGTTCTCATCCTAATTTTGCGCGAATTTTGAGCCAATGTGGAAAATGTCGCAATAAATAGGACGTGATTGTCACTTGAGGTTGAGACAAATGAACTGTCTTCCTGAATATTTATGTTCCAATATTTGTGCCTCTTCTTCCTGACACGGATTCAATATTCAAGAAGTTCAAGAGGTTTATTGGTCACATACATATACATACATTCATACATATATGCAGTGAAATGTCTTTGCAACGCACCCGGAGATGATGCACAATAGTTACTAAAGCGAACATAATAGCTAACCTCATTCCTACCTAGCAACTAACTGAAACGAACCGATTCCTAAAACGTAATGCAGTTAGTGAACAGAATAATATAAATAAAATAAAAAATAAAATAAGACTCAAAAAGGTAATACAGAGTGAGGGTACAAAACAGAAGTGAAGGGAATAGAGCTATGTATATGGGATAGGCTATTTGTATATACGGATATGTGGAGTAAAGTGCATGTGAATAAAGTGTAAATTCTTGGAGATACACAGTACAGTATACAACAGTACGACACACCAATACAGTAACACCGAACAGAGCAGCAATACAGCGCAGTATGCAGCAACCCAGAACAGTGATACAGTATGCAGTACAGTATGCAGTAACCCAAAACAGTGATACAGTATGCAGTACAGTATGCAGTAACCCAAAACAGTGATACAGTATGCAGTACAGTATGCAGTAACCCAGAACAGTGATACAGTATGCAGTGCAGTATGCTGCATACAGTATAGTAAGGCAGCGGTGCCTATGTGAGTGTCTCAGTGAGGACCCCTGGTGAGCTCAGCGTTGGCGGTGCTTATGGCTTGTGGGATGTGTGTTATTTAAGGGATAAGGTGCAGCCAGACGGCCATTACCGGCGAAATAAACGCCGGCAGGGTGATGAGGCTGTTTTAGAATAATGACTGTCTGGCTGCACATTATTCCTCCCATTACACGGCTACTTACTAAAGAAATGAACACACTGACACAGGATCTTCATTCAAATTAAAATTTTATAACTTTGTAGTTTAAGAGCTCCCACAAAGAGGAATAGCTCCACTGCGACGTTGCTGCGCCGACTTAGTGAACTATTGGCCTCATAAAATAAAAATGGAGCTGTGGCCGACCGAGGGGCGCGGTCAAGCGCGGTTCCCTTCCTCGAGCTTCCTCGCCCGCCCGGCGCTGATCAGGCCCCTTGGTCCGCCACAGTGGTCCTACGTGTGACGACGCCAATATTTACCGTCATTAGTGTCGAATGGGACGCTGCCATCCACCGCGACGTGGGACGCTGAACGCTGGTGATTATGTTACCGGTGCCCACACGTCTTCAGCGCCATCGTCGCACCTTCCATGCAGCGTCACTGGGTTGGCGAGCGCATTATCAGCGGCATGATGTGAGCGACGTGAAACCGGGCGGAGAAGCGGTTGCCCGTGGCAACGTTCATTCTTAAGAGATCGCCGGCCATTATTCGGCAGTAACGCCACGGACCGCTCGTTCGCGCTGTCGCCCAATCAGAATCGAGTATTCCGCATGACAATATAGAGTTAAGCCAGGAAAGCGGCACGAAATGAACAATAAAAGACAACGTCCAGATCCCCAGTCATCACTATGACAATGCCGTTGTTGGGACAGGCCCAGCTGCTCATTATTTTACCCGGAACACGTTTCATCGCTTGAGGTTGAATTGAGATGAATCCCACGCGGCGGCGGCGGCGGCGGCGGCGCAGGGATGGTGCCCTACGGCGCCCAGCCCCGCGGTGTTTCTGTTTTGGGCTCACCGGGCCCTGGAGTGACTCTCTCTCCCCCGGCGGTTGTTCCTCAGACGTCCCTGGTGGTCTTCAACGGAGCGCTGCTGGCGGCGGGGGGGTCCGACGGCACCACCAGCCTGAAAACCATCGAAACGTACGACCCGGAGAGCAACACGTGGAGGTAGGGTGGAGCGGGGGAACAATGCGTCTCTTGACGGGTAGTTTGTAGACGGGGCTTTACTTGCATTGTGTTGACCAGTGGTGGAAAGTAACTGAGTAAAAGTATTTTGTTACCGCAGTAAAGTAAATTTTTCAAGTACCGTGCTTACTTTAGGTATAGACTTTTGGTTTTTACGCAACTGGATTTCAAAGCAAATATCAGAATTTTTTTAATTCTCACGTTGCTGTATTCACAATTAGAAACACAAAAATCAGGACTTATATTTATTTGTGAAAAAGGTAGACAGGTGGAGGCACTTTTTGACGTATTAGAGGCTCTGTTATTATCAGGGCACTGGATATGACGAGTGCTTTCACTTTTAATCCCTTTGGTACGTTTCTGACAGACGACTCTTAGATTTAATTTAAAATGATCTTTAATTATTTTGCACCGTATGAGTTTGGGCGTCTGGGCTCTGCTGCTCAGCACACACTGGAAAAAAGGAGGCATGAGCTCGAATCCCCGGCATAGATGAGTAGAGCCCAACGGGTGGATGCAGGGGAGGTAGAGGAGCAAGGCAGGTGGGGAGGCTGCATAAATAGGCTGCCTTATAAGGGCGTGGAAGCATGTGGCGCGGTCGAGTTGTCTGACAGAACTAGCTCCATGTAAAAAAACAAATATATACATATAAATATGTATATATATATTTTTTTTAATATTACATTAGAATATAATATATTACATATATATTTTTTTTTTCTCCAGAAGAAATTTCGATGTGGTGCTTTCCCTTTTACGAGAGTCATTTCGTGTCAGGGTGTTTCTACTTTTTGCCTGAAGTGAAAGCTGTGGGTACTTCCTCCACCGCTGAGGCCGTCTCCTCCCTCTCCACGACGTCCGCTCTGATACCTCCAATTCCCAGAGCGTAATGTTTACTGCACTGAGGAGGGAGGACGGGAAGTGATTTGCTCCGCTCGGACCCGAAGGACACGTCGTTATCCCGCACGGCGTCCTTGCAGCTCGAGGCCGTGGAATACGGTCGCGACGCAGCAAAAACAGGCCGATCGAAAAGGGAACTTTAGAAAACCCTGCTTGGCCGGGAGGACGGAAACGCAGAAGATGTTGCCCTCTCATCCAAAAGAGATTGTTTAAATTCAACACTGTGCCAAGAATTATTACCCATGTGATGAAACTTGAGCCCTTCAACAAAAAAAATCACAATAAAAATCAACTCCTTCCTTGTTTTCCAGGCACCTTGGAAGCATGAGGACCAAGCACCCAGGAGGGAGAGTCACCGTCTTGTCCTAAACGCTGCAGGGATACTGTGTACCCCCCCCCCAAAAAAATAACACTTTATGGACGCTCCCCAAGAAGTACTTATTATTTTTCATATTATTTTTCAGTTAAGTGAGAACTATTATAAATTAAAACCAAAAGTTATATCAGAATAACATTCACACTATGTGGTAAAAATGTTGGAATATGTGTAATATTACATATTTAGGATTAGGAGTAATATTAGGGTTTTTTTTTTGTTTTTCATCGAAATGTTGCCAGATCACATTCTGAGGTTTGCCTTTTTCTCCATAATCAGGTGAGAATATTTCGAAAGGATAACCCCTCGAACACAGAGCAATCTTTTATTTTCAGCCGGGTGTACCGGCGCTGCCGACTCAAGGCCGCGTCCGAGTATTCTGACGTGAATGTTGTGTTTTATCGACGGTGCATCGTTTCTTTACGGTCATTTTATTTCCGAGTGGATCCCCCGCGAATAATCGCCGTGGATCTGG
Organism: Zeus faber; assembly: GCF_960531495.2. NCBI lineage: Eukaryota > Metazoa > Chordata > Actinopteri > Zeiformes > Zeidae > Zeus > Zeus faber. The sequence goes on from NC_137203.1 coordinate 5,864,386, forward strand.
CGCCGGACGCCAAGCGAGGCGGCCCCGAATATTTCCCAATTCGACCCCTCTTTCTGGGGGGGTATAAAAAAAAAAACATTCAAAGAGGCAGAACGCCATGAATCACAGAGGAAGGAAACAATGGGATCGCGTTGGGTGGGACGGGAGGGAGGAAGTCTGTGGGAATGGAGATGGAGAGCGGGAGATGGAGGGAGCGGGGTCGAGACGCTGGCATGGGAACGCGTCAGCGGCAGCCTGGCCCCTGAGAGAGAAAACAAACAAATAAATAAATATAAATAAAAAAAAAACCTGATGACGCCGATGAGAGCTCGACCCACCCCACCCCCTCCGACGGGATGGATGTGGAGAGGCTGGGCTCGCGGGAACGCACACCCTCCGAGCTTCCCTCACTCTCTCACACACACACACACACACGCGCGCAGAGAGAGAGCGAGCGAGCGAGCGAGCAGCGCCGGGTCTCTGGTCGCCGCGTGGCCGCAGGATGAATTTCTTCTTCAACGCCAGGGGAGCGTTTGCCAGGCAGGTGGCCGAGGACAGAGCGGTGCCAGGTACGTGCCGGAGGGGGGAAGGCGGGGTGGGAGAGGCAGCGGGACGGCGGGCGGCAGGGGGTCTCCGAACGGGAATGACATGGAAGGGGGAGGGGGGGGGTGTCTCCTCTCCTCTGTCTCCTGCGTGGAGGAAACTGTCCGGCAGTTTTGTCATATTTATATTCAATTTTATTTCTTAATCTGTTCTACATTGGGATGGCGTTCAGCTGCGTGTAGATTAGTTCAGCGCCGCGGTTTTAAAATTGATTTCCGGGCCGGATTTAACGGTATGTCAGAAAACATGTAGCGGGCTGCACTGCATTGACCCGGGGGCCGGACGTGGGCCGGGTCAGAAACTAACCTGTCTCACGACGGTCTAACCCCAGCTCATGTTCCCTATTAGTGGGTGAACAATCCAATGCTTGGTGAATTCTGCTTCCGGACGTGGCCCCCGGGCCGGTAGTGTGGGACCCCTGGTTTAGAGGCCGTGGACTTGCATGCGTTCTGTACTCTACTGTATCGTGGCTGGTTCTTGTGACGTGAAACCGGTTTGTTTTTGTTTTGTTTTTGAAAAGGAATTAAATGAATAAATCCCTCACGTGCCATCTCTTTTGGGGGACTTGTTTTTCGTTTTGTCGCGGTCGAAATGTTTTTACTTCGCACGCCGAACGGAGGTCGTCCAAAGGGTTTTTCGGTCGGCCCACCCCCCCCCCCCCTCCCCACAGGTGGATTTATCTCCCACAGTGACTATTTCAGGACCCTGGATTAACTGTGGCTGCAGCTCCACTCGTCAATTCCACAGGCTGTTCCTCATCACGTCACAGATGGGGAGGCTGCACGTCCCCCCGGTGGCCGCTGGGGGGCCAGGCCGCAGGTGGCGAAGGCGTCGCGTTACTCCAGCGGTTCCCAAACGGGGGTCCGCGGCCCCCGAAGAAATTGCGGGGGATACGCAGCCAATTATTATAGAAAAAAAAAAATTAAATTTATTTTCATCATTTTTTTATTGTTTAAATTTTACGACATCATTCCTTTGGACTCTTTTTTTTTTTGTAAAATCTCCTTGTATTGCTTGAAATACATCTACTGAAATGATTAATTTTACAAAGTCGATGAATTAAACTCCACTAATGATGGTTAATTAAATTAAATGTTAAACCACGCATCAGTCTATTATAGGCAGATATACGACTCTTTGTTTGCAGGCCTGCCTAAAAAATATCTATCTTCCTTAGGTGTTCACCACTTTAAATTGAGAAAATAATATTAATATTTATTCCCAAACCAATTATGTTTCAGTGTTTCTTAGACGTAGAAACACATTCTCTCAGCTTTAAATAAACATATGAAAGGCAATAATATTATTATTATTATTATTGTTTTTTTTCTGAACTCATTATTTTCCACAAAATCCCCCTTCGCTCTGATCTTTGTGAAGTGAAGATCTTCTCCTTGGAAGAACTTTCTCAAAAAAAAAAATAAATAAAATAAGAAATAAATCAAACGCGTCACGCACTCTCCCTCCCTCCCTCTCTCTCTCTCTCTCTCCCCCCCTCTCTCCCTCCCTCCCTCTCTCTCCCTCTCTCTTTCTTCCCCCCCCCCCCTCTCTCCCTCTCTCCCTCCCTCCCCCTCTCTCCCTCTCTCCCTCTCCCTCTCCCTCTCCCTCTCTCCCTCTCTCTCCCCCCCTCCCTCCCTCTCTCTCTCTCTTTCCCTCTCTCTCTCCCTCTCCCTCTCTCCCTCCCCCCCTCTCTCCCTCCCTCTCTCTCTCTTTCCCTCCCTCTCTCTCTCTCCCTCTCCCTCTCTTCCTCCCTCTCCCTCCCTCTCTCTCTCCCTCCCTCTCCCTCTCTCTCTCTCCCTCCCTTTCCCTCTCCCTCTCTTCCTCCCTCTCCCCTCCCTCTCCCTCTCCCTCTCTCTCTCTCCCTCCCTTTCCCTCTCCCTCCCTCTCCCTCTCCCTCTCTCTCTCTTCCTCCCTCTCCCTCTCCCTCTCCCTCTCTCTCTCTCTCTCTCTCTCCCCCGCGGAGGGCGCGTCGTTCCGAGGTTGCCCACTAGAGGGCGCGGCGCGGCGCACCCGCCGACCAGGGCGCTGATGCTGATGCTGATGCTGAGGCTGGAGCGCACGTCACACATCCAGCGTGATGTGCCCCCCCCCCCCCCCCCCCCCCCTGTCTCTCTCTCTCTCTCTCTCTCTCTCCCCCATCTGTCTCTCTCTCTCTCTCTCTCTCTGTCTCTCTCCCTCTTTTCACGCGTTTCGCGGCTGTCGTTGTGTTGCAAGCGCAGCGGGGGGTTGAGCGTTCGGTTTCTCCCTCTGGATGGAAGAGGAGGAGGAGGAGCGCAGGGAACCCGGGGAGATGAGATGCTCCACACACCGGCCGTGTGTTGACAATGATGGGACCTCGGTCAGAAGCAGGGACACACGCAGGTAACGTGAGGCTCCGCAAACTGGAATAACCAGTTACATAACCCGTAAAATAACCTGCGGTATAACCTGTGAAATAGCCTGCAAAAAAAAACCTGCAACATAACCCGTTAAATAACTTCCAATATAAGCTGTTAAATAACTTGCAAAAAAAAAATCTGCACAATAACTTGCAATATAACCCGTAAAAATACTTGCAAAATAACCTGCAAAATAAGCTGCAAATAGCCGGCACCTGCCGTACGCCTGCGACAGTGAAACTTTAACGAGACGTTTTGTTTCGTTTGTGCGCGGAGGCAAATATTTATCTTAGAAGCAGATGATGCGCATTGACGACTTTATTTTTTAATTTTTTAATTTTGTTTACGTTGAAACGCTCAACGTCTGCTTGTCTTGCACCAACTTTGCACTTGGACTTTGACTCTACACACAGGACATTTCAACGAATCAGCGCATTGAACACACAAACCAAAGAATAGGAGCATAATACTATAAATATATATATATATATATATATATGAATGTGTTGTAGTACACTTCATGTGTATATAATGTTTCCCCTGTGAGAACCCAGTCGACTTTGAAAAAAAAACCCGCTCAGATTTGCAAAAACAAAACATGTATTTCTCAAGTTCTCCACATGAAGTTGATCAATTGAGTTGCACATTTTCAACCGGGGAAATAAAAACGGCTGTGATCACTCCGACCCAGTGTTTTCTTTCGTCGTATTCCAGCGGTTTTGCATGGGCGCCCATCTCCGCCCATTGTCATGGAGAAAGAGATGCCGTCGACGTAGTTTCTCAATGATGAGGACTGACGTCAAAATGACGACCTCTCTCAGAAAACAACGTAGTATTTCAGTCTAATGACCTGGAGGCTCAAAACAAT
>NC_137203.1:5873213-5883213 GCF_960531495.2 Zeus faber
CCCCGTGCCCCCGTGATGCTGTAAACGGTCGCCGCGGCGTGTAGCGGGCTCTCTGTTTGGGTCTGAGAACGAGCTGTGCTTAATCGTCTCTCCGTGTGTGGCGGTGTCAGGGCGTCCTGCGAGACGCTCCAGAAGAACAACAGCAGCAACTCCGGCGTGATCCTGGACATCTCCTCCCTGAAGATGGCCGAGGTGGACACGGAGGTCCCTCCCCTCCCGCCCCGGTACCGCTTCAGGGACCTGCTGCTCGGGGACCAGACCTTCCAGAACGACGACCGGTGAGTCCAGCGGCGCGGCTGCTCGCTGTGCGGGACGCCGTCGGGGGGCCCGCGGCGTTCAAGTTCAAGAGATTATTTGTCACGTATATATACATATGGCCATACATCTATGCGGTGAAAAGTCATGTGTGTTTATTTCCGTTTTTAAAACCTTTATGAAGGAGCTCACGCCTTCATACGGGTTGACCCGATAATGAGTCGCCCTCAATCATCGTTAGCCCGGTCCAGTAGCGTCCGGACGGCCCCTTGGGCCCCGGTGGGTCCTGCACAAACAGACGCTGTGTGAATTGCTGTGGAGCTCTCCGTGGTGCTGAAAGGCAATGGGAGTCCACGCTCCGCGGGACTGGCCCGCCGCCAGCCGGGAGATTTATGGCCGAGCTTTGCATCCACAGTTTTCGCAACGATGCGAATGACATTGACAAACATTGCCCCCCGTGGATTACATGCTGTGGATACGGCCTTTCAGTGGCTTCTTCTTCTTCTTCTTCTTCTTCTTCTTCTTCTTCTTCTAAACGGCGATTCCATCTGTTTTTAGCGTTAACATGGCTGAACTGTACCCCGCAAGTCGTTCCGCGGTCCATGGAACCCCTTCCTCCACTTCCTCCTCGGTGTCTAAGGACAGGGCGATCAGGCTGTTTGAGGGGCTGTTGGCGCCCCTCAAACACAGAGCCTCGTTGAAGTGAACGGAGGATCGCAATTCCATTCAAAACAGCACGACTTGAAGGTTAAATTCAAGCTTCTTTGAGCTTTGAGCTCAATCAGGCACTGACGCTGTGTCTTAAGCAATGGAAAACATAATCCCTACTGTATCACACCTAGAATTACTGTGATGACGACTTTTTCTCCTTGACCCACTCATCGGAAGCTTCCCCTCGTCTGGGACGTATGTGGTACATAAATATATATATATATATATATATATATATATTTATTTTGGTTCTATGATCACTTTGGGGTATCGTTTTCGCCATTTAAGTGTTGGAAATAGGGTATTTAAGTTTTAATGATTTAAATGCACATCCACATTTGCAAGATATTGTTCCACAAAGCACTGTGTTGAATTGGCTTCTCTTGTTCAATATTCAGTATTGCGCTAAGACCACGTCAGGGTGATCTTGATGGGAATTAAAACTGGTGTTGTTCTCACATTTTATTTTATAACCTCGTCGCACGTCCTAGCGAGACAAATAACCCCGAAATTAAAAAGTTTCTCATTTTTTCATTGGACCTCCTCAAACCCCTTGACGGGGCTCTCCGGGGTCCTAGCGCCGCGGTCTGAACACACGCTGTTGTCATGAGGAGATTTCCTCGGGGGGTGTTGGCCGTTTCCCACCAGCTGCTGCCCCTTCGCTGGGGCCACGCGTGGCGATTGATTTGGCGAGCAGGAAGTGATGCGAAAAAACGCCGTTGCTCCACACGAGCCGACGGCAAAACGACCCCGGCTGCGTTTTGCCTGGATCCAGCGGCTCCGTCTGCTTAACCCTTTGGGACCAAAAGGAGCCGCTTTCAAATTCTGGCTGCTCGTAAAGTTTCGTTGTGTCGCCCGAAGAGGAAAAAAAAACACGCGCTCGAAGTTTGGCCACGGCTCCGCTTTGTCGACGCGAGGCTGTTGACGGTGTCGGCTCCAGGGCTGTGCACAGATCTACCGCGTTTTGTTTATATTTTTCAGCTGCTGGGCAGCTGTAGAGCTTCTGGAATTATCAAACTGTGAGACGCCTTTTGTGTTTAGATAATGGTGTGTGTGTGTGTATGTGTGTGTGTGTGTGTGTGTGTGTGCGTGTGTGTGTTCACAGCCTTTTCACCGTGAATGCCTGTGCCTCCGTGCGAGCGCTGTAGACGGGTAATTAAATAGACAATTAAAGTAGACGTGCCAGTTAAAGAAATTCTCTTTCATCCCGAGCTGTGACATTTGTCGCAGGTTTTGTCCTCCTCCATCACGTGTCCGGAACAAAAGGCGAAAAAAAAAACAAAAAAAAAACCCAGCAACCTTTTCCCTTTTTTTCTTTTTTTTTACGATCACTGCAGCCGAATTCCCGTTTAACATTAGAACCCAAGATTCAAGGTGACACACGCTGGGTTGTGTGTTATCTCTGAACTCCAGGCTTTGAATGTCACTTTGGGCGGCGGCGTTTATCGCTGACGACGCCATCAGCGTCCGTGTGGGTTTTGTTCTTGAAGATGAGCTCCCAGATCAAGCCGCGCGATAAAACCCAAAAACCTGTTTGAGTTGCCCTGTGAGCTGAAGCCACTGCTGGAGGGTAAATATGCTGTCCTCTGTCACTGTCCCATTCATTCTCTCTCTCTCTCTCTCTCTCTCTCTCTCTCTCTCTCTCTCTGAGTGATTGGAGGCGTGAGCGAGCGGAGCGTGTGAGCGTTTGGTAGAGTGAGTGGTTTTCTCTCTAACTTTTTCTATCAATTGCATGTTTATAATTATTTGTTGGTGACGGGTTTAGCTTTTTGTTGGTTGTAGGGTGTGCGCACAGCGGGTGGGGGGTGGTGGTGGTAGTGGTGGTGGTGGTGGTGCGGGTCCGCGGCCATGTCGGACCTCACCAGGCTAACGAGGAAGCACGGCATTAAGTTGCCCGTGGCTTCCTCGGTCTCGGTGGAGGACTGCAGCCTGGCGGTGGGGAAGGCTGTCGGCTACAGCAGCGTTGTGTCCGCAGCGCGGATGAACAGTGCGGTGGTCATCTTCCTGGATAGTGTAGACAAGGTGAACGCGGTGGTGGCGAGCGGCGTTACGGTGAACAAAATGTTTGTTCCCGTCCTGCCTCTCTCCACACCGGCGAGGAGGGTGAATTTGGCGAATGTTCCGCCGTTTATTAAGGATGAGACCCTCACTAAGGAACTGGCGAGGCACGGGAAGGTGGTGTCGCCAGTTAAAAAAGTCCCGTCGGGGTGCAAGTCGCCGCTGCTCAAGCATGTGGTGTCGCACAGGAGACACGTCCTGATGGTGTTGAACAACAGGGATGCGGAGCTAAACGTAGCTTTTAAAATCAGGGCGGATGAGTTTGACTACGTGGTGTTTGTCAACACTGACACCACCAAGTGCTTTGGGTGCGGTGGGGAGGGACACCAGGTCAGGGCATGTCCAGGCAAGAAGGCAGACGGCGAGACAGGTGAGGCGCAGAAGGGTGGACAGGACAAGGAGGGAGCACAGGAGGGGGCAGGTGAGGGTCAGAAAGGGGAAAAGCAGGCGAAGGTGGGGGCACAGGAGGGAGCAGGGGGGGGTCAGGAGGGGGGAAAACAGGCAAAGAAGGGGGCACAGGAGGAGGCGGGGGAGGGCCAGAAGGAAGGAGGGGAAAAGCAGGTGAAGGTGGGGGCACAGGGAGAGGCAGGTGAGGGCCAAATGGAGGCAGGGGAAAGACAGGTGGAGGTGGGGGCACAGGGGGAGACAGGTGGAGGGCGGAAAGGAAAGGAGAAGAAACAGGTGAAGGTGGGGGCACAGGAGGGGGCAGGCGAGGGGCAGGGGAAAAAAAAGGAGGGGGGGGAGGGGAATGTGGAGCCGCAGGAGGGAACGGGTGGAGGTAGACAGCGCAGCCAGGTGAGCGTGGAGACACGGGGGGAGGCAGGCGAGGGTCTGGAAAGAAGGCAGGTAAGGGCGGGAGGACAGGAGGGGAAGGAGGAGGGTCCGGAAGACAGGCAGGTGGGTGCGGGGGGACAGGAGGGGACTGGTGAGGGAAAGGAAGCTACGGAACAAAGTCAAAGGAGTGCAGGTGACGTAGCTAGGGAGGAGGAGGCACTGGAAGGAAGTGACTTTGAGATGGGGGATGAGGACGATCGGTTGAGAGTCCCCCGGCTCAAAAGAAAGTCCAACAAAATGGCAGGAGACTCTCAGGCGAAGAGAGGGACAGCAAGCCAGGGGAAGGCAAGTCAGGAGGTGGAGCAGGGAGGCTCGGAGTCGGAGTCCTGGATGGAGGAGGACTCTGCTGCAGACAGTGAGGGGCAGGTCTTTCTCGGTGTAAAGAAGAAAAAGGGCAAAAAAAGCTACAGTGTGGGCAAAATAAAAGCTTTTCTGCACAGGACGAAGAATGTGAAAGGGATTAAGGTGGAGGACTTTTTCTCAGACAAGGAGTTGCTGGCGAACGCGGCCCAGCAACAGATGAGGAGTAAGGGGAGAGGAGGGTTCACGGACCAGGAGGTGTACAGGCTAAAGAAAATAGTGCAGAAGATCAGGAAGGAGCTGAACAACGGAGAGGATGGGGAGGAGGTGGAGGTGGGCGCTGCTGTTCGGGCTGTTTCCCTTTTCCGTTGCAATGAGTGACTTTAACATCAGCACGCTGAACGCGAATGGGGCCAGAGACGCAGCTAAGAGGTCTCTGCTGTATGAGCTGATGGAGCAGAAGAGGCTGGATGTGCTGTTGGTGCAGGAGACCCACAGTGACTCTGGCAATGAGGCTGACTGGAAGAGGGAGTGGGGGGGGGAGGTGGTGCTAAGCCACAAGAGCACCACCAGCGGTGGGGTGGCTCTTCTCTTTTCTAAGAGCTTTGCCCCAGCATCCTTTGAGGTGGAGGAGGTGGTGGAGGGCAGACTGATGGTGGTGAGGGCAGCATTTGAGCATCATAAGTTTGTCTTTATAAATGTGTACGCTCCCACCACAGGACCACACAGAGTCACTTTTTTGCAAGTTTTAAATGGAGTTTTAAGCAAAACTCGTACTGGGGAGTTTTTGTTTCTAGGAGGTGACTTTAACTGCACCGAGAACGACCTGTTAGACAGGAACCACTGTGAGCCTCACAGAGCATCGCAGAACGCGATGAGGCTGCTCTCAAGCGAGAACGAGCTAACGGACGTGTGGAGGAGAACCAACGGGGATGAAAGACAGTACACCTGGGTGCACTGCAGAGGCACCTCTTTATCGTTGGCCAGACTAGACCGGTTTTACTGTTTTAAGCACCATTTTAACATTTTTAAGGAATGTAGAATGGTGCCTGTTGGTTTTACCGATCACTCCCTGGTTGTTTGCCGTGTTTTTATCGCCAATGTAAAGCCCAAAAGCGCATATTGGCATTTTAACACCACCCTACTATGTGACTCCAACTTTAAAGATGCTTTTAGGTTTTTTTGGGAAGGTTTTAGAGACAGAAAGCAGGATTTTATTTCCTTAAGACTGTGGTGGGACTATGGGAAGAGGGAGATAGAGCAGCTCTGTCGGCAGTATACTCTCAATGTCACACGGGACATCACCAGATCTATGAGGGATCTGGAGACTGACATTGTGGAGTTACAGGGTGTAGTGGAACCCACTGGGAATCGAGATCACATTAAGGACCTCAAGTCTAAAAGAGCTGCTCTTGCAGACCTACTAGGCACCAAGGCGCAGGGGGCGCTGGTCCGCTCTCGCTTCCAGAGCGCAGCACTGATGGACGCACCATCTAGTTTCTTTTTTAGCCTGGAGAAGAGCAACGGGCAGAGCAGGTTTATCCACGCCCTGAGATCAGACACGGGACAGGAGCTCAGGAGGCCGGAGGAGATCCGGACGAGAGCCGTGGACTTTTATACAGAGCTGTACAGAAGTGAGTACGAGGAGCAAAAAGAACTGTTTTACTCCTTTTGTGGGAATTTGCCCAGGGTCCCGGAAGATGTCAGTGCGGTGCTGGGGGAACCTCTGACCCTGCAGGATCTTTCCACGGCCCTGCAGAGCATGAAGGGGGGTAAGGCCCCTGGCATCGACGGGATTCCTGCGGAGTTTTACAAAGAGTTCTGGGAGGAGTTACGGGAGGACCTTTTAATGGTTTTTAATGAAGTTTTTAAAGATAAGTTATTGCCAGTCAGCTGCAGGAGGGCAGTCATCACTCTCCTACCCAAGAAAGGAGACCTGCAGGAGATCAAGAACTGGCGTCCTGTGTCCCTTCTGTGCACGGACTATAAAATCCTGTCGAGGGCACTGGCCAACAGGCTGAGGGAGGTGATGGACCTGGTCGTCCATCAGGACCAAACTTACTGTGTGCCTGGTAGGTCCATTCTGGACAATGTGTCCCTAATTCGGGATATTTTGGACGTCTCTAGTTCTCTGGGCATTGAAACTGGGCTCATTTCGCTAGACCAGGAAAAGGCGTTTGACCGGGTTGAGCACCCCTACCTCTGGAAAACTCTGGAGGCTTTTGGCCTCAGCCCTGGTCTGATAGCCATGATCCAGGTTTTGTACCAGGACATCGAGAGTATACTGAAGATTAATGGAGGGCTGAGCGGCCCTTTTAAAGTGCGTAGAGGGGTGAGACAGGGCTGCCCCCTCTCAGGGATGTTGTACTCTCTGGCCATAGAACCATTGCTGTGTCAATTAAGGACGAACATCGAGGGTGTGTTTCTAAACGGTCTCGAGAGAAGCCACATTTTATCAGCTTATGCGGACGACGTCATTGTCTTAATAAAGAAACAGGATGAAATCAGCAAACTGGAGGGGATCGTCAGGGACTTTGGGCTGCTATCAGCAGCGAAAGTCAACTGGGGCAAAAGCGAAGCGCTGGCTGTGGGCGGATGGAGGGGGGGACTTTTAAAACTGCCAGGAGGCTTACGGTGGCGAAGGGATGGGTTTAAGTATCTGGGAGTGTTTTTAGGGAGCGAAAGTGTGGTGGGGAAGAATTGGGAAGGACTGCTAGGAAAGATACAGGGCAAGCTAAGAAAATGGAGGTGGGCACTGCCACAGCTGTCCTATAGGGGCAGGACGCTCATTATTAACAACCTGGTGGCCTCACAGCTGTGGCACAGAGTGGCCTGTGTCCAACCACCAGACCTGCTAGTTAGGAAGATACAGGCCGAGCTGATAGACTTCTTTTGGGGGCGGAATTTCCACTGGGTCAGGAAGGAAAGGGTCTTTCTGCCTAAAGAGGAAGGGGGGCACGGTGTGGTGGACATCAAAAGCAGAGTGGCAACTTTTAGGTTACAGTTTGTGCAGAAGTTGTTAACGGGGTACTTTAACGTTTGGAAGGACGTGGCGGGCTTGGTCTTAAAGAGGACTGGGAGGATGGGACTTGACCGATCGTTGTTTCTAATGGACACGAGTCTTCTAAACAAGTCGGGCTTACCCCGTTTTTATCAGGAGCTTTTTAAAGCATGGGGGTTATTTAAGAACAGGAAAAGGGAGGCCGCAGATTCCCTCCACTGGCTCCTGGAGGAGCCGGTGATCGGAGGAGCCAGGCTGGATGTGCAGGACGGGGCCACTCCAGGACTGAGGAGCATCCTGAGGGAGGCGGGGGTCCTGACCCTGAGGCAGGTGGTGGCGGCGGCGGGGAGCGACCTGCAGGACGGCGAGGCCATGGCGGAGCGGCTGGGGGTGAGGTCCACCAGGATCGTACACCTGGTGCTCAAGCGGTGGAGGGAGACGCTCACGGAGGAGGAGCTGGCCCTGCTGAAGGAGTACGGCGAAGGCGCGGAGGAGCCAAACTCGGAGGATCCCTTCCCGGAGATGACCCTGACCCCCAACCTGGAGGGGTCCTCCGGGAAGCTGCTGCACAGGGCACGTTATGCAGAACTGGACCTGCACACAGCCAGCGGGAAGGCTTTTTACAAAGAGTGTGTGGTTGTTTTAAATAGGAAGGGACTGGAGGGGCGGCAGGACACTGTCTGGAGGGGACGGCTCCAGATGGGGGGACAGGAGGAGCCGTGTTGGAGGAGCTTTTACAAAGCTCCCTCCAAGAAAAGGACGGGGGACCTCCAATGGAGGGTCCTACATGGAGCCATAGCTGTCAACAGCTTTGTTTCTGTTTTTAATCCCACGGTCGCAAATGAATGTCCATTCTGCAAACTGCCAGAGTCCGTGTTTCACTGTTTTGCAGAGTGCGACAGACTCTTAGAGCTTTTTAGTCTTTTAAAGGAAAGTTTTAAGCTCTTCAAGGAGGAGTGGTCCAGAAACTGTTTTATTTTTGGGGCTAGATACTACAGGGCCAACGCAGAGAAATGGCGACTGCTTAATTTTCTAGTAGGGGAAGCGAAGATGGCCATCTACCTCACGAGGAGGAACAAACTGAGGGGAAAGGAGAGTGTTTTAGGAAGAGTGTTTGTAGCGTTGGTCAGGGCCAGAGTCTTGATTGATTTTAACTTTCACAGACCGATGAAGAGTCTGGACGTCTTCATCAAACTGTGGTGTTTTAATGATGCCATCTGTTCCCTGGTGGAGGACGACCTGTGCTTCCAGTCTGTTTTTAACGTGTAGGACTCTGTTAGTGAACCAAGTGTGTTTGTTGTATTGTCTGTAACTGTGAACTAGAGAAAATGTTAAAATAAAGATGCTTTAAAAATCAAAAAAAAAAATCTCTCTCTCTCTCTCTCTCTCTCTCTCTCCCTCTCTCTCTCGCTCTCTCTCTCTCTTTAAAGCCTCCCTCGGGCGTCCCGCAGGAAATTGCTGTCAGTGTGTTTCATATCAGCGAGTTGCTTTTTCTCCACGCACGCCTTAAACCACCGCGCCGGGCCTGGACGTCCAGCGCTCCACTGTTCCCCAGCACACGCGGCGAGGAACCCCGTCTTCATTCAAAAATAATAATAGATGGGTGTTTCTTTTTTTTTTTTTACTTTGGGATACATTGATTGACTATATCTACTGCGCTTTGACAAAATATGATTCTTTAACGACTGCGCTTAGAGGAAAAATAGGAATTTCTCTGGGTGAAATACGTAATAATTTAAATAATTTGTGGAACGTTTTTATATTTGAGGAGTATTGTTATCAAGCATTTTCATTGTATTAATTTCATTTATTTTCCTATTTATGCATTTTGTTCTCCCCTCCACACTGCTGGGTCTCCCCACCGGCAGAACCACAGTGCTGCTGTACAGTAGGGATTCATCCGTATTACACAATCCATGTTAAAGGCTCTGTCTAAACCTAAAACGCACACACACACACACACACACACACACACACACACACACACACACACACACACACACACACACACACACACACACACACACACACACACTGTTTGTTTGCTTGTTTTATCACTGCACTTACGTAAGAGCTGGCGGATTCATTTTAGACAAGGGCGACGGAGCGTCTTGATTTTAGATCCCGGAGACGGAAACGCCGTCGATGGCAAAGCTCTTTGTTCATATCTGCATCTTGAGATACCAGGGCATCAATTCCAGCCGGTGTGCTTCCACGTGTGTGTGTGTGTGCGCGCACCTACATTTAGGGGGTCCACTGGGCTGCTCCGCTAATTACTATCTGATTGCAGGGGGTTATCAGGGCCAGTTGCTGGGCTACCAGCGTATGCACGTCTATATGTGTGTGTGTGTGTGTGTGTGTTTGTGTGCGTGCGTGGTGTATTTCATGTATCTGTTCATAAAAGGGAGCTATCCCCTTGTTTCTCGGATATCTATAAAGGTCTGCAAAACAGCCGCTCTCTCTCAGTTTGAGCTCGCCCTCACATGCAGAGGAACATTCTAACCAACAGAGGCAGCGTAATTAGCCCAGCATCCTTTGCTAATTGCTTGTTTACAAGCTCCAGAGCAGGAGAAGAGGAGGCTTCAGGCTACACGCTCTATTTGTTGGAACGTGGTCTGCTGCGACGCTGATTACTTCCAGGAAGTAATCCCCAAAGGGAGAACCCGGGACCCCCAGGGACCCCCGGGGGCTGTTCCACTGAGCTGGAAGGAGGTGAAGGACGAGGACAGCGCTGGCGGTTGCAGCGGCGTGGTGTGACAGCGCTGCATCTTGGACTCATCACAGTCACATGACGTTACATCAAGTCGAGCGCTTCAAATCTTTTAGGGTGAAACGGTTGAG
>NC_137203.1:5885713-5935713 GCF_960531495.2 Zeus faber
TCGATCTGTCGGAAAATGTCGTCACGGCTGTGAATGGGGGCGTGCGTGAATGGAAACCGTAGCATTTCCGTATAGAAGGGGTGGAGCCATATCCAAATAATGCACAAATAGTGTTTTTTTTCGGCTATTTATTTCGCAGAAATTTTAAAGAAGTTAAGAAAAAAAAAAACATTCTGCAAAATGGAGAGTCCAAACTGTGGACTAGAAACCGAAACAGGCCCCGTCTCCACGGAGACAGGTCTTTATATTCAGATTTTACCCTTTTTCTTCTTAAAAATGCCACTCGGACACTGGGCGGGTCCGTTCCACTTAGGGCTGCGGTGCGACCGTGTGGGGACACCGAGCACGAGCGCGATGGCTGCACTGCAGCCCGGGGCCGGAGGGAGGGAGCCCACAAGGAGAACGGTGGAACGGGTGGGGAGCGTTCCTTCTTCCTGGAAGCAGAGAGTGTAGTGGCAAAAGGGGCTTGATTCGATCACAGCTTTCGCCGACTGTCACCCCACCCACCCCCACCCCCGGGCACACGTCGTCAGGCTTCAAGTACTCTGCTGCCACCTAGTGTCGACAGACTGCCGACTCATTGACCGGGCGGAGAAGGGGTCTGTAGTGACCAGCACCATCTGTTCGATGTTCCCTGGGAAAGTTGAACTCATTTATCCGAACACACCGGGGGTCTCCCCAATAGCGGTAAAAGTTTATAGCTTTAGAGCTTCCTCTTAAGACCTATTCACAAAGCTGCTGCGACCGACCTCTCGCCGAGGAATGGGGAGAAATCTGAAGCGAGAGAGAAGGGAAAGGGCGGGGCTGACCTGGTTGCTGTGGATGATGTCATGTTTCATGAGCAGGCTGACCCACGACGCCCGCAGTGATGGGCTGATAGGGGATTCAGTGATGTCATCGTAGAAATACTGCAGCGAGAGGTATCGTGTTGCCGTATTCAAACAAAGATTCTCAAATAAAAATGTAGTCGACCTGTAAGTGTCACTGGTCACACGTGAAACCAAGTTGTCCGAACCGGTATCTCCGCCGTCATGGGGTTGTTTATCTGTTTGTTGTCAAAGTGACTGCACCCCTGCTTAGCTACACTATTATCATCATACCGTTATATAAAATGGTAAAAATGTTAACACGGTCAAGGGGCGGGTTGCCGGCGGCTGTTTTTGGATGGATTGTGATTTGGTCTCAGTGATTTAGGAGTCCTCTTGACTACTCCTCACTTTTCACAGATTTAGGTGGAAGCTGTGCAAAATACACTTAGGCCATAAAAATTTAGGAGTCCCCAAATTAGGACTGACACGCCCATTATTTTGTAAGAGGTTGTCCTAAATCAGCCATTTGGGAACTACTTTTAGCCTTGGGATGTTTTGTGAACACGGCGCTGATATAATAACACTGCATGGCACTGTGAGTTATCATTTACAATCACAATGAGATCTACAGTCTGGTTTATTTGGCCAAGGGCATGTTCATGTTTGAGCAATTTGACCTGGTATGAGTTGGTGCGTCCAAAATATATAAAAAATACATGCGTCTGAAATAGCCGGAATTCCTTGTTGAACGGTGCTGGAAACCCCCCTGTGCTCGTGTGCACAGGGAGGGGTTGGCGGCGGACCACGCCTCACCCCGCTTCCAATGCCGAAATATCCCTTAAAAAAAAATGTGTTTTTAACCGGGGTAGGCCTCTGCCCTAATTCAGACTAAACTAACATTCACACCAACTCACGTTACGTTAGGAGGCCCCAGGGCACCAGGCGAGGTCACAGAGCCCCAGGGTCGGTCCCAAGTGGGGCCCCGTGGCCGAGTGGCCAGCTCCATGGCCCTAGAGGAGGCCCCAGGATCCCAGGCGAGGTCACAGAGCCCCAGGTCGGGCCCCCTGCGAGTGCCCACGGATGACATGCTCTCCTAGAGTCTGCGCCGACGTTCTGGGAACATTCCTCAGGGATTTGTGTCCCTGTTGACCAGAGAGCATCAACGGGTGTTTTGATCCACATGTTGATGCTGCAAACCTCCAAAACAACAACACGGCAGAGGGTTGTTGTTTTGGAGGTCTGGTGTGGTGGGTCTGCATCGGGCGGAGTCTGGTATCCGGGGTCTGGTGTCTTGGGCAGAGTTTCCCCTGGAAAAAATGGGTGCTGGTCAACGTGTTCTGGAAAATGTCAATGTCCCGGACAAATGGGAGAGATTCTGGTTAAATATTATCTGTTTATTGAGCTTAAAAACAATTGATAAGCAGGTTATATAGAGAATGACATCAACAAGGCATGTAGAATAATAATATATGTATAATATGTATAATATTTTTTTATTGAATATTCAAAATAAAATATTTAATAGCTTGTGGTGGATGGGATGGCTTGAGCAGCCACATCTGGATCCAGGTGATTGGGTCAGGGTGGCTGCATACCTGTTGCCCATTTGTTGGGCTAATGAGCGGCAGGCTTAAAAACCCCATCTCATACAAACACTCAGGAGAGGAGCCCTATCATGACATGTTCTATCTGCTCCTGGTTAATTACAACTTGCCCCCTCTCTGCACTGGTGTTAACAACCCCCCGTCATCTGTGTCTCTGTGCCTGAGGGCCCTGAAAACACCACTTGGTTGGCATGTGGTGGCAGTTTGGATGGGGATGGGGTTGTGGATGGGGTTTTTAAAACTGACTACACCTGACACGTTAGCCCAACCAACGAGTGTCAGGTGTGGCTGCTCAAGCCATCCCATTCCCCACATACCTCTTTATTTAAAAATATAAAATAAGAATATTACTGCTTGAAGTCAAGTAATTTCCATTTGTGAAGGATAAGTAAAAAGTGCAGCTGCTTTAATTAACATTTCACTAAAAAAGTGTTTTGATCAAATCAAAAACAAAATAAATGTCAAGTTGGTCTAATTAAATAATAAAGCCTGTGGTGTTCTATGTCTCATCTACATATTTAACACAATGAATATTTACCGCTGCTTTTGGTCGGAACTTAAAAATCCCAAAAAACACCAAACTGTGGATGTATGTGTCCCAGCGACGCATCATCTTCCTGCTTCTCCTCAGAGTTCTAGACGCTGCTGCTCTGTCTCCGCTCCGTGTGTTTACTGTGTTTACCTGTCCATGGGGGAGGGGGCGGGGCTTACTCTATATCCACAAACGTGATTGGTCAGAGGTGAACGGTCAGCTTTAGATCGTCCAACCCCATTGGCTTCCAGTTGCAACTTGCCGAGCGCGGAAATGAACCGATCAACGGAATTTTATTATGGAAACGATCCACCAGCAGCAATTCAAACTGTGCTTGGAAGGAATTATTTTCACCGGACATTATGACCGGAGAGATTTAAATGTCGGACTTCAACAGATTTTCCCGGTCAAATACCGGGAATTACCGGGTAACGGAAATGCTGGTCTGGGGTTTGCACAGGCGGTTGTAGTGCACTGAGGTCACTGTTGTTTTAGTGGAAGCAGCTTGAGATGACGTGCACTTGGGGACATGGAGCGTCGTCCCGCTGGTCGTTTCCAAAAAGAAACGCACATGGTCAGCAGCGCCAGCGTGTGCTGAGTCAGTCGGAGCCAGCGTTGCATCAAGAACACTTTGCAGATCTAAAATCACCATAAATAAATATATTACTGGATAAGTTACCTCATACATGAGATTAAACCTGATAGCAAATCATGGAGAGCTTGTTACACCAACCTTGTTCGCCCAAAGTTTGGCAACAGTTTGACAGAGACAAATTGGCACGGTCGACCTCCATGACCTATGACCCCAAGTGACCATATTTCCCATGAATCATCTTAGGCAGCATTTGAGCAAAAGCCTTATTCTACAGACGAGAAGCAAAATTGTTTTGTGTTTTTTTTGCTGTTTGGCCACATTTCAAGGTGAATTTCCTCAGTTTGATGTGTGTGTGTGTGTGTGTGTGTGTGTGCGTGTGTTAGGCAGCCATTTATTCAGGTTCACTTTGGCCACTGCATCCTCCTGAATATGGAGAAGTGTGTGTGTGTGTGTGTGTGTGTGTGTGTGTGTGTGTGTGTGTGTGTGTGTGTGTGTGTGTGTGTGTGTGCGCGCGCGCGCGCGTACACCATCAATCACCATCAGACATGGCAGCGTGCCACCAAACACCTTCTTATGCGCTGGCGCCTGATGAGAAGCGAAGCGAGAGAGTATTGGTTCCATCTATCTTCCTTCCCGGTGAATAATTTGTTTGGCTTCTCTCGTCCAAGCTTCCCTCGTGGTGACGCTGATGAAAGCGGCGCATCAGGAGCCGTGTTAAGTGGACAAGAACTCAGCGCCCACACCTCGCCGTGAGTCAAAAGGGCGTCGCTGTGATCGCTGCGATCGCCGTGATCGCTGTGATCGCTGACCTCGCAGCTTGGGCCGGAGGACATGATGAAACTTTAAATCAAGGGCTGAAGATTCACTCTCTCTCTTTCTCTCTCTCTCTGTCTGTCTCTCTCTGTCTGTCTGTCTGTCTACCCCTCTCTCTTTCTCTCTCTCTCTCTGTCTGTCTGTCCGTCTCTCTCTGTCTGTCTGTCTGTCTCTCTCTGTCTGTCTGTCTGTCTGCCTCTCTCTCTCTCTCGCTCGCTCTCTCTCTCTCCACCAACCCACATGTGAGTGCGTGTCCAAACACCAAACACTTCTGCCTCTGTCCTAAAAGGGATTTAATTTCCTAATTGTTCTGCTTTTCTTCTGACAGTTTACAGTGCCAGAGTGCCCATGAGCAAGGCAACTGAAACCCAGAGCGTTCGAATGCTATTTGAGAATACTACTTCAAAGCCCACTAAAAAGCCACGCTCTGTTTTATTTACGTATTTGTGTCCATGCACATGATGTGTCCTTGAGCGAGACGCTGAGCCCCCTAACTGCTCCCTGGGCGCCGCTGTACGGCAGCCCACTGCTCCTAGCCACGTCAGCTACCAGGATGGTAAAATGCAGAGAAATGTCTTATCTAATCTAATATAGACATAGATGTACTGTACATATGCATATTCACATTCATGATTATATGTATATTCATATTCATATTAGTGTGCGAGAGGAGGATTTTGGGTCGCTGATGTTGGCATCATCTGTGTGTTTACGCTGCTTCCAGTTCCCTGGATGTTCAGACTGACACACAGAGTGCCAGGACGGTGGACAGGGAGGGACGACGGGGAATAGGAAAAATACAGGAAGGAAGGAAGGAGGTTAGGGATACAGGAGATAGGAGTCAGGGAGTTAGGAGCTCAGGAGCCATGAATTTATGAAATCAGGAGGGGTGGACGGCGGGGAGGAGAGCGGGGCGGAGGGCGGGGCGGCGGGCGGGGCAGGGGGCGGGGCCGTTTTAGGGCGTTCAGGTTCTCCTTCGTTTCCCCCAGATCCTGGATCAGCTCCCCTCCTGTGGACGGGGGAGTGGGAGTGGAGAGCGGGACGGAGCCGAGGGTGTTCACCGCTCCCTGTCACATCCCTCCATCCGGTGTGTCTCTCCACCCGGTGGAAGCCGGGAGGCGGCCCGCCCGGCACCAAACCAACCAAATGTATAAATATCGAGGGGAGAAGAAAACTGACGGGTTCCCTGGGAAACGTGGCATTCCCCGAACGGGTTCCGCTTCGGCCATTTCCGTTTGGATTATTTCCGTTGGCGCTTTCCAGTCGAGCTGCTTCCTCAGCCCCAGTGAAACCGCTCTGACAGTTTATTGGTCGCCATTTGTGGTGATGAGGAACGGTTTCTGTTCATAGACCTGGAAGTAGTTAGCTATCGCAAGAGGGGAGCGGGCGGAGGAGAGCGAAAGGAGAATCCATGGGGGTTTCTCTCCACGTCCGCGTGCGCCGCCAGTTTCCTCTCGGCCGCTACGGCTCGTCTTGCCAATTTAATTAGCACCGGTGGAGAAGGCTTTCCACACCCACTGATGACAGGGGCATTCAGATGAGGCTGTCAGCACAGCGGAGGAGTGTGTGTGTGTGTGTGTGTGTGTGTGTGTTTGTGTGAAAGTGTGAATGAGTGTATACAGTGACTGCTGGGGGAGTTAGGTACGTGTGTGTGTGTGTGTGAGTGTGTGTTTGTGCGTGCGCGTGCGTAGGTGTGTGTGTGTTAGAATGAGACTGTATACAGTGACTCCAGGGGGAGTTAGGTAGAGCGTGTGTGTGTGTGTGTGTGTGTGTGTGTGTGTGTGTGTGTGCGTGTGTGTTTGTTTGTGCATATGTGTGTGTGTGTGCGTGTGTGTTTGTGCGCATGCGTGCGTGTGTGTGTGCGTGTGCTGTGTGTGTGCATTTGTCACGTGACATGCAGCGTTCCACATGAGTTCCTCCAGAGACAACAGAACCCGGGATGGAAGCTTCGCCTCCTGCAGACCGTGGGCGTCTCTCGTTGGGGGGTCCGCAGGGTGAGGGTCCAGCGCTCAGATAACGGCCGCGCACGCCGCCAACACCTCATCGACGGTATCAGAGCCGCCCTGGGATTAATGAATTCGGTTTCAGGAGCAGATTTGGTTTCGTGAAGCCGTAATCAGCTACGAGATTATTCTCTTCATGTTTCCCGGTAAAGAGAATAGTTTTGCTCAACCGGCCGCGGCGTCCCCTGGCAATGCTCAGGATGGCGTCTTTAGGATTGCTGGTTTGGGAAAATTGGAACTCCAGTCCGCCCACACCGCAGGCTGCTTTGCTGGCGTGATGGGGGTGTCAGTTATGTGTCACTTTAATTTGCATTTGGAGGCTGATTATCAATTATTTATCGCCGCTGCAGCGGGCGCGATGTACACATTTGGCGTCCATGTTTGTTTGACCGGGGATGTCATTATTTAGTTATTATTATTTATTTAAACAACTCTTATTTTATTGAACAAATAAGGCTGCGGTTTTGAAGGCGGAGATTTGAAGAAAAAAATGTTCATGAAAACACAACAAATACTTTTAATTTCCTTCGCCGTTTTGGTCCGTGGTTCCTAATCTCCTTATGAAACTAAAAGGGAAAATCTATTGAATACAGTCTGTGCTTGTGTATGTGCATGTGTGTGTGTGAGTGCATGTGTGTGTGTGAGTGTATGTTTGTCTGTGAGTGTATGTGTGTGTGTGTGTGTGTTTGTGAGTGTATGTGTGTGTGAATGAGACTGTATACATGACCGCGGAGGGGGTTAGGTGTGTGTGTGTAGGTATGTGTGTGTGTGAGTGTACGTATACTGTATGTGGTGCGTGCTTGTGTGTGAGAAAGAGCGACAGGGACAGAGCGACAGTGTTTTTACGTGCACACATGCATGTCTGTGTGTATTTACATCCGTGCACACACTTGTGTGTGTGTTTGTTGTAAAAAATCAACCTACCATATATATAATAATACAATAATACCAAATATTATGATATCAGAGACATGCATTTCAGTTTTTAGTTGTAGGAACAGTGTGTGTGTGGGTGTCTGGGTGTGTTTATAAGATTGAGAGACAGTATGTTTCTGTGAGCCTGTGTGTGTGTGTGCATATGTGTGTGTGTGTGTGCGTGCGTGTGTGTGTGTTTGTGTGTGTGTGTGTGTGTGTGTGTGTGTGTGTGTGTGTGTGCTCGCCTGCGTGTGTGTGTGGCTTGGCGTTGGCTTGTGGACAGGCTGCTGTGCACGGAGCTGCACGCTCAGCGGTGCCTGGCGGCAGCTGTAATGGCTTCTGACAGGAGAGGCATCATCACAGCTCTTGACCCCCATCTGCAGCCTGCAGCGAGCAAGTAAGGCAGGACCAGCGATGGTGGAGCGTCGTGGGATGCCCGGTCCTCCAGAGAGCCTTTTGCCGGACCTTCAGTATTTACGTTGCCTTCTTAGGAATGATTCAGCATGAGAGCAGGCAGGACACATATTGAGAATTTGTAATTGTGGATTACATACCATGCGTCGCATATCTACGCCACCATGCATATCCATGTTTTTTTGTTCACTTGAAGCATACTAGATATATATTTTTTTAACTCATTATTACACTTTCTGATTCCTTCTCCATTTTTTACATTCATTCATTTTGGAATATATATCAAAATATAAAGAAGGGAGAGAGGTTGAGTGAGTGGCATAATTACCATGATGCACAGAAGGTGCGGTTCCTCGTGCCGCCACCAGGTGTCCCCTTTTCTACCAAATGGGCTCTATTGCCGTTGCACCTGTTCTCTCCATCGCCTCATTCAACGCCCGCTGTCTCACGTTTTACGACACATTTCATCTTCCTTGCTATGGTATGCACTTTTTCTCGCACTTATACCCGAGTGCATCCTACATTTTTCAGTACTCTGGCACAGGGGGTTGCCTCTTTATTTTTTTAGTTTATTTTAGGACAAGGCCCCCTTGGCAGACGACCCCAGCTCTGCTTTAGGAAAACGAAAGGACACATACTTCATCCGGCTGTAGTAAAATATGATTTCATGACATTTCACATGTTTAAAACTTTAAAAGAAAACCACCACCATCAATCACAATCGTAACGGAAAACAAAAGAAATTAGAATTTTGACCCGCTGCAATCGCTTTAAGGACCCCTAGGGGCCCCTGTTTGGGAAGCCCTGGTCTAGGGGGTTGAGGTGGAACTTTTTTTTAAAATGTGAAATAGAACAGCAGGAAACCCGGTTGTCTTTCAGCAGTTTCGGGTCCTCGGCTGAAGCACTCAACGGTGGCCACCGCGCTGGAAAAGTATGTTTTACGTTGGGAGTGAGTAAGTAACCCTATGCTTTCATTTTTTTTAACTTATACTCATCCAGGGACCGTTCTGAATGTGTGTGTGTGTGTGTGTGTGTGTGTTCAAGATTCAAGATGTGTGTGTGTGTGTGTGTGTGTGTGTGTCTGCGCGTGTGTCTGCATGTGTGTGTGTGTGTGTGTGCATAATGCTTATCGCCTCTTCGCACCTTTCGCCAGAGCCCCGGGTGACAGCTCGTGCGAGGCTCAAGGGCACAGTTTCTGCACCAAAAAGGTTCCCAGCTCATTGTAAATGTAAAGTCCTCAAAGTGATGATCACCCTGCGTCGGTGGGGGATTGCACTGCACGTCCCAGAGTTCCGTTCCAAATTGCGACGTTTCTGTGGTTTCTCCTCGTCTTCGCTTCAGGACGGCCACTTCCTTTTCCCCAACGTTTGTTTGTTCTTGGTCTCCTGAGGCGGTGGGCATATCTTTTTTGGTATTTTTGGGGAACATTCATCTGCATCGACAGCTTACTGACCACAGCTGCCCACACTGCTTGACCAAAATTCCCTTTTTGCGCACGTCTGATCGGTGGGGGTAGTGGCGGAGCCCACCAGCAACAAAAACAGAGACGTGGACTCGAGTCAGAAAGTAAACGACCCGAGACTCGACCTTGTCTTGGAGGTTAAAGACTCGTGACTCGTCTCGAGACCTGAGACACAATAGCTCCAATGACTCGTTTGTGTTCATTTTTATGTTTTCAGTTTTAAATATCATGTTAAACATAAAATATAAAAAATGTTCATTGCCAGTGTTCACATTACAAGCGTGTGACGTTACCCGGTATGAGAGTGCACAGCGAGAACCCTAACCCTAACCCTGAAAGGGGAGATTCCAGGATTTATTTTTAAATTAGGTGGCATAGTGGGGACCAAGAACCAGTCGGGCCAGGGCTGTCTGGTCCTGACTGTTTTTATTTCAGCTGGTCCGCAGTGATCGCGGTGTTCGGGGTGCAATCATATTTAGGCCATTTCGTTGCCACCCCGCGCCACCCGTATTAGACACGTTCTTAAAACAGTTCTCCAAAAAATGAAAGATAAATTTAAGTTCGATCAGTCGTCGAAACAAGCGATCGCACTTTTTTTTTTGGATTGAGAAGAAATTAAGAAATAAATAAGCCTTAAAACTGTCTTTTTTTTTTTTCTTTTGATTACATTTATTTCAGCGAATATCAATAATTAGAATCCAAATTCAATTCATTGTCATACTTTTTGAACAGGTTAGATGGATTGGCCAATAATACCATGGTTAGACAGGTACTAATGCCTTGTCTTCCTCTTTATAAAGAGAGGAGACTGCAGGTAAGACCGCACTAATTTGGGGGGGAAAGTGACTTGACTTGGGAAGGAACTTGCCTTCGCTCAGGACTGGACTTGACCGGGCCAAGGAAAAAACGACCTGGGACTAGGACTTGGTCGCATGTCTGCAAAACAATCTGATGGATTTCCACTTTAAAGCTCAACCCACTGAGCGCTAACCACGGGGGGCGCGCGGAGACGCCGTCGACCAATTAAGCGCGGACCGTGCGACCGAAATAAAAACCCAAATAACCCCCCGATCACCACCCAAACACCCGAGCATCACACCCCCTTATACTCTTACATAAACGCACTCCGAGCCCGGTCTGGTTGGCTGAGCGCTCGGCGTGACGGAGTGACGCCGACAGCGGGTCTCTCTCTCTCTCTCCGGGGCGATGGATGAGGAGGAGGACCCAGTCACCAGGAGCCTCCGGGAGTCTCCGGGAGGCTGAGAGACCGAAGCTCCGCACGCCGCGCTACGGGCGCCAGGAGAGAATGAGTCCGGCGCCGAGGAGGACGCTGCGGACCCCCGCTCCGCCGTAGTGAGCGGCCGCATCTCTCTCTTCCGCGGGGCACAGGAGGTGGAGGTGGTGGAGGACATGGCGGGCGCTAAACTCACCCCTTCCCCCTCGGAGATCCAGGACCCGGACGTCAAGACCGACGTGCAGAAGCCCCCGGAGCCCGCCTGGGCCAACCGGTCCCGGAGCCTCCGCACCATGGGCTCCTTCGGGAGCGACGCCGGCCAGAGGTACCGCAGTCAGGCGCACGTTTCTCCATCCCTGCATCTCGATGGAAAAACCTGCAGCATCCGCAGACAAATCTGATGCAGTCTATGGAACAACTTGGTCATTGTAGTCCAATAATAATAATAATAATAATAATAATAATAATAATAATAATAATAATAATAGTCTTCTCGAGGCAGTGTCACGCAGAGATACGCATGAATTGGTGATGTGAATGGAGATTGAGGACTGGGATTGGGAAAATGACATAAGCATTGCGCACCAGGTAGTATCCCCAGTCTGCACCGTAACGAGGCTTTTATTACGTAATTCGGTGGATGCTGCATCGCAATTACAGATTAATGAACCGTCATATTGCTGGCGGAGGGATGGAGGGATGGATGCAAAATGTTGCTGCTCCACCGCATCCCATGCTGGAAAATGCATCATTGGAGTCATTGGATCAACTTCAGAAAACGTCTTTCATTTGTCTTTTAGGTTTTCTCAGATTAAAACGTGCATGCTGATCTCACAATTTCAAGTTGAGGACGCCCAGGAAATACAGATTATTGGGGTTTTTTTGCAAATGCAAGCCTGTTTTTCTAAGTTGACCCAATGAATGATTTTTCTTTCATCTTTCAGAGCACGTTTTTTAATTGTAAATCATATGCATATATATGGATTATTGTGATGTGATGAGGTTCATTAGAAATGCAAACCCTATAGGTGATCACATGCACCTGACGTGTTGTGTTGTGTAGTACTGTACAACATTTGGCGGTCAAACGAGGTGCTGTGTTGTGCGGAAAGGGTTAAACCATTGAGGAAAAACATGTTTATATGGTGCATGGTCATCCCACACTGTGGCGTGGACCTGTTGTGGTTCAGACGTTTCACTGTGATTTATGGTGTTGAATCATGCTGGTTCTGCAGGAGAAAACTGGAAGGTTGTATTCTATTGGACGTGTGTCAAAGCCACACACACACACACGCACACACACACACACACACACACACACACACACACACACACACACACACACACACACACACACACACACACACACACACACACATGCTGAATGAGTTGTTGGCGCAGTGTGTTCTGGATCACAGGAGGCAGTTTCTGTCAATATGGATTTTTAGGCTTCAGCTGATTAATATTTAGGAGTGTTGCAGTGTTGGAGTAGATTAACCGCATCAACCTTAATACCAATACCACTGCAGCTCAATAATAATTATGTAAATATCCTCCATAAGGAGGCTGCTGCTCATTAAATCACGTTGTTTTATGATTTATTGCCACGGACTGTATCACTTTTGCATTCTTATAATGACATTTTTACAGCATTTAAGATTTAAGATTTATTTAATTTGCTTGTTGCTCAGCAACAACAAGCTCAGCCCATATGATTCAGTTCAAAATATTGGATTTTTTTATGATTTTATTTTTAATTGTTATTTTTTTCTTGCTAACCATAGTACATTGGCTCAAAATATGAGATTTTAAAAATTATTTTACTTGCATTTTTCTGTCAGCTTTGCCCCATCAATAAAGTCTCTCTTTATCTTATCTTATCTTATCTTATCTTATCTTATCTTATCTTATCTTATCTTATCTTATCTTATCTTATCTTATACTGTATACTGTATATAGGATGCAAAATATGGTGAACTGCATACTGCAGCATATACAGTACAAATGAGAATAAAAAACATTATTTTCACCGACATGATTGTGAGCATGTGATTGTCATCAGAATATTCACCAAAAAATGTCAAACTAGTCGAACTAATATCCACCTCCGATGTGGAGCCTGTGACGCTGCTTTAAATATGCCCCTACCAGGCAGGACGGTTCTTAATCAATAATACAGCACCCGCTCATTCAGGAGGCTCCATCCCTGTCCTGAATAAACCCCAAAATACACTTTATCCCCAGACCTCCAGCATGTTCCGTCTGCGAGGCTCTGCAATGGCTCCCGCGTTCCACATATCTCAGATACTTTACTAATTTTACCAAACGGTGCCAACAGTAAAAGTGTCACAGCGTGGTATGCAGTGATCTCCAGCAGAGACAGAGCTGGACGGAGGGTGGAGCTCGAAATGGAACTAGAAAAAAGAAGAATTTTGGAATATATGATACTGCCACGATGAGTTTCAGATTATGGGACAATGACTGATGGATTCCAAAATTGTCCTCAGGATGCATAAAGTATCTATCTATCTACCCATCAATCTATCTGTCTGTCTGTCTGTCTGTCTGTCTGTCTGTCTGTCTATCTATCTATCATCTACATTCAAGCATGTATACATATATTATTTAATTTAGCTATTTATAAATATATCTATATAAAAGTTTTATGTTGCATGTTTCTTTTTTTAAATAAAAAATTGTATTACTTTTTTTTTTTGCTCTATGCCCAAGAATTTCCTAGCCAGCAATTTCTTGTGCATCATACAGTTACACTACAAGATAGGAGATCAATAACTCTCAGACTGTATATTGTTCAGCTGGAAATACTCAATACATTTTGTTCTGGAAGGTGTTATTGTCACTCAGGATTCCTGGGAGAAAATAACCGATTTCCCTTTGATGATTCATGTCAACCTCAGAACGTCCTGAAAATAAGTACACGATTATTCCATGTACCTGGTGCTCCCTCCCAGACGCTTGATTAATGGCTGTCATTTTCCTAATGAGCGTTTTGCCCTTTACAGCAGTGATGAGAATGACAACACGATACTGTACATAACATAATCAGAGTGAATCCACTACCATACTTTCAGCTGCCCCGGGCCACACGATTTAGGGGCATTCATATCAAATTAAATGCACGTAAGGGTATGAGGTCACAGCAGTGTGACACCAAAGCCGCATGGAGCATATTACAGCTGCAGATGCACACCTCCTCTTTTTTAGCGTACTGGGAAAAACACAAACAAACTGGACTTCCATGCATTAACGAGTGACAACACCTGGAAGGTAACTATCAATAGTGAAGATCACCGGGGATTGAAAAGCATTCGACAGTTTATAGATATTACTATAGCGAGTTACACGGGTCAATTAAATAAGTTAAACATCTCACGCGTTTGCAGTGCTAAGGGTGACTACAGCACGGGCTGAATGAACAATGCACCAGCAGAAACATAGTATAGACACATATTTGGATATACATGTCCTCACATTTCACCAGAAATTTATTAATAACAATTCTTGGTGGATGCCACATTCAGGTTGTGCAACTGGCCGCTGCACGGATCTCCCCCACTGACGCAGCTCTAAAGAGGGCCCGGGAAGTGGCCACAGCTCTCGTGGAGTGAGCCGCCACACCCTGGGGACAGGCCCGCCCTTTTTGTGGGCCAGAAAATTACACAGTCCAGTGCGGTCTGGACAGGGGCTTCCCTAAGGTCCTCTATGAAACAGTACATCCGAGCTCCCCATCGCCTCTGTGCGGTCCACAGTAGTGCGGTAGTGTCTCAGGGCTCTGACACAACTGATGGACTCTCTCATCCAGGAGGATGAAACGCCTCAAGTACCAGTGGCCGAGACAATCCCACTACCCGGGGTCTTGGGGTGAGGGATTAGGGAGGAGACGAGCAGATGAGGAGGCTGAGAGAGGATAATTGGACGGCCAAGGCACTGAGCTTGCTGGTGTGCATAGCTTCAGGCCCTCACCCTGGGCTCTGTCTGGATGTTGGGCCTGCTAAAGGCCCAACACTCCTGACAAGGGAGAGGTTCTGGGCTAAAAGGCACTGCTGGTGATCTAGATTGGCCCCGTTGGCCCCAGACCATGGATGTCAGAAGTCTGAGTTATTGGAGGATGCCCCAGGGGCCATCCCTTTCAGGGCAGACATGATGACCCAAGCACTCTGCCTCATCTGACAACGGTGTGAATTGACGATTTATTTGTAATTAATAAAACAAGAGGTATGCACTCAGTGCTCTGACCAAGTGCTCTCGCAGGAGGGTGATTGAGTGGGTCCGCAGCAGTTTTATACTCCATACGGCTGTGACCTCATACCTATGCTGGTGTTTAATTTGAAGCTAGTCCACCTAAATTGCCATATCCGAGACCAGGTGACCCAAGTGTGGAGGTAGGGTTCTGAAATAGGAAATAGAACATTAAGTCTGCAGCTTAACATGATGGTGATAGGCCCCGGTGGAAATATATTTTAATGGACCCCGCGCACACACCCACACCAACCTACCCAGGCCGGTTCCAGCCACTTTGCGGCTCTATGCACTCTGTTGACTGAGAGCGTCGTACTCACAGTGCCTTTTTTGTTTTGTTCTATAAGGAAACGGAGTGAAATTTAAGTAACACACACGCACACCCCTGAAAGCACACAATTGCGATGTCACCACACTATGACTAGGTGTGTTCAGCACCATATATATTTGATATTGTATTATTGAAATATCATTGAAAGATGTATTTTTTTTTTAGATATAAATATTGGCATCGGTGCGCACCTGGGATGGGCCCCAGGCGGCCACTGGGCCCCGATGCAGCCGCACCGATTGAACCATCGGTACTTACGCCACCGTTATTATAGTCATAATAGCCACAACATCCTACAATCCATGAGTCAGCTGCCTTACAGTGAGAACCATTATGGAGCAGAGGAAACCGGACGTCGTCCATCAGAAATTCACTGAATTTAAGTGTTGCAGTGCAGCTGGTACAGGACTGCTGCTTCTGGGATCCAACTGAAAAACATGAAATAAAAATAAGCACATGCACATAATTTATCCGAGAAGATATGACCTAACATTATAAGAAATATGAGTTGTATTTTACTGTATGAGAGGGAATTTTCGTCTGATGTCAGTAGACAGTTCAATGTGAGGAACCGGCCCAGAGTCAAGAAAGGTAAATGTATTTGTGCAGCACATTTCAAAGACGAGGGCAATTTAAAGTACTTTAAATCAGACGTACAATTCATTATATCAAAGCAAGAAAAAGAATGAAAGCTAATGAAAATCAACAACATAATAAAATCACAGAGATAAAAGGTTAAATTGCAATTTAAAACAGGCCTACACACATGGGACGTGGGACTCAAACCCAACGACAGGCTCAGTAGGACTGAATTAAAAGCTAAAAACAGACAAAAAGACATTTAAGGTGAAAGGTTAAAATGCAGTTTTATTCACAAGCATACATTATTATTATGATTCACTCCTTTTTGTTCCCTGCGGGCAGATGGGTTGCTTCCGGCGAAGCATCCTGGGAATGTGAAATGTGATCAGCGTGGGATTTGTGTCCTGTCCACAGGGATGGGTTGATGGGATGTTGGGATGGGAGGATGGAAGGAGTAAGAGAGGATCAGTAGCAGAGCAAGTTAAAGCCAGGCCCAGGTGCAGAACATACGACCGGGCCCTTCAACCGCTATATATATATATATATATATATATATAATTGTATATGTATGTAAAAGAGGATCAGTAGCAGAGCACGCTGGGTATATATATATATATATATATATATATATATATATATATATATATATAATTGTATATGTATGTAAAAGAGGATCAGTAGCAGAGCACGCTGGGTATATATATATATATATATATATATATATATATATATATACACACACATAAATAAATACATACATACATACAAACATACATACATACATACCCGTTGGCGGTGTAAAATCCAGGTTGAGAAACGCACTATACTGTTGCGTTATGGTGCCAAATAACACATTAGAGCGAGCTTGACATTACCTGGCTTAACAACAAACATACCAACATGGCCACCTGCTCCACTGCAGGGCTCAGGCTTTCAAGCCTGGCTTCTTGTTTCTCACTCCAACTCAAAGCGTTGGACACGCAGATGAGTGCGGCACAGCAGGGGCCTTACAGGACACACCTATGGCCGTATAAGTCAACTAAACACTATTAAGAGCATTTCGGTTTGTCTATTTATCAGACTCGTTTCATGTTGTTTGATTAGTTAAAACGGAAAAACAACTTAAATAATACATAATACATGGTGCACGACAGCACCACTGGCGGGTCGTGATCACGTCAGATTGGAACCCGCTTGGACTAATGAGCATCGGGGGCAGATAGTCGGCCCCGCTGTGATCAGGCTGGAATGTTTACAAAAAATTGCCACGGCGGCGCGCGGCTCCATCAAGCGCTCGCCATTGTTTAAAGGGCGCTGGGCGAGCCCTGCGCTCCGCCAGCTCGTGCACAATTTTCAATTGATGGAGGGACCAATCCACTCAGTCTGTCCCGTCCCATTGTGCTCCTCGGATAGTTTTTTAAGTGCTTTGAGTTTGGAGGGTGGGCGGCGGTGACGGGAAGAGTCAAAAACCGTTGACAATTGATGGATGAGGGCGCGGTCGATGGCGCGGCGCTTATTACCCAGCGTGCATCTGGAGGCGAGTCACTCCTCCATCCGCATGTTGTCACGTTAACTGTGAGTGTGCAAATAAAACAACTACTCATGCGACACAGGGTCCCAAAATTATTTAATCCACTTAATGGTTTTATCGGGGTCATGACTCACGTTGTTGTCAATTTACGACCAACCGTGATTGTAATTCCTATGAGACTCATTGTAGGTGGTAAATATTCAATTGAGTGTGGTGATAATGCTTTTAAGGTGACATCGTATCAGCGCTTAAGGCAACTCCGCTGGAAATGGTCATACATGCCAAGGGCCAGCACAGTCTAAACAAAAAAAAAAGTAAGGTCGAGTCCGGGGCCCCGGTGCAACCCCAGCCCCCCCCACCCCCCCGAAGCCCTGCCCCTGGAGAGGATCAATAACCTGCAACGACGCCGTAAACCACGTCACGCTCACTATTTAATTGTTACTGTCGGATTTACAGGCGACAGGCAGCCACAGTAGATGTACAGTCGATTCTACAGTACGTTACGGACAGTGGGGCTGTTAAGAGGGCAAACAAGACTTTAAAGTGTAAATCCGTGAGATAATTTTTTTTCCAAAATAAAATAAAATTGTTGATAATTTTCCAGAATTTATTTCCGCAGCCCACGGAAGAAGCGAAAGGCGGGAAGAAACAAACAATGGAATTCTGGGACTTGTCGTGTAATCCACCACAGCACAGACGGTTTTGATGGACTTTAAAGAAAAGGGGCGACGGCCATATTTCTTCCTCGAGCTAGGGTGCGCATCTTAAAACAATCCTGAAGATATGGAGCTTCAGAGGATCTGACACACCACAAGCCGCCGCATGGCATTTTCTTGGCGGCTTTCCAAGGCTTTCCAAGAGCCAATCTCACCAAAGGGTGTTTTTCTGACTTTAGGAGCAAAGTGGGATTCGTTTATTCATCTGTTTTTGATGTTGCGCAAATTGAACCGAGAACGAAGTCCCCCCGTCCCTTGATTATAATTGGTGGGCGAGATCGGTGACGAATGAATGTAATATCCCGCCACGATCCAAGATGCCTCCAGACAGGCTTCATAAAAATTCTCCTCTGATGGGAGGCTTTCAATCTGATTTCGACTTGGCCGTTTGTCACTCCTGCGTCCTGGTCTATCACACAGTTATATCTGTATCCTGTATCTCCATAGAGGTGGCGCTTCACGTACACTGCAGCTGTATTCCGAAAGCATGATAAAAATCTCCAACAAATATTTGCTTTTGCAGATAAAAAGTAAAGCCTCCCTTTGAGATTTTGAAGGCCCAGAATCAGGAAACTGCAGAGATGCACCTCCGTCAGTACACAGAGAGAGAGAAAACTATCCTGAAAGACTGATTATTGTGTTCCTTTGGGGAAGAGGTTATTCAGCCATTTTGGACATGGAACTCCCAAGGGAGAGCAGCTGATGGCTTCCCCCGGAGTGAGGTGCTGCTTCCCGGACAGCGCCCGGCGCCCCGAGTCGGTCACTGTCTCTTTGCCGTATTAGGGACGTCTACAAATGACTGACTCGGTTTTCAAAGTTCAAAAGCTTTTTTTGTCGTATGAATTACTCAAACTAAGTCCATATGCTTCTGAGATCTAATCTACATGATGCACAGCATTTTGATTTGACAATAAAACCTGTAAGAGCGTCTCCCCGTTCCAGAAGGACAGGATTTATTATGTACAAGTAAAGTATCTACACAAAAACATCCAGTTTTTACCCAATTCATTCCCTAAATGAAGTCCCCAATTAAGACAGTGGCCATGCCCACTCTCCCGATAGCGGGGATGGCCACTGATATGGCCGCCAAATATAGACAGGCACAAAAGCCGGGAACCGGCCCACACTGTGCACCGCTGTCTGGAGGAGCAACGGAAAGCAACGGGGAGACGTGTGACGTGGTTCGGGACGCCCAGGCAGGCACGGGCGGGGGGCAGGGGGTGAGGGTGCCCGAGCACCTGCCCCTTGATGTCCATGCTGCCCTTTTTATGTGCCACGTTTTCTTTGTTTTTTAACTATGAAGGGGCGTCGCGGTCGCGGATTTCCGCGATCAGGACGCCCGCCACCATCTGGGCGCCCCGCTGATCTGCGCTCCGCTGTGCGCTCCGTTCCCTTACTGAACGGAAACTAAAAAGAACCGTGTTGTGTTTGAAATTTTTGTTGTTATGATACCTACACGTTTTGTTCAGCGAGATAATCGTCACAATTGAACACATATTTTATGAAGCGTAAATGCAATCGCCAGGAGTAAAAAACTAACGTTAGGCTTTGAAGGAACTACACCATGGTCACATGACTACAACGTCACCACCACTACGCTTCCTACTTGGAATTTGATTTTTCGTGCTTACCTCTTCTGCCAAAGCCTGGAAAGTTTGAGTTACAATAGTTTGCAAGAGCACGAGTATAAACACAACTAGAGGCAAAGGTGACAACCTCTTTAGTCTCATTTAGACGCTTGTTTGCAGCAGCCTTTTTAAAGACACGTAAAAGCTTCAAAATTCCCGACTTGGGTACTTACTGACATATTTTATGTCGTAGAACAAAACGTGAAAGTCTCTTAAGCTTGTGTTAACCACAGACCTTATTTCAGGCATCGAACCAAAAACCCATTCAAAAAACCCATTGACTTTCAGACTCGAGGAACCAGAAGCGCAGAAATGCGAGCTCATTTCTGGGTTTGAGGACTCATTCCTCCAGTACTCTGTTTGGCCGCGGTTGAACCCGGCTTTCAGCGTAATGCATTGGTTGGAAACTGGAGAAGCCAGATTCAAACATTACAGATGTAGATCCTAATCATGTTTTTTTTAATGGACGCCCACTCGGCATCTATTGCATCCTGGCTGTCCCGGCGCAGGACATTTCTCCATTTTTCTTCATCTCTTACGGCTTCTTCCGTTTTCTTTGCCACGCAAAGTGATTTTTATGGGAGTTACTACTTGGGTGGGGCTCCACATTATTGAACGGGATGTCGTTGATTTTTATGTGAAATGTGAAGCCTGTGAAGCCCTTTGAGACGGCACTTTGATTAAGGGGCGATAGAAATACACTTGACTTGACTTGAATAGAGCAGTGGTTCTCAACCTGGGGTCCGCGGACCGCCCCAGGGGTCCCCCCCAGAGGTGTCGGGGGGTCGAAGAAGTGGTGAAGAAGAAGTGGCTTCCCGTGGCAACGGTCATTATTTGGTGACAGCGGTCATTATTCAGAAATAACTGACCGCTGATTGGCACTGTTGACCAATCAGAAATGAGTATTCCACAGAGCTGTGTAATAATAAAACATATATTCTTATAAATAATATACAGTATATTATTGTATTTCCCCCATGGAATAGTATTATATAGTATTATGTATTAGTATTATCTTACCTTAGATTTCTATGTTAAAAATTGATGATTAAAAGAGAAATATTGACTAGGTTTACCAGGACTACAGTATTGTTCAAACCTTTTTGAAAGGACCACTGGTACAGTTTGAGAAATTCTATATTTGGAACAAAAGCTGCAGCCCCCTAAGGTCAGAGAGACAGGTCATTTTCAGATAAACAGCACAACACTGGATTAGATGCTTCTTGATATACAACTAGGACTGCAAATTTTAGAATTTGACATAATCTACCGTAACTTGTCATCCGCCAGCCGCTCCGTGCCAATGGAATAAGGCGGAGCACGTGCTCCACCATCTGCTTATCCACACACGCTACATCTTATAGTTATGTTCATGAAAGCGTCTTCCTCATTTAACTCTGTTTCTGCTCAGCTGCTTCAAAATCACAATCAGATTCAGTTTATTCCACCAGTGTAAATAATAATAATAATAATAATATTAATAATATTAATAATAATAATAATAATAATAAAAATAAATAAAGCTGCAGACAGCAATACACGGGGCCAAGTTTTTTCGTTTTAGATACGTGTTACATTTCTTGTTTTTTTTGTGAAATGTAACAAAATTGACTGAACTTACAAACATTGTGTAGCTACGTTACGTGACGTACCGGTTTAAATGACACCTCAACCGTGCTCGTAGCTTATGTCATCAATAATAATAATAATAATATTAATAATAATATTATTATTTATAATAATAATAATATAGAATAAAAAGTTAAGATATACAGTATATACTGTGTATATATATATATATATATATAGCCAAATATACACAAATAGCTGAAAAATACAAACAGAAATAGTGAAAGATATAAAAATATACAGAATATACAAAGTGTAATTGGAATAGACTTTCTAGGTCACACGGGCGGTTGTCAATAGCAACCACATCCGCTGCCTGATGACGAGAAGCAGAGAGGGATCCGTCATCTTCCACCGACGAGGAAAACATGCCTCGTGGGGTTCCGGATTCGACTCAGGCGTCTGCAGGAGTTGTAGTTCTTTGCCGGGACCCTCCCCCTCACGCGGCGGGGGAAACTACAAGTCCCAGCCCGCCGGGATTATACCGCAGCGATCGTGCGCGCGTCCTCAAGGACTAATGGTCAGAGGGTTCCCGTCGGTACGAGATGCTCTCAGGAGCCGGCGCCACATCCCCAAACGCTCGCCTCCTGCTCTGATGATCCGTCCAGAGGTGAGAGACATTCCTCCTCACACTCCTGGCTGGCGTGTGTGTGTGTGTGTGTGTGTGTGTGTGTGTGTGTGTGTGTGTGTGTGTGTGTGTGTGTGTGTGTGTGTGTGCGTGTGTGTGTGTGTGTGTGTGTGTGTGTGTGTGTGTTATTCTTCTTTTGGGATGAAAAGAAAACAAAGTAAGTTAAGCCAGTTGAGAGGATATTAGAACTATTTCTGAGAGAGAGAGAGAGAGAGAGAGAGATGCTAAAGAGGCGGAATGGCGCTCAATAGAGAATCTGTTTGTATCTGCCGATCACTCCCTCACTTTTCCTGCTCAGCTGAGTGTTTTAGGACAAACAGCTTCAGTATCTTGTGTGAATACCGCTACGAGTCAACGTGAAGCCGTTTCCCAAACGTGTCTCTTATCGGGGCCCCGCGACGGCGGTTCTTTAAAAATGAGCTTTCGCCCCGCTGATGCAACTGTAAAAACGGAAAAATTGCTTAAACTTTCAAATCAAATTAAAAAAGCTTAAAAAAAGATGTAAGTAAATGCAAATTTTAAAAAAAGCTTAGTTTAGTAGTTAAGCTTAGTTTCCTCTGATTGAGGAAGTTAAAAATATAAGTTTGAAATTGTATACCTTATTACTAAATTACATGAAAATAAGATAATAATAATAATAATAATAATAATAATAATAATAATAATAATAATAATAATAATAATAACAACAACAACAATAATAATAATAATAATAATAATAATAATAATAATAATAATAATAATAATAATAATAAGTTAAATAATAAGTTTTGTAAATTTGGGCATTATACATTTAGTTCACAAAATGTATACAACTAAATACAAGTATTATTAACAAGCTGAATAAATTCACAGTGAAGATTTGCAATGAAATATAAATAGAATGAAACTTTAAAAAATAAAGTAAAGCAATGTGCAAAGTAGCATATGTTAATGACAATTAAAATGACAGATATGTTCAAGCATGAGCTTAAACCTTTTCATTTTTTCAATGATTATTATCGAACGATTCCGATTTAATTTTCAGTATGACATCATACACGAGTGAAAACTTTCACTGCTCCATGAAACACAAAAACAATACGTACATCAATATCCACTCTGCTCACGCCTTCTCGCGTTGTGGAAACCTTTCACAGTATCCTCGTGGGGACCGTTACCGTCACTGTTTGTTTCCCAGAACCTTCCCATTCATCTTCCAGGGCCTGCCCACGCCCTAATGGACGCTCCATTAATCCTCTCATTGGGACGTCACACACGTACTCCTCTGAAACTTTTTAAGAACCAAATTGATTGATTCAGTCGTTGCAGCGGCTCAGTTGGGATCAGGATATACAAAAAATTCACGATATATACATTAAAAAATGCAAATAAAATAAGTAAAAAGTAAAAGTATAATGAACGGCTCAAGAATATATAGTGTAGCATTTATATATATATATATTATATATTGATTGATTCTATATATAATTTTTCATTTTTACTTTATTTAATTTTAAATTTATATTTAATATGTGAAAATAAACAGCTCAAGAATATACTGTGTGGTTATTTATTATTATTATTATTATTATTATTATTATTTAATATATTTTTAAATATAATAATAAAATAGTTTATAATATAAAACTGTCCATTTTGGAGCAGATTTCCTCTGTTCTGAAGGCAGAAAGAAAGATACTCCTTGATCGTTTACAGACTTGACAGAGATCTTTTTGTTATTTAGTTTTTTATGACGGGGCTGAATATTTTTATCCAGGCACCTGATCCCAACATGGTATTTTTAGAGGGGCTCTTGTATAACATAGTATTTCAAGTCTGGTTTATTTTCAGTTGCGTCTTCGCCGTTTAGGGGCCACTTTGCACATCAACATGTATTCTTTACTTTAACTATTTACTGGTATTTAATTGTACAATAAGTTTCAAGTATGTGCTGAAGTGTTAGAGTTCAATCTGTCAGGTTTGTGAAAAAGAGAAAAATAGATTTTATACCATCACTCATCACTTATCACCATCATCAAAGAAAAGGAAACTCTGAGGTGTTTATATATACAGTACATGTGTTATATACATTAAAAATGCACAAAACAAAAAGAAAAAAATAAATAGAAAACATACAATATAATATAATAATAATAATAATAATAATAATAGTTATAATAATGGTAATAATAAGAAGAATTGGGCCACTTTGGGCAGCATTTAAACTGAATTTTTCGGACTTTCTCTTCAGGAAAATCCCAGTCTACCCAGCCCTGCAGTGGTTCTAAACCTTTTTTTTCTCCATATTTTAGGTCTCAAAGTTCTTGCAACAATAGCAATTACAAAGTGTGACGAGATATCTTCTTTTTGTCCTTTTTTGGAGCCCTACTTTCATGCATCACGGTTCACATGCAGTCCTGATTTGAGGCTAAATAAGAATCTTTCTGCCTCCACTTTCAAAACTCGCATTACTGGTCAAGGCGGCGATTGTCAAGGGGGCTTCAAATGGATTATATAGAAATTAGGTTATATTTCAAACCTACTGAACTCCATCTTTGTGAAGAAATCTATCAGTCGAATATCAACATATCTGTGTTGTTTTGGAGGAGACAGAGAAGGTGCGTCCAGGTGATCACCTGTGGTTTGCATTCGGGTTGTTTTAACCCCCATCCCAATAAAGGTTCTATGCACCTCCATCTCTTCCTCCATCATCTGTTGAACTGTTGACCTGTGGACCATGTGCTCTTACTTCCCACCCTTCTTCCCTCTTCTTCCCTCCGGTCCTCCCTCCTTTCCCTCCCTGGCCCCGCCCGTCCTTCTCCGCGCTCTAACCTGTGTCTGTCTGTGTCCATGCTGTGTCCAGGTATCAGGAGGAATACAGTATGGACTCGACCAACGCCCAGTAAGTCCCAGCAGCATCATGCGGCATGGCATGGCATGGATCTGCGACAGGGAATCACACAGCAGCGCCGGACATCAGAGGTTCAGGCTTCCAGGTTAAAGGATTGATTCTGGCGTTTTTCATCCCAGGCCTTTTCCAAATGTCGCTTCCCATCATCGAATAACTGTTCGTGCAGACCTCACCGAATACTTTACGCTTTTGTTTTAAAGCTGAACGCTTTGCCCCATTGGATTGTATTTAAGCAGAGTGAGGCGTACGCTTCTCAACGGTCCAGTGTTCAGCGAGGTTGTTGCTATGAACAGTTCCAAATGATGGGAGCCCGCATTTCAATAGGGCCTGGGATGAGAAAATGACGAACCTTCCTTTTAAGAAAGTAAAAGCCCCTGCCCTCTGTATTTTGAGTCAACAATCTGGATTTTGCGATTAACCACAATGCATTAGTCCGCCGGTGGAGCAGGAAAACAGGACTTTTACTTTCTGGACCTGGAATTACCCGTCTCTGTTGATCTTATGTGCGAAGTGCAGAAAAACATAAATCAATCACACTTTATTTCTGTGGCACATTGTACTTTTAAATGGAATGCAATGCACTTTAAATGGGTGATAGAGAGGAATGGAGTGCAATAAAAAAAAATCACTTTTGTTTGCTGAACATGCTAGCACCTGTTTTTTTTTGTTTTGTTTTGTTTGGATTCTGCATTGTGATAAATTTCATTTCAACCCAATAAGAAGATAAAAAGTACGTGTGGCTCCTCAGGATGCTGATGAAAGCCCTCCACCACGCACTTCGATGCCTTTTCACCGGTTTTCTGCGTCAAAAAATCCATTCCAACGCAGACCTCTGCGTCTCACCCCATTATGTCAGGGTTAGTGAGGCGTCCAGCGCTGTGCCAGTTTTCCCACTTTCCTCCGATGTGACCTCAACTCCAGTGCTGTGACTGGATGTCAGCATGAATCTTCAGTTCTTGCACGTTTCCAAATTGGTGCTGTGTCATTGTTCTGATGGCTCATTATCCCGAAACGCCAAATGGCTGAAAAATGTCCCATTAGACCCAAAGCCCATTTGTCCGACAGCCCTTTATCCTGAAAACAAATGGCCATTGCTCCTAAAGCCCGTTGCTCCGAAACCCGCTAACCCTAAACCTAACCCTAACCCTTTATCCTGAAAACAAACGGCCTTTGCCCCTAAGGCCCGTTGCTCCGAAACCCCCTAACCCTGACCCTAACTGTAACCTAACTCTTATTGTAACCTAACCCGAACCCTAACCCTAACCCTAATCTTAACCCTAACCTTAACCCTAACCCTTACCCTAACCCTAACCTTAACCCTGACCCTAACCTTAACCCTAACCCCTAACCCATTGCTTCGAAAGCCGCTAACTCTAACTGTAACCTAACCCTAACCCTTTACCCTAACCCCTAATCCTAACCCTAACACCTGACCCTAACCCTAACCCCTAACCCGTTGCTCCAAAAGCCGCTAACCCTAACTGTAACCTAACCCTAACTCTAACTGTAACCTTACCCAAACCCTAACCCTAGCCCTAACCCCTAAGTCTAACCCCTTTCCCTAACCCTAACCCGCTGCTCCGAAACCCACTAACCTTAACCCTAACTGTAACCTAACCATAACCCTAACTGTACTCTAACCCTAACCCTATCCCTAACCCTAACCCTAACCCTAACCCTAACTGTAACCTAACCATAACCCTAACTGTACTCTAACCCTAACCCTATCCCTAACCCTAACCCTAACCCTAACCCCTAATGCCTAACCCTAATCCTAACCCGCTAACCCTAACTATAACCTATCCCTAACCCTCACTGTAACCTAACCCTAACCCTAACCCTAACTGTAACCTAACCCATACACTAACCCTAAACCCTAACCCTAACCCCTAACCCTAACCCTAACCCGTTGCTCCGAAACCCGCTAACTCTTTTCCCCTCGCTTGGCGGAGTGGCATACCACCCATCCCCCTTTTTTGGGAGCACTAGGTTTTTGGGGCGTAGGCCGTTTGTTTTCGAGAAAACGAGCTATCGGACAAATGGCCTTTGGCCCAATGGGACATTTTTCGGACTATTGGGGTTTCGGAATAATGGTCCATCAGAACAACGGGCAGTCCTCTCTAAAATAATCCATCCACGTAACTCACAAAGCAAATCTTTTCATCTGTTTTCACTGCATCTACAGGATTTTAACTAATTGACAGGGAAGCCTGTCAATTATTAATGCTGTTGTGCGCTCTATGTGCTGCTGGAGTGAAGGCTTGATGGGGTTTGGCTCCAGTGGCGTGAGGTAGTTTTACTTTTGTTAGATTTCCTAAAACAAGAAAAACAAAACAATTTTATTCTTACATTTCTTCCGCCAAACTGTAGAGCCTTACTTGCAGTACGTTACTTATTGGAGCCAAAGAAATTTCTAGAATAAGATCAAGACATTTATTTTTTATTCATAAGACTTTCTGGCTTGTTAAGAATTTTTTTTCTTTCATATTTTCTTGCAGTGTAGTGGACCTTCGTTTAATTGTGTGTTTGTTTTTTTCGTAATTTTACTTTTGAGTATTTCCCCAAGCAATATTTAATAATTTGAGTGGCTCCTTATAAACAAATCAAAATAATTTGGGTCATCTTGCGATACTGGAATCATGAATGGAATCATGGGATACATCACTTAGTTAAATGACACCAACACCATTTTGGAGTTCATATTGCGATCCATTTAACGTTTCGATTTTTTCTGTGCTGCAGTAAACACGGTTATCAAACATGCAGTTGCACCTACTTCTAGGTTTTGCCGGGTTCAGATCTGATTTCATTCATAACTAATTCATTCTCTTTCGACGGCTGCGAGAGCTGTTGCTGTTTGGTATCGATTCTGGCTCCAAAGTGGCTTGTGGCTTGACCCGGATAAAACTGAAATTAATTTCTCCGTAACGCCTCGCTATCCCTGCGCTTGTCGTGCCTCGCGGCAGAACCCCGGACTTCAGACCCAGATATGCCCGTTATATCACTCTTGCGGCGTTTTGCATCAGCCGCCGCTGTAAGGCAACTGTGCGGCGACGGGGCTTCTGTGCCCCTGGCGCTTGCGGGCGCGTCGGCTCAGAATCCGCTGGCTGTTGTGGGCGTGGCAAACATTTCAAACCTCTCTCCCTTTCCATATTTACTATGCGTTATATAGATAGATGGGGCTGTGTCTAATTTTATTTTATTCAAATGGTGGAGCTGTTAACTTGGCAAAATAAATGACCTCGAAAAAGTTCGGAAAATAATCTTGGCATCCCGTACTTTTAAATAAAGAATTGCCGGTATTGGAGAAACAGAAAATGACGTCTTCCTTATCGATAGTTTAAGGGACGTCCATTTTCCGAGGATCAGCGCCATTTAAAGCGTATCTTCCCTCCTATCGGCTGTCGCCCGGCGCTCGGCGCTGCTCGTTTGTATAGAGTTGAAACCCGCTCAGCTTCCCTTGTCACCGCGAAGCCGTCAGCTCATACGGCCGGTCGTCGCTCCGCCGCCCAAAAACCGAGAGAGAACGACCCGTCAATCAGCGAATCTCAAATCTCATCACCGCCACTTGAGCTCGTTCTGAGGAACGCAGAGAACTGATGAATGACATCAACTTGTACAGCCTTGGAATCTTGCAACACAAGAGACAGTTTCCATTATTCATTTTTTTAAGAGGAATTTGGACACATTTTAGTTCACGCTAAAGAGGATTTACAGTAAAACCTGGACAATCACCCATATCCAATCCGTAGAGCCTCCTCAGAGATCTGTATCGAGGTGTCGGGGCGTGGCCGTTCAATCAGCAGCTCTTGGCTCCTTTTCAATTCCTCTCGTCGGCCGGGTTGCGGTCAGTCCTCCGGAGCGGGCGGGGTTGAGCCTCTTGTTTTAAGACGCGGAGCTCGAACATGAATGGCCCCCAAGGGGATTGTGCCGAGGGCGCCGGCCTCGCTCCTGCTGCCCTGTGGTCCCCTCGCGGCCCCCGCCCCCGGGATCTACGATCTGCGCCCAAAGACGGGGCCGGCCCAAGACATCTTAGGAATCTGTTTGTTTTAACTGTGTTTTAGTCGCCGGTGCCAGAGTTCACCTGGAACTCGTTGATCTGTTTCCACAGAAATGTTGGACTCTCGTTTATGGCATTTTTGGCTTTTGAAAACGAGGGATATTTTTCTCTGCTTTTGGCCGATACCTGGGATCTAGTAGCCGTGCAATGAGAACTCAAAGTCAAGGGGATCAATAAAGTACTGTCGTCTCTTATCCCATTAAAGATCACCACATCAACTATATAGAAGATAAGAAGTCTTTTTGCTGCTGTTTATGGGACCAGCCCTAAAGTCAATTTATCATGACAGCCTCGCTGTTTTGTTCCTGTCTTCCTATTGTGAACAAGGAGACAAGATTGCCTCGCCGCTGATTTATGAAAATCCTTTGGTGTTTTGTTTTATAGTACGTGCCTTGCTCTTGCGGCGCGGTTGGCTGACCGCCTCTTGCGCGCTCCATCAAAGGGATTAGCTTTATCTAACATGGGATGTTACACGAGAGCTGCAGATTTGTGTCCAGACTGTTTGAGGCCAAAAAAAAAAAAAAACACATTCCTTGAGCTGCCTGCTGCGGAGTGGTATCAGTCCCTCCGCCGGCATCAAGCCACCCCCAGGTTTTTGATGTCGGATTTTTATTACATGTGGTACTGTTCCATACGCAGCAGTATCTGCCCCGGACAATCACATCGCACATCACACGTGTGTGTCCACGAAACAAGGGCTGCATGGCTGCTCACACCTCCCTCCAGCGATGTGGTTGTTTATGCACCGGCGCGTCTCTGTGGTGGGAGTGTAGGACTTACCTGTTTGACTTTGAGCCCAGGAGTCACACCCGTGACATCTACTGCTGCTGTATCTTAACTTCCTACCCGTCGGCAAGGCGTAAACCTCGAACATCGAAAGTAAATGCGGAGCGGAGGGCGGACGAAAACGAGCTCGTCCCGTCAACGTTACCGGTTGAAAGCAGCTGGCAGGGCCTGAGGCCTTTTTCAGGTGGTAGCTTCCCACGCGAGGGGGTTTACGGTGAAGAGCCGCAGCTGTGCGTCTAATTGGCGAGCTGATGAGTGCCACCAATAAGCCGAGTGGAGCTGA
Organism: Zeus faber; assembly: GCF_960531495.2. Taxonomy (NCBI): domain Eukaryota; kingdom Metazoa; phylum Chordata; class Actinopteri; order Zeiformes; family Zeidae; genus Zeus; species Zeus faber. The sequence goes on from NC_137203.1 coordinate 5,915,422, forward strand.
GAGACCCTGCCTTTTTTTTTACCTCCTCAACTTTGACCGCTCTTTATAACCAAACAACTCAGTTTCTCGCCGTTTAACTGGTCATTGTTGATTGTTTGCATTGTTAAAACCAAACACTCAACACACAGCGAGGTTTCCAAACTACTCCCAGACAGAGAGCTGATAGCGCCTAAACTGGAAGATTCTTTGGGGTAAGATTCTTCGGTCACCATGACGAAAAATGCAACGCCCAACGCAATGCGCTGCCAGTGCGCTTCAACAGCTTCCTCATTTTAACGAAGAAGGATTGATGTCCTCCTAGTGCCTACATCCGGGTTTTTTATTTTTTATTTTTATAAAGTGTCAAAGATGGAAATGGCTTCAATAACCCCGGAAGCACCGCCTTGTTTCCTCCTGCCTCTCCGCCGACACAAATGCACAAGAGTTTTCGCAGCGAGCGGAATAACGGCAGATTTGGGATCCATCGATCCATCACATTGACGCCGAGGAAATGAAATCCTCCTCCCCTCCTCACGTGCACACACACACACTCACACACACACACACACACACACACTAACACACACACACAGGGACCATGGAAAATCCAAGGGAGCTGCACATCTTTTTGAATATTCATGTCTGTCCTTGGTATTTTTAGGCGTCCCTGTAGCCTCGGCGTGGGACCCCGCCTTCACCGGGCTGCACCCCACCAATTATTTATGCTCCAAACTGTTTACCATGTAAGGAGGAAGAAGCACAGAGCAACCAGAGCATCGGACAGAAGGGGATTTATACATGGAGGAGACGGAGGGACCAGCAGAGGACCATACTGCGTGCTGTACTTGGTGCTGTTGTACTGGGTGCTGTTGTACTGGGTGCTGTAGTACTGGGTGCTGTTGTACTGGGTGCCGTTGTACTTGGTGCTGTTGTACTTGGTGCTGTTGTACTGATTGCTGTTGTACTTGGTGCTGTTGTACTGGGTGCTGTAGTACTGGGTGCTGTTGTACTAAAGAGCCCGCGGTATATGAATGGCAGGACCCCGCAGAGACTTCATGTCGTGGCTTTATTGAAGAGCAAACAGCCAAAGTCCGGTTCCATCCCTGCCGCTAATTTACGGTTGCCATGACAACCGCCCCCCTAGTAAACCCCGGGACGTGCGTTGGGTGCTCCTTCTTTCATCCGGCTTTTTTCCCCCTGTTTTTTAATTATGTTCTCATGTAGCGTCAGATATTTGAACGCCCTATTGTTTGATCACCTCGGAAACCCTTGTTAGCGGTAATGGCAGCGAGAACACGGTGTTTCCTCCAACCTTATAAAATATACCCTCGTAACTAATCTCAGGGAAAATCGAGCGTTCCAAAGAATATTGACACGAAAGTCCTTGTTAACAAAAATTTTAAAAAGCCTGATATGGTGTTCAGTGTCTGGCGTGCAGAGAGCGTCATCACCGTGAACTCCCCAAACTTCTCCGTCTTAGTCATTTTGTGAAATAGTGGATTCGACAGTCATGTTTCAATCAGAGTTTAAAGGAAGTTTTGAGATTATTAGAAACGTTGCAACAAAAAAAATGCCAATTTAGGTTCATTTTTATCCATTGGGGTTAGGCAAGTGTGTGTGTGTGTGTGTGTGTCTTTATCTATGTTTGTGTGTGCGTGTGCCTGTGTGTGTGTGTGTGTGTGTGTGTGTGTGTGTGTCTGTGTGTGTGTTTGATTTTCCTTTTATGACTGTTGTTTCAATTCCCAGCACGTTAATAATTCACACCTTCATCTGGTCCAATAACATGGTTTTACACTGGATAAGTAAAATGCTTCTACAATAAAACACCAAATACAATAAACCCACAGATTCAGGGTTACCTGCATTGTGCCCTGTACTCGCGTGCATGTGCACATTTCTCGTGGCTTTTCATGTATGTATGAATGTATGGATGAATGTGGATGATACGCGCGGTATGATTCGTGTGAATATGGCATTTTTATCATGAATCAGGATCCCACACACTTCATCGCGTCAGGTACATCTACATACACAGTATACCAGGAATTTATTCTAGTGAGGTTTGATGCCTTTCACTGCAGACCGTTCGCGTAAAAAACAAAAACAAAAAAGAAGACAGTTTGACAACATTGAGAATTAAATAAAATAAGAATTTATATTTCTATTCATCTATATTTTATTCTTTAAGTGATTTGACACTGATGTATTTCCTGTATCAAGGCTTATCGCTGAGGCTTATAAATGACTCCATCAGCACGTCGGCTGCTTCGGTGTTGTGTGTCAGATAAATCTGGCTGCACGCCGCTCATTTGGCAGGACCCACTGGATATGCCCACGTAATAAATGGTTTTGTGTGCGTGTGTGTGTGTGTGTGTGTGTGTGTGTGTGTGTGTGCATGTGTGCGTTACACCCATACACTCTTATCTGGATGTACAGCCTATAGACACACACACACACACACACACACACACACACACACACACTCAAGTGCACGTGAATGCACACTTCCTGCCTGTCTCCATGGTGATGTACAGGCAGAAGGGCTGGAGAGACCCAGATTGAATTCAGCCTCCCTTCATCTCTCTATCTATCTGTTCCTTCCTCTCTCCCTTTTGTCTTCCTCTTCTCTCTCTCTCTCTCTTCACCTCCCCTGTGGGCGGGCTGCAGTAATTGCCCTGTGCCTCCTCTCCATCCTCCCCTCCTCACCCCCGTGTTCATCCTGTCAGACGCGGAGTTGGCCGCTGCGGCTCGAGGGCAACTTTCTGCCACCGCCCACGCTCATTAGGGCCTAATTTAGCGCCTGAACGCAGCACAAACATGATGGATTACAGCCTGTCTACAACATGTCTGCCTGGTGTACGCACACCCGTTGTTTTGGGGTTTTTTTATGCGTGAGACGCAATAAGATAAGATGAGATAAAACTTTATTAACCCCGGGGGGAAATTCAGGTCGTTGCAGTCGAGAGAGAGATACAAATTAAAATGAGATGAGAAATAACAGATATGTACACTATCTATCTACACAGCTGACTAGTGACCCCAATATGGCAGGTGTCAGTTAGTCTACAGTAAGTACAAGTTACAGTACTGCAGCATTGCTAACACAAGAGGTGTACAGTAGTAACAGTAGTAACAGCGGTAAAGGTGCATCACGGTATATATATATATATATATATATTCATTGGGAATCACTTGACCCCCAGCCCCAGTTGAGAACCACTGGTCAAGACATGTATCGTTGCCAGCGATCATCATTTTCCATAAAGCAGTCGAATTGATAAATTTAAAAAAATAAATCGGTATACACAGTAGTTGAGTTTTACGTGATAAGATTTCTTAGAACAAGAAACATCTTGCAATATAGTTTCATCACATCGTGTCTTATAGTTGATAAGAGATAAGGAATAAAGGCTCCCGAACGGCGGCGTCCTGAACGGCGGAGAGCATCGCAAGGCTGATGGTTCCTTATAAAATTGCATTTCGCCCAAATATGTCCCTAAAGATGTGGGGAATGTTTTCTGCCTCACGGTCGTTCCACAGCACCAGTGTGGCCTTGTCTTACGGTTATTAGTGCTTGAAAATGGCGGGGGAGATGCCAGCCAAATCATTCTAGGACAGGCAATTTTTCTGGAACACCCTTTCCGACCCTGGGATAGCAATAGTCTGATATGAATACTAAATAAATGAATATAAGTTATGTAATATATAACGCGCTGGGTTGTGGTAGAGTATGAAGGAAAAGGCTTTGTTGTCTCAGAGGCCATGAATACAAGCGCACCATTATCCCTATGTGTGCTTGTTAGTTCAGGTTGTAGGGAAATATGGAAATGTGGACAAGTGAGTTGTCTTCTCAAATGGTGAGAGACGGAAATGAACATAAATAAATGGGGCGGTAGATACTGTGATGGGTTGAATTAAATCCTCCTAAGAATTTATGATTTCTTGGCCATTTTTCAGAGAATATGAATGATAACACAAAAACCTTTCTTCCACTCATGGTTAATGGTTGGGTGAAGCTATTTATTGGCAAACAACTGTGTTTACTCTTTTTAAATCAAAATGACAAAAGAAAGAACCCAAATGACCCTGATCAAAAGTTGACATACCCCAGTGACCAAGCAATGTCTAATGTTTACAGAAGAAATAAAGAGGAATTTAAACGTTGACTTTCTGTATCAGACTGAATTTGTTCCTCTGAACACTTTTGTAATACACGTCAGGTGGTCGTACGGGAAACACGGATAACTGTGTTTGAAATGCGACACAACGATGTTGAAGCGTGAGAAACCCGCCCGAGTCTCGCGGCCCCAAGGTTCAGGAAGCTGGTGTTTGGCTTCCTCCACCGCATCCTGTCAGAGTGCAGACGCCCGGGCGTCACGCAACGGGGGGCGGGGGGCGCTCCAGAAACGTGCCGCGGCGCGGCTTAACCACTGCGGGGATCCCCCTCGCTCGCTCACCGCCTCTCTGGTTTTCCTTCCTCTGCAGGGTGCAGGTGGAGTTCTACGTCAACGAAAACACCTTCAAGGAGAGGCTGAAGCTCTTCTTCATCAAGAACCAGAGGTCAAGTAAGTACGCGGCAGAGAGAGAGAGAGAGAGACAGAGAGAGAGAGAGACAGTCCCATCATCCTACAGTTTCACAATCAGCGAGACGCACCCGGCGCTCGGCGGGCGCACGATAAAAGGCTGGTGCAGGAAATCACCATTAGCGTTGATGCGAATCTAATTCCAAGCCTCCGTCAGAGGTTTCAGTACCTTTAGAAGATACTTCATTGTGTAAAGTGTCTCAGTTGGGCTTGGCGCCCAGGAGGAGGAGGGCGGCTGCTGTTTAGATGAGAGAGAGAGAGAGAAAGAGGGAGAGATTTGAGTCGTTTTTTTTTACATGTGGCATCTACTGATTCCAGTGGAGCAAGCGCAAAAAACTGGAGGACAATTCAATAACTGAATTAATGAATACAAATCAGTAATATTGATATAATAATCATGTTCCAATGTCATAAAATATACTGTAAATTAAAACATAAAATTATTTTTTTTTTGTTTTGTCTTAAACCACACAAGAAAGAAAAGGCACCAAGGGGGATCAGCCAAACACCGTGTAAAAGGTCACATTTCCTTCTAAAACCGAGCAAAGTATGTTCCTGTACTGTTGTTTAAAATCCTGCACCTCACTGGTAAAACCTAAAATCAAAGAGAGAGAGGGAAGAGGGAGAGAGGGAGGGAGAGAGAGAGCGAGGGAATGTAAGAGAGAGAGTGTTTTTGTTTTTCAGTCTAATTAGGAGATAAGGCGTGGCCAACAGCCAGTGCAGTTCCAAAATATTGTGGCTGACCAGCTGTGTGTGGAAGCCACTGTTCACTGTGTCTGTGTGTGTGTGCATGTGTGTGTGCGTGTGTGTGTGTGTGTGTGTGTGTGTGTGCGTGTGTGTGTGTGTGTGTGTGTGCGTGTGTGTGTGTGTGTGTGTGTGTGTGTGTGTGTGCGTGTGTGTGTGTGCGTTAGTTCTGGCCATCTTCTTGCTCTACTTTCAGTGGTGTTGCATCGCTATGAAACGAAAACGTTGCCGTACCATGACACACAATTTTGTGTTCGAAATGAATGAAGGAAACAGGCTCCGGAGGGATTCCCCAGCAAAAAAGTTGATAGTTAAATGTCGTGGTTATTTCATCTACAAGGCCTTACAAGCACCCGAGAGAATGTTTTTACATCCATATTTATATCTATATTTTATATGTTTTCTCCCCAACTAGAGAATCTGACGATAAATATCTTCAGATTGGAGTCCCAGAGTCAAACTTTTATCAAATTTCATGACAAACTAGAGATTTGGTCTGATATGATACTTACATTACTATACAGCAGTTCAACGTGATTGATGGAGTATAATATCCCATAATAATATCTGTGTACCTGTTTATCCGTGTCTGTTTGGAGGTGTGTTTTGTTGATAGTATGTCTTTATGCAAGCATCTGATTGTGTGTGTGTGTGTGTGTGTGTGTGTGTGTGTGTGTGTGTGTGTGTGTGTGTGTGTGTGTGTGTGTGTGTGTGTGTGTGCGCGCGCGCGTGTGTGTCCCTGTCAGAACCATTTAAAAACCGCATCATTGGTGTTGTCAGACTCTATTTCTGGTGGATGTCTGCCTGCCCTTATAAGTGAACCATCACTGTCACTGGCAGAGAGAGAGGGAGGGAGAGAGAGAGCGGGTGAAAATGTCACACTTTGCCGCAGGGGTTTGCTAACCCAATCTACCTGCTGTGCGAGCGTCCCGTCTCAAACGGTTTTCGGAACTGACACGTGTGCTGCTCTTTTGGCGACACGGTGTCAGGGGAGCGCAGGGGCTTCGGAGCTGGTCTGCTCGATAATGATGCCGGCGCCACCCGCTGGTTCAGAGGTGCACCTGCAGTCCGAGCGCTGTGTAACCGACAGCCCGCTTGGATACCGGTGCGGACGTACAAACACTCGCGCAGTCACTATGTAATCGATGTCCCACGGACATTTCTATGAAGGGGTGGAAACACACAACTTCATAGGGCTGCACACAGGGGTCCACTCCCGCCCTCCGCTCCAACCACCTCGCACCGTCGCCCTCACGCTGAAGCTGGGGGCCACGTTACGGGCACACACACGTAGAAACCGCCGTCTCCGAGGAGCCCAGGTCTAAAGACGGAGAGACAGACGGACGGAGTTTTTGCGGCGCTCCGGCCCCTCGCCAGAACGTGCCCGCCGGCGGGATTCTCACCAGATAATGCGCAGTGTCTCGTGGTGATTTTTTTGCACCAAAACCCGCGTGGATACTACGCGGCGCACCTCGCGACCGCGGTTGTTCGCGCGGCGATCGTGCACCCATCAGAACCTTTGCCTTCCACGGGGCGCGGCTCCGTTTGTGAAGGCCACACTTGCTGCGCTCTTTGGCTTCGCCCCGCCGCGCGATCGCGCGATCTCATTGGCTGTTGGAAAAACTGCCGTCTTTCACACACGCACGCACGCATACACACACATATCGATGGCAGCCCCGATTCTACAGCATTAATACCCTATACTATCCTGAGCCACCCTGGACTACCCCAACTCAGCCCAATATCAAATTATTGCCAAATCGACCGAGAAAATCAGGTGATGTGGTCCCAGCTCTAGTTGGCTGCCGAGCTGTGAGAGTATTTCACTGAGGTGATAGGGTAGGAACACTCCACTCTAGTGGGAGCTCTTTCACCGATGTTTCTTTGAATGAGGCCCATTAAACCGGGAGGCTCAGCAGTGAGTTCTGACGTCGCAGAACCGCCCCCTTATATTACAATGCATGGTGGTGTATTGAGCAGTCACCACCTGTGTGGTGGTACAAAGGTTTTCCCAAGATTCTTGCCAACATTTAATAGAAAGTTCATGGTTCTTAACTGGTTCTTTAAAAGTCTGTGTCGTTTGTCAACGACCCTCACAACACTTCATTTGATTCAAGATTCAAGATGTTTATTTGTAGCATACATATAGATACGAGCATACATATATTTAGTGAAATGACACTGCAACACATCCGCAGATTATGCACAATAAGTACTTACTGCCACAGTAGCTAACTTATTACTAACCAACTCCACTAAATAAACAAACTGATTCCTAAAATGTAATTCAGTTAGTTAATAGAATAAAATAAAAGTATAAAAGGTCATATACAAAAGTAGGAATACAAAATAGAAATAAAAGGAATATACTATTATGTATATACAGATATGTGCAGTGAAGTGGCATGTGAATACAGTGAGGCAGTGTGTGCAGTGTTTGGTGGGTGGTTTTTGCTGATCTGCACTTGGCTCTTGGGATATTAAACTTCTATGACTTATGGGATGATGGGAAATGTACCCCTCCATGGTCCGGAGCTGCAACAAGCCGATTTGGCGCAATATCGTAAATGACCCCACACAAGTGCAATATAACCACTGTAACGGTCCAAGCAAATGTCAAAGTGTCAATTTTGAAAGTTTTCTTTGTGGAGTCAAATTTGGCTCTGGGGAGTTGTTTTCGGTTTCCAGTTGGCACCTTTACTTTTCTCTGTGTGACAGCCCTGGCTGTTGGGCTTATTACACAGACCTTTATCTATCTGCTTGTAGGCCCTTTTCTCAAAGTGAGAGTGGTCATGTTTGTCTGAGAAGATTTAGAGGTTAGGTTTCAGAATAAATGTGTTATGACAGATTGCCAGAGCAGCACAGCGCCGCGTTAGTCTTGGTTGGGTTCGTTGATGAGAGGTAGAAAGTCATTTCAAGCTTTTCCCTTCCTAGGCTTTTGCTCTCACCTGAATAACCGAAATAACCCATATCCAGCAGCACTTAAAACACGTGGAGGGAGGAATGGTGGTCATCACAGTATAAAAAGACAATGTTCAATGATAAACAAGCGGATAGTCTTGGTTGAACCAAGTCCAGTTCATCTTCAACCTAGTGGAAAGCTTCTGTAACTGGAACCTTAACAGCCCCTAAAAGAGTTGCTTGGTTGCTTTCCCGCTGCACTCAGGAACCGTGGAGATCACGAGGAGGGGACTGGTCTTTGTGTTTTCTTAGGTTGCTAACATTTGAACCATCTCCGTTGTTCAGTCCTAAAAACTTTGGGCCAATGGTTCCAATTGAATTGTTAAAGTGGAACCAATTTTCAGAACCAAGCTCCTCCTGTGGAAAACTGTCCAGAAGTTCCTAAATACCAAAAGTTCTGGGACATGAAACGGTTCCTGCGGTGGAGAAGGGTCTATAGATGACTAGAGCATTGCTAAATGCACCAATAAGCCACAACAATAAAAGCAGTGACAGGTGAAGTGAATAACATGGATCATCTGATTCTAATGGCACCTGTCAAAGGGGGGGATATATGAGGCAGCAAGTGAACAGTCAGTTGTTGAAGTTGATGTGTTGAAGCAGCGTAAGGATCTGAGCCACTTTGACAAGGAGCACATTGTGATGCTGGACGACTGGGTCAGAGCAACTCCAAAACCACAGGTCTTGTGGGGTGTTCCCGCTATGCCGTGGTTAGTACCTACCAAAAGTGCTCCAAGGAAGGTCAACCAGTGAACCGGCCACAGGGTCCTCGGCTCACATGGGCTCATTGATGTGCGTGGGGAGCAAAGGCTAAACCGTCTGGTTCGATCCCACAGAAGAACTACTGTCGCACAAATTGGTGAAAAGGTTAATGCTGCTTTGATAGAAAGGTGTCAGAACACACAGTACATCACAGCTTACTGCGTATGGGGCTGTGTAGCTGCAGACCAGTCACAGTGTCCATGTTGACCCCTGTCCACCACTGAAAGCACCTACAATGGACACGTGAGCGTGAGAACTGGACCATGGAGCAATGGAAGAAGGTGGCCTGGTCTGATGAATCACGTTTCTTTCTACATCATGTGGATGGGTGGGGTTTGGGTCCGATTCGATGGAGCATCTGTGGGATGTGCTGGAACAATAAGCCATGTCCATGGGGGCCCCACTGCACAACTTCCAGGGCTTTAAGGATCTGCTGCTAAGGCCTTGGTGCCAGATACTACAGCACACCTTCAGAGGTGGAGTCCATGCCTTCATGGGTCACAGCTGTTTTGGCGGCACTAGGGGGGCCTACGCAATATTAGTGGTTATTGGTGGTGGTTTCAATGTTGTGGCTGATCGGTGTAAATTGACACCTGTTTGTGTTTAGTAGAATAATCCTCAAGCCCAAACTCATCCTGAATCTGCTGTGCTGCGGTTGTTCCACAGGTTTGAGGATCCGTCTGTTCAACCTTTCCCTGAAGCTCCTGACCTGCGCTCTGTATGTCCTGAGGGTCTACCTGGACGACCCCGACCAGGTCATCAACGGCGTCTGGTGAGAGGAGGACAACTCATAGCACCAAATACCTTTTAGTGACTGTCTACCGATATTGCCGCCATCCAGCCTGGCTGGTTTTCATACTCAGATACATTCCTCCACTTTAAAGCCCTAATAACCAATAGAGCTGATGATGGTACTGATGATTTGGTCTTTTTAGCTTCATGAACAACTCAGTGTGAATGTCACAACTATTATTTGCATGAAGCCACCTTAGCTTGATATAGTTAAAGATTTGCCAGTAAATAAAAACATGTTTTTAGTTGTACCATCAGGCAAATATAATATAATTGAGATGTTGGTCCCTGAGTGCAGTGATGTCTTTATTGTGCTTGCTGCCGGCAGCTGTTTGGGACACAGTGGGACTACTCCTTATTGGAGCACGCTGATGGAGATGTTTCATATTTTGTGCTCTCAAACACACATACTTACGCAAAACGAAACAAAAAATAATCCAAAGCACAACTGTCACGTTTCCTTCATCTGTCCCTGGTTCTCTTTCCCAGTACAAACTGTCGAAACACTTCGAATACCACGTTCGACCCGTCAGAAATCCACTGGTGAGTTTACCATCAATCATCACGACTTCGTTCATTTTCTCATGCAGCTTAGTCCACCGCGGGGAAAACGACATCCTCTTATGTCTCTCTGTCCTGTTCCTTTCAAGGGACTTGATCTTCTGGGTGAACAGACGGGATCCTGTATGGGCGATACAGGTACGAGCAACGTCTTGAACAGGTTCCTCCAGTCTTCACAACGCCACGATACACACAGCGTCTCGTGTAAACCGGCTGGAGAGGAGTTGGAAACCTTGTCAATAGATGTGACGCCGATCTACGGCCCTTAGCGGGTGACCTCACTGCTGGGCCGCTGTGCGCTGGACAGGTTTTCTGGGACGGTATTCCAGATCAGGGGGTCGTTTTTAGGCTCCCCCTCCCGACCCCGGTTCTATTGATCGGAGCAACTTGTCCATCGAAATCCAAAAAAAATGGGCCCAGTGGAATATTTACTGGAATATTGTCCTGAAAACTCTGCCAGGCTCCACCAGATGCCCCTGGCAAAACCACGTCGCAAAATTGGCTGAAGATGTAGCTGTAGAGTAACACATGTAAACTTTTGTTAAGGTATTTCAGTCCTTTCCAGCCAACCTCATATTGTAATGGGTATGGACATATGTTAGGAAAGAACAAATAAATGCTTTGATTCCGCAATGGATATGAACCGAACATGGGCTCAAACCGAAACGTAAAGCCCAATTAAAAGACCAGGAGCCATTTATAACACGTAAAAAAACATTTTAGTCTGTTTCTCTGGACCTGCAGGCAGTTGCTGTGCCGGTTTGTTTCTTCACCTGTTCTTCCCTCCCCCTTGTCCTCTAGGTCACAGTGGCCTTAATCAGTTTCTTGGAGACCATGCTCATCACATATCTCAGCTACAAGGTGAGGATCTGGCCGGCGTCCCGCGGACAGCTACCGTATGAGGTCTCTGCAGATCTCTGCAGGTCTCTGCACGGAGCCACGGCTCCGTGCAGAGACCTCATGCGGTAGCTGTCCGCAGGGATGGAAAGGATACGGGGCTGTGGGTTTCAGGATAGGCTTTCAGGATGTAACGTGGTCAGGATCAATATCCGACGGACGCGCAGCATCCATACGGTGCTCAGGAACGCCGATGTGTCGGCTCCACTCGCGACGGATACAGGAAGAGAGCAATGGATGGTTTGGTTTTGATCTTCGGCACCGCGGTGATGCATAATGTACGACGAGTCTATTTCTACTGCTCAGACCTGGGTCGGACGTGGCGTCCTTTTGCGGAGGATGAACGATAGTGGGACGCACGCCCCCGCGCTTCCGGTCCTGTCCGTTCGTCTTTGTCGGTGACTGGCGCTCGTGACTTTGCCAAAGCGTCGCAGTTTTAGTGGAAAAGTATATCCCTGTCCCTTTCTGCAAACGTAAAGTTCCTTCCCCCGTTTAAATACAATACAGTGCCATACTGAGTCAATAAACAAAAAATACACTATTACTACGACAGGGACTGATGCTGCTACTAGTCAGATTATAACTAGTATAATAGTACTATTACTACTGCTACTACCACCAATTCACTATGACTAATCCCACTTCTAACACTTAAACTAATCATAAATAATGCAGAGGTTTAAAAAGGTTTTTTTTATATATATTCTACCAATCATGGGAGCATTTGGGGGAAAAAAAGTATATACAGTATATATATATATATATATATATATATATTGTTGCATAAAATACTTAACCAGGGAAAACTTCTAAAATACTAATAGTGCACCATAATAAGGGACCAAAATTTGACCCCTTTCTTATCTCTGCCAAGGAGGTGATATTTTGCCCCATTTTGTTTATTTTAATTGTTTGTGTGAAAGTCAATAATTAAAAATTAAAAATGAAATTACAATAAAAAATTCTAGACAATTGAAAATCTTGAAACTAAATTGCGTTTCTCGGACCGGACTGGTCTCCTGCTGGACGAGCGTGCGTCCTTCGTTCTGCAGAGCAGTGTTTTGCACGACGCGCTCCTGCAGTCTGTCTTTGCCAAACACATTGAGCTCAAAGAACAGTTCATTAACACACTGTAATGAAGTACACCCAATGAATTAAAGATGAGTCGATTAGGCCTTCCTCCCTCCGGCTCTGTTGTCTTCTATGTAGTGTATAAAGTGTATAATGTCTACCTTTATGTGTCTTAAGGAAACACTATGGGGGTTTTAATGTCGGCGTGAAAAAATACAAAATAAAAGAAAGAACCCGAAATTTAGGAACCAGAAAAAATAGTTGAATGTAGCTACATTATCTGACAAAGATCATTTTACTTTAATGGCATTTCTGGAAACAAGGAAAATAAATCTCATGGTGATGATTATATAACAGCCTTAAATAAAACACACTAACACACAAAATGTATTCTTAAAATAAGCAAAAGTGTTTGGAAATGACTGCTTTCGTTAGCTGTTCTCCTTAAAAGAAAAGGGTAATTTCTGTGGCCCAAACAAATCTCTAGAATCAGACTTTTTTTTTCCTTTTAGAGTACTTATCCCCCATAAGCATATACTACTGTTTATAATCAATTGTATAACAGCACAAAAGTGATAAGGACATATATATTTATATATATATATATATATATATATATATATATATATATAAAGTAACTAAGAAAAATAATTGGATTAATTAAATTTTTTCTCAAGGTTAGCCAAATGATCTTGTACACAAGAATAGACAAAAGAATCATTTAAAAAAAGGGACTTATTGAATATTTTCTCAGATTGTTAAGATTCTGTGTCGATAATGCTCATTTTTGCGGCGGCGTTTGTTTTTCCATTTCCTTTCACTGTGCTGATAACTTGCCGGTGGCGTGTTTTTGTTTTGCCGCTTTGACGCTCGGTGGTTATTAACGGAACGGCGGCGAGGGGGATCCATCGACGACCAAATCAATCCAGCGATCGCACGTCTGACTCCCTCTAATTTCCTGCCTTCCACCCACTCCTCTTTCCAGGGAAACATCTGGGAGCAGATATTCCAGGTGTCCTTCATACTGGAGATGATCAATACAGTGCCATTCATAATCACGGTGCGTGATCTGATCAATACATAGTTTGCCTCGGGTTAGTTTGGAGTGTTTGTGGAGTGTCTCTACCTGCAGCAGGGTCCTAAATGTGTTGACATTTTATTCTGATTCCTGATTGACATCCCAGCATATTTGCCTTAAGTGAAACGCTTTTAAGACCGTATGTGCTGTGCTTCACCCTCTGGGCATCGCAGTATTCCATCGTCCATCCATTCGTCTTCTTTCTCTCCTTCTTTTCCCAGATTTTCTGGCACAGCCTGAGAAACATATTTGTTCCTGTATTCCTGAACTGCTGGCTAGCCAAATGTGCCCTGGAAAACATGATCGTGAGTAGTATCCGCAACTGCGTAAACCCGCATTTTTTGAAAACTCACGAGGGGTAATGAGACGTCTGAAGCGTGGACCATGAGCCGACGCCCGGATGGTTGTGGAGCGTGTGTGGGGGTGCAGCCAATGAACCCATCAATGGACAGAGCGGAGGGCGCGGTGCCAGTTTAGCTGCTGGCAGATGGTGGAGAGAGGAACATGGACAGATTGGAGGGGTGAGGAGGGTGAGAGGAGGGGGGGGTGAAAGGAGGGGTGAGGAGGTAGGGAGGAGGGTGTGAGGACGGTGTGAGGAGTTGTGAGAAGGGTGAGAGGAGGGGGTGAGGAGGGTGTGAGGAGGTTGGAGGAGGGGTGAGGAGGGAGAGAGGAGGGTGTGAGGGAGGGGTGAGGGGGGTGTGAGGAGGTTGGAGGAGGGGTGAGGAGGGAGAGAGGAGGGTGTGAGGGAGGGGTGAGGAGGGTGTGAGGGGGGTGTGTAGAGAGAGAGAGGAGGGTGTGAGGATGGGTGAGGAGGGGTGAGGAGGGTGTGAGGAGGGGGGTGGAGGAGTGGAGGAGGAGGGTGTGAGGGAGGAGTGAGGAGGGTGTGAGGAGGGGTGAGGAGGGCGTGGGGAGGGGTGAGGAGGGGTGATGAGGGTTTGAGAGGGGTGAGGAGAGTGTGAGAAGGGTGTGAGGCGGGGTGAAGAGGGTGAGAGGAGGGGTGAAGAGGGGTGATGAGGGTTTGAGGAGGGGTGAGGAGGGATGAGGAGGGGTGAGGAGGGGTGAAGAGGGGTGAGGAGGGGTGAGGAGGGTGGAGAACACTAACCAGGGGCGATGATTCTGTCGTTCTGCTGGAGGTGTCACGCTCAGTTGGATGGAGCCACGGTTTCAGGACATTTTGGAGACAGAAAAATCAAAGAATGTTTCAGAATGACATGAGAGAATGTTCTTCAACACAACAAGAAAAACAAACACAAGGAAAGTTTGTTCACACAGAACATTTTACAACAAGGCATTTCAAAGTGCTTAAAAAACATTAAGACAAAGTGCAAAGAAACACACAATAAAAAGCTCATACAATGCATAAATAAAAATAATAGAATACATAGAATGCATAAAAGTTACAGTGCAGTGCAGGAAATGAATCAAAGAAACCTTGTTTTACTCTTTGTTAACAATTATTTAGCCTATTTCCAAAAAAGTGTTTTACCTTGTCAAGGTAAAAAAAAACTATTAAGACATCACATATTATAAAAGTATGATCTTCTTAGAAGCAGGAAATATGGAAAGATAGACAGACAGACAGATAGACAGACAGACAGACGGACAGGCAGATAGATAGACAGATAGATAGATAGATAGATAGATAGACAGATAGATAGATAGATAGATAGATAGACAGACAGACAGACAGACAGACAGACAGACAGACAGATAGATAGACAGATAGATAGATAGATAGATAGATAGATAGATAGATAGATAGATAGATAGATAGATAGATAGATAGATAGATAGATAGATAGATAGATAGATAGACAGATAGACAGATAGATAGATAGATAGATAGATAGATAGATAGACAGATAGATAGATAGATAGATAGATAGATAGATAGATAGATAGATAGATAGATAGATAGATAGATAGACAGATAGATAGATAGATAGATAGATAGATAGATAGATAGATAGATAGATAGATAGATAGATAGATAGATAGATAGATAGATAGATAGATGGACAGACGGACAGACAGATAGTGATTTAAATTTCCTTGTTTGAATCAGCCAAAAAAACATCTAAACACTGCAAGAAGTTTTTGTTGCATGCATGTTACTTCATATATACTGTATATATACTGTACCTACTTGTAAACAGTGTATATTTACAGTACATAGATTGTATAATCTGTATATATACACTGTATATGTACCGTATATGGAGTAAGTCTTCACTCTTTCTGCTCCATTGCAGAATGATCTCCACCGCGCCATCCAGAGGACTCACTCTGCCATGTTCAACCAGGTGCTGATCCTCATCTGCACCCTGCTGTGTCTGGTGTTCACCGGGTGAGTCCGGGCCCCGTCGCCTGCTCAGGGGCCAAAGACCCAACCGTCCACCCCCCAGGTCCCAAGTTCCCTCCACTGGGTTTTACCTTTAACAGGGGCGGTGCGCTGTCGCCCAAAGAAACGGAAGAAAGACAAAAAGGGGCTGAGAACAAAAGTGATCTAGAGCGCTACGGCCACATGTTAGTACGGCATCGTTCTCATTCATTAAAGCGTCTGAAGTGTGGAGTGTGTGGGTTTCCTCCATCAAAGACATGCAGACCGGGGGGGGGGGTTCCTACTCCCGCTCGGCCGCCAGGGCTTAGGGGCAGCGCGGCCGCCCGCCGCCTCCCGGGTGCGGCGCGGCTCAAACGCGGAGGACGGCGACAATGAAGAGACATTCTGCTCTTCCAAACTGTCGCTCGGTCGGAAAACAGCGGAACAGTGCCGCAGTGCTCCGGTTTATCAGTTTCTTAAAAGAAACGCTGCGCGGGCAAAACCGGCTCGCTGCGGACACGGACAATGGTGTGAAGAAATAAGCACTAATGACAAAAGGGCTTTAGACCAATTCCTGAGGTATTGCAGAAATAAATGTGAGAGTCGGCTGAATTTCAACGTCGGGGGGAAAAAAAAAACGGCCGCACCGGTGACAGGCGGTCGCTCGGCGGAATCGTGTCCAAGAAACCTCCCCCCCCCGCATCGCCTCGCGCTCGGGGGCCTCGTTTATTACCTGCCAGTGTCACCGACAAACACCAACAAATAAATGAAGGTTAAGAGACAGAGAGAGACAGAGAGAGAGAGGGAGAGATCAATAACGCAACTCTCTTTGACTCGAGGCCTCAGCCCTATCGATCGCGCTGCCCTTTGATGGATCTGGAAATTGGGTTTTTCGACGCAGCCTATCGACGGCCAAATGAAATCCCTAAATATCACGTCAGTGGACCACAGCGGTGCCGGCGAGCGAATTGACCTCAGGGGAACCGGACACTTGGCGCCCAGCTTTTTGACAAGAGCGTCGCTTCGGGTGTGTCGCGTCGATGCGGGTTTATGTATCAGGCTCAATTGAAAGAGAGTTAAGATGCCGGCCAAAGCGCTGTGAAGTGAATTGTCGGAGGGAAATTCAGTAAATGCATGAATGCATAAAGCGTGACGATAAGAGAGTCCTTCTGCACAGTCAAAGGCTCAGGAAAAGGAAATGGGTTCTTATTGTGATTAGCTGTGATTAGCGTGCAGCCCGTCACCGCCTCCGTACCGCACACACGGGGATGAAATCGGAAAAAAAACCCCAAAAAAACAAACCCCCGGGGCGTCTGTCGAAGCGACGCCTCCGTAGCACCGCGGGACGGCCGGAAATCCTTTGGCTGGAGGGCCCGGGAGCCCCGGGGGTGGAGCTGGCGGCAGGGGAGGCCTGTGCCTGATCCCCGCAGCGCTGGCGGAGCCGGCTCGTAAAAAAGCCCCGACTCCTGTTACGAAATGGTCGAAACCGCCGGTGTCGCGACCGCCAACTGCTCTAACCGCTCTCACCGCTCTCACCGCTCTCACCGCTCTAAACACTCCTCTTTCCCTTCAGCGCGTGCGGGATCCAGCACCTGGAGAGGGCTGGCAAGAACCTGTCGCTGTTCAACTCCCTGTACTTCTGCATCGTGACCTTCTCTACCGTGGGCTACGGGGACGTCACGCCGCAGATCTGGCCGTCGCAGCTCCTGGTGGTCATCCTCATCTGCGTGGCTCTGGTCGTCCTCCCGCTGCAGGTGTGGAGCCGGGGGGGGGGGCGAACGAGGTGCTTTTAGGGCGGGGCGTGCACAGGGGCGCAGGGCGGCGCAGTCCGGAGCGCCTGAGGCGGGAGCCGAGACTTTTTAGGCGTGGGGACTCTGGAGCCGGCGTGAAGACGGCAAAGTGCGAGTGGAGATGTTCACCGTGACTCAGATCGCGCATCTTTTTTTAATTTTTATTATTTTTTTGTTTCCTCCTTTTGGGTTCCGCTTGCAGTATTCAGTTTTGACCTTGATCAGGGTTAGGGTTAATATTTGAATGAAGTCGTATTAAAAGCCTGCGGTGCCTAAGAACCAGCGAAAAGACCATCAAGACCAAAACGAGGTCATGTCCTTAAAAAGGCAAGTTCGGCCCAGTTTGGACCCGAGCGCCACCGCTCATCTATCTTTTTTTATTTTACTTTCTGCTGAATTACAGATTTGACCTCAGAGAGGCAGGAGGAAGTTACGTGGTTTTTTTCGCCCCTTCATCCATTTTTAAGTATCCCGCCCTTTCATCCGATCGAGCAGGCGTGAAGAGCCGCCGCGTCGTCTTCCCCGGCCACGTGTGGAAATGTACTTTTTGTTTTGTCCGTCAGCCTGGCGCGCGGCGGCAACAAGGCGGCCGCGTTGTGAGGCGGCTGGGAGGAGAAGAGCGTGTGAAAGGGGCCGCGCAGGACGATGATCCCATAATTGCCAACCCGCTGCTTTGATGCGATCCCTTAACAGGCGCGGAATTGGAACCGGCATCAAACGCGAAATAGCGTGTTTCTGAGCGATAAACAAGATTCCAGCAGCCACGCTCCCTCCCTGCCGCCGCTTTCCGAGTGA
The DNA here is from genome assembly GCF_960531495.2 of Zeus faber. Classification (NCBI taxonomy): domain Eukaryota; kingdom Metazoa; phylum Chordata; class Actinopteri; order Zeiformes; family Zeidae; genus Zeus; species Zeus faber. The sequence goes on from NC_137203.1 coordinate 5,933,755, forward strand.
AGCCGCGGTCTGCGTGTGGGTAACCAGTAACAGAAGGAGCTGCCGCGTTTCAGGGGAGGGTGACGCCATCGCTTGGCCTTTTTTTCCCGCAGCGGGAAGCCAGTCGCCCCGGCACGACGCGTGTTTTCTCTCCCCAAAGGAGACGAGGGGGAAAAAAGAAACGCCTTTGATGGACCCGTTGCCGCCACCGGCCGACTGCTCTGTCAGCACTTTTACACCGGGGCTATTTGAAGACCCCCCGCCGTGCCGAAGACGGCGCTGTTCTTTGAGAGCACCGTTCACTTAATATTTAATACCCATCTGTCTTATCTGCCTGTCTGTCTGCCTGTCTGTCTGTCTGTCTGCCTGTCTGTCTGTCTGTCTGCCTCTCTGTCTGTCTACCTGTGTGTCTGTCTGTCTGTCTGTCTGCCTGTCTGTCTGTGTGTCTGCCTGTCTGTCTGTACGTCCATCTGTCAGCCTGTCTATGGGATTGAAAAGAAGGATAATTAGGACCACAGGCTGTTATGGACTCGTTTTTGTGTTTGTTGTGGTTGTGGTTGTGGTTGTGGTTGTTGTTGTTGTTGTTGTTGTTGTGGTGGTTGTGGTGATTGCGGTGGTGGTGGTTGTGGTGGTTGTGGTTGTATTTGTTGTTGTGGTTGTGGTTGTGGTTGTGGTTGTGGTTGTGGTTGTATTTGTTGTTGTGGTTGTGGTTGTGGTTGTGGTTGTATTTGTTGTTGTGGTTGTGGTTGTTGTTGTGGTTATTGTTATTCTCTGACACTGTGTTGCTGTTGTTGTTGTTGTCGTCGTGTCAGTTCGAGGAGCTGGCCTACCTGTGGATGGAGCGACAGAAGTCGGGGGGGAACTACAGCCGCCACCGGGCGCAGACGGAGAAGCACGTGGTTCTGTGCGTCAGCTCGCTGAAGATCGACCTCCTGATGGACTTCCTCAACGAGTTCTACGCCCACCCGAGGCTGCAGGTACGGGGCCGGCGCCGAGGAGGCCGCGCAGGTTCCTAAATAAACCGCAGCTGTCGGGCTCACGCAAGTTCCTGCTCTGATTCCTGACACGGCGGCGCGGGCTCCTGGTCCGCGTTTTTACTTCTTCAAACTCGACGACCGGAGCTTTCGTTGGAGCGGAGCGGTGAATTCACCCAATCCTGAAAATACCTTCCAAAAATCAGTGGTTTCCATACAATTTTAACTTAGATTTTCAATATTCCGATTATACTTACAGGGGAGCATCTTCTTTACAGAAGTGCCAAAACTGCTCTTTGCAATTGCAGCAGCGCGCCCAGAGCGTAGTGTTGACTCCAGCAGGCTGTCAGGAGGAAGCGACGCAGCTTCCTGTTCCTAGTCTCTTATGTGTAAGCGTGGGTGTAGCCTTATTACGAGTCAAAATAACTCTGAAGAACCCGATAAAATGCACGTTTTGTGAACATATTTTCTGGTACAGTATAACATAAAGAACGTCGGAAAATATTGTGAGCTTCCCTGTTTTTGGAAAAGGAGATTTAACCTGTATTGGTTGAGGTTTAAATGTTTACTCCATTGGAGTACAGCGAGGCTGTGATATGAACACTTATGAATGATGGGAAACCAGCGTTTTAAATAAGGTCCGCGGGGTTTAAAAAACGGCCGAACCTTACATTTTAAAATATCCATCCCATAAAGGTTCTGGCAGGCTACCTTTCATAATAAAGTGCTCAGTGGAGCTGTTCTGCCCCGCTGGCCATGACGCTTCACCCACTATACATTTTATCTGCTGAGCTTGCGTTTTTCTGCCGTGACCGGAATTTAAATGTTGAAATGACATTCCCCCGGGGTTTCAGGCTAGGATTTGACACTTCCCTACTCACAAGCGAAAATGGACAGAAGCTTTTAAGTCAGTTTGACACGCAACATAACGAGCAGGGTTTATTTTAATGCAGCCAAAGCCAAGCTGTATAAAGTTCAAACTACAGAACAACTAAATGCACGACGT
>NC_137203.1:5940713-6090713 GCF_960531495.2 Zeus faber
CACGTCGGCGTTGCCATGGTTTCCATTTCCCACGGAGAACGTCGCGAAAAGGGACACGCGTATTGAAGCGCATCCACACCCCAAACTCCCACGATTCACCGAGTTTGGTCCTCAAAGCCATTGACTTTGGGCGGGGCTTGTTGGACAACGGCAGCAAAGACCTCGCTCCAGGCTCTGGGCTCCGGGCTCCAGGCTCCAGGCTCCAGGCTTTGCACAGTCACACGTTTCCAACCCAGTGTCAAAGGCATCGTGGACCAATGTTAGAAATGTCGCAATAAATAGAAAGTTAATTTGGTGCATTTTATCAGTTGTCTTGAGGGAAATAAATTAAATTAATCAGTTTGTTTTTTTTCTTCCAGTGTCAGTAGATGGCTCTTCCAGAACAGCTAGATATGTATTATTACACTATTATGAGCTTATACTTTATAATTATGCAATCAAATTGTTAAGCGCAATTATTTGTTTGACAGTTAATCATCAACTAACATTTGAGGATCCTGACAGACAATGGAAACAAGCTTTTGTGTTGCAAGATCAAAATTGCGAGGCAGCACCAATTCATCTAATTCATCAGCTGCAGACGGAACAGCAGAGCAAGTTTCACTCTGAAAGTGAGGGCTATCCGTCGCGACGAAAGGTTAGACTTTTTTTTTGTTGTTTTTTTTCGAGATTGGGCTCCTTGACGAATCGCTTCGCTTCGAGTCCTCAGAGAAATACCTGAATCCTGTTTGAAGTGAATTAAAAGTGCAAATCAGCCCCATTCAATATGAATTATGGGTCTTCCTCAGTCGTTATTCAAAGATGAACTCCAGGTTGTATATTATATATTATAACAACCTTACAACAAGGTTACTTTCCCACCAGATAACCCACCCACCTCATACAGACACTCTTAATTCCTGGATCCTTGCCGACATCCCATAGTTCCACAGCCCCAGAGACTGACCGTCCCTGTCCCCGTCCCGCGTCTCAGGGAGGGGCAGATGTCTCCGCAGCCGTGGCAGAGGACGTACGGACGCTGCTCGGGCAACGAGGTCTACCACATCCGCCTGTGCGACAGCAAGTTCTTCGGGGAGTACGACGGGAAGAGCTTCACCTACGCCTCCTTCCACGCGCACAAGAAGTGAGTGACCCCACCCGCGGGGGCACGACTTGGGTGTTTAGAACCGGGGCTTAGGGCTTGAAGAAATAAATGCGGACATCGAAATTTGAATCCCAAACGTCCCATTCAGCGTCGCATTTCGCGATTAATGTGAATGTGCAAAACGGGAATAACTGTGAAGAGGTTTGTCGTATGTACTGTCTGGCGATTTTTTTTAATAAGTGAATAGTTTGCTTCGTTGTGTTGGACAATTTAAACTACTTCAACTAGAAGGTTTTAAAATCCTTTCAAATCAGTGTCCGTGTGTTTATTTATTGGGCAGTTTGGGACGTAATGTGCGGCCAGCCGCTCGTTATCGCAAAATAACCCAGGATGGTTCAGGACATGGTCACCTGATCCTGATCGCCACGTCGTTATATTTGATCTGATTTGACGCGTGGAAAAACATTGAGTTTGAGCGGAACCCTCCCACCGACCCCGGCAGGTACGGGGTGTGTCTGATCGGGGTGAAGCGGGAGGACAACAAGAGCATCCTGCTGAACCCGGGGCCGCGGCACATCATGGCCGCCGCCGACACCTGCTACTACATCAACATCACCAAGGAGGAGAACTCGGCCTTCATCTTCAAGCAGGAGGAGAAGCACAACAAGGTGCTGCCGGCCGCGGGGCTCTACGACGCCCCCTCCAGGCTGCCCGTGCACAGCATCATCGCCAGCATGGGTGAGACAGGGGGGAGGCAGAGGGGGAGAGGGGGAAAAATGAAGTATTAAATATTATACTTCATTCAGGTTCGGGTCGTGATCATTCCCCGATCAAGTGACTTTGAATGATTACTTCTCTCGAATGATTAGTTTTGAACTATGGACAACAAATTTGTCAAATAAATCTCTTATAAGGAAATAATAATCCTCTACAAACCAATGGATTCTTCTGTTGTTTTACGGAACGTCGGTCGAGCAAAGCAGCTTTATGTTGCACGATGGAAAGCCAAAAATGTTCCATACAAACATTACACACATAGGCTGCGGTTAAAGTTACAGTTACACTTCCAGTTACAGTTACAGCGTGAGTTACTTTAAGTCTTAAAACTGTTGAGATGTTTGTTTCTACCCTCACAAAAAAGTTGCATGATGTCACACGTGATTTAACATTTGAAAACCATATTTTACCACATGCCATCACATGTGGAATGCATGTGAAAATATGTGTTTTTACAACAAACTGCATGTGTTACCATGTGATTCACATACAAATCACATGTGAAGGCCCGGTGCTAACTGGTGCAATGTACAACCCTAACTTATGTGACGCAAATGAGCTAGGGTGTGTTTATTACATTTTTTTTACAGTGCGCAAATGACTTTTTTTGTAAGTGACTGACAAAATTATATATATATATATACTGTATATATCTATATATATATATATATATATATATATATATATATATATATATATAGAGATATATATAGATATATAGATATATATATATATATAGATATATATATATATATATATATATATATGTTTATAGATCAAAACTGTGAGTTAATTGCATTGGATATCAATGTGATCCTGCTGGAGTTTAAATTAACTACTTGGATTGATTTTTGAACATCTTTCATGTTTATTCATTCATATCCTATGTGTATCGTTCCAAGTATTTTAGTATTTTACTCAGTAAAATTGATGCAAATCTAGAGCAGCACGAATGATTTCCATGCAATGAACCATCTGTGTTGGATTTTTGATGTTTTTGACCAAATTTAGTGTTGTAGTCATCAAAAATCTGATTAAGTAAAAAAACACACACGTGTTTCCTTCAATCTGTTCGAGTGTCGGTGGCTCTGCTGATTATAATGCATGACCTCTTTCTTACGCTCTTTTTTTTTGTGTTTTTTTCTTTCTTGGCTGTTGTGTGTGTGTTTGTGTGTGTGTGTGTGTGTGTGTGTGTGTGTGTGTGTGTGTGTGTGCGTGTCGTGCTTTTTCTGTGAAAGTTGATCAGGCCACCTCGTATGGTAAGTCGTCACATTGCAGTGTGTTGTGCAGTTGAGCCTCGCTTCTACAGAATACACTGTAAAGGCCATTGTTTCGTTTATTTTATTAAAAGATATATATATATATATATATATATATATATATATATATGTATATAATAATCTAGCCAACACTAGTCTAACAGTTAATTTATGCATCTGTTATGATTTCTATTTCCGTTCATGTAAATATTTGATACAAACAGTATATGGTGTTATGATAAATGTGGGTCATACTGTATATTAAATATTAACAGAACACATGCATGCAGTCCAGTAGATCCACGTTGGGATGACTATGGAACAGTTTTCACCCTAAAAATGAAAGGCTTTAACAAAACGCTGCATAAGGTCATCATGTGATAACATTATATTTCTACATTTACAGCCTGTGAATGCCTTCAGTTGCACATTGGGTCATTGTTTGTAAAATCTGTAAATCACTTTTGAAACGATGTAATGACGTGAAATGATGGAATGTAAGTCATTCAGTCATCGATATTTACTTTTTTTTGTCAATATTATTTGTTTTTCACTTGCAAAAATTGGTAATCTACATTTTTCAAGTTTCTGTACATACTTAAGTTTATTCCGTTTGGGAGATGTTTCAACTTTTGCTCCATTACATTTCAACGCAAATGTCTATTTCCTTTTTCCTCAACTACACTTGTAACACAGTTGCTACTGTACTATAGTACTATAGTTTAAAAAATACACCTGGATATGTATTTATATACAGCATATCAGTCAAACCATGGCTCTTATCAAACTGCTGATTTAGGATTGCTCGTCACTGATCCATTAGGTCCCTATCGTTGTAAATTACTGTGACATTCACATTTTGTGTCAGGGTATTTGTACTTCATTCAAGCATTGTGATCACACAATAAAAATAGTGTTATCGTCCACTTTCCTGCTTCACAAAATAAAATGTCAGCAGAAAGTGTTGCGTCGTCCTCATGACCTCGTCTTGTGTTCCAGGCACGGTGGCCATCGACCTGCAGAACCCCGACTCCCCTGAGGACGGCGACAAGCTGGCCCTGCCCACAGAGAACGGCGCCGGGAGCCGGCGGCCGAGCATCGCCCCCGTGCTGGAGATCGCAGACTCCTCCGCCATCCTGCCCTGCGACCTTCTCAGCGACCAGTCCGAGGACGAGACCACCCAGTCCGACGAGGAGGGCTCCGTGGGCTCAGAGTGAGTGACCTCCAAGCCACACCCCTTGATGAGACAGAGGTCAGAGGACGGAGGGCATGGTGTGAATTCTTTCTAACCATCCGCTGTTTGTGTTGTATATGGAATAAGTAAGTTAACTGACTAAATGAACTAACTCAATTTGAAATTTAAAAAAATAATGTTGCAAGGTCATTTCTGTTAGTTACACACTATGCAGGTGTTTGCAGAATGTGTTCAAAACCAGTTTTCTTACTTCAAACAAACAGATGAGAATGCTCATAGTTTCCAACATCATTCAACTTTGAGGTCTCTCAAAACTTCAGCCACACTCTCGCAAAAACTCAACGCCCCCGAGTCTTACCAAGTGAAATGGTCTCCTCTGATTTAAGGAACAACAGCGGGAATAATCTCTTGAACTTGAACTTGAACTTGGGATGGCACCGCCGAAAGGCCACACCCACTACAGTCCTGCTGGGTTCCAGCATCGCTGAGGTGATATGATGGAGAAAACAATATAAAGTGACTTCTAGAGTGTCCCTACAATAGAAAAAACAGGGTAAATTTCCCTCTAGAGTGCCCGTGTGATAGAGAAAACTGAGTAAAGTGTCCTCTAGAGTGTCCATCTGATAGAGAAAACAGAGTAAAGTGTCCTCTAGATTGTCCATCTGATAGAGAAAACAGAGTAAAGTTCCCTCTAGAGTGCCCCTATGATAGAGAAAACTGATTAAAGTGCCCTCTAGAGTGCTCCATCATAGGGAAAACCTAGCAAAGTGTCCTCTAAGGTGCCCTTACGAAAGAAGACTTGTAGATAATATGCTGGTGGCCACTGAGGGGGATATCCCAGTTCATTGTTACGGTCAAGGTCATTGTCTCAGCTCTGAGAGCTCTAAATTGCAGGAAATGGTGTGTCAGGTGTTCAAAATAAAAAAAAATGTCTGCAGAGAGGCTTTTTTGTGATTATCATCCGCGCCTGTAAAATTATCTGTGCACGCCACTGCCCAAATGTACTCGGTGAACTAAGTGTATTTACTAAGTTACAAAGCGTAATAACGTTTGCTGTCTCATGTTCATTATCTGTCCATTATCTGAAGTAAAAAAGGAGGAATGTGCCCCGGTGCTGCCAGGAGTGGAAGGCTCAGTTTTTTTGGAGCGACCATCTGTGCTTAACTCACAGCGTGCGGCGTTGGTGGCACGTCCGCAGCTTTCTTTCCGGGAAATGCTCCCACATGGTTCCATACGCTGCGTTGCCTCATCGCCCTGCAGCTCTGGGGGGTTAGTCTGCGGGACGCTGAGAAAGGTCCCACGGCAGTAAATCAGAAAAAAAAGACTTGTAACATGACATACTTTACATTTAATGGGCGGCGCCTGTCCTCCCCTTCGTCGGAGGAGAGATGGATGGAGAGAGGGACAGTGAGGTAACGTGCATGTTGTGATGTGATGGTTGCTTTAATGTGACGGGCGCACGTGATGGATGGCTGCTGTCGTGGAAGGTCAGCGCTTTCATTGTATGTGGAGGGTGACCCGTCGGGCTTCGTCAACCCTCAGCCTCCACCCATCACATGACAAAACCGGTCGCCATGGCAGCAGCTCTCCAGGGCAGCAGGAGAGTGTTATTTATTTATCTATTATTATTATTTTATTTTTTTTGTGTGTTCATTCGCTGTCAGTAGATTTTATTTCGTTTTATCTATCTAGCTTTTTTTCTTACTTCTGACTCCCCTATTTTTCTCTTTCCATGGCTAATAATAATAATACTAATAATAATACTAATAATAATAATAATATTTATTATTATTATTTTATTTATTTATTTATTTATTTATTTATTATAATAATAATAATATATATTATTGTTTTGTTTGGATTTTTCTTATTATTTTTCCCCTCTGCATTTTCCGGCTCAAAGTGCCTGGCGCCCAACAACCGCCAAACTCACAGACATGAATGAAGTGTCGTTGGATTTGGGGCAGCTCAGACATTTTGTTTGGTCCAAGTTTGATCCACATCGATCTTTATTTGAAGCAGGAATTTGTGAAACCGTTGCCAATTTACACAGGTCGAAATATTTCAACGTCAGAAAGTCCAGAAAATCCTGCCGTGTTTTTGCTCCAGCCAAGCCCTGGTCCATCAGCTGGACTTCTGGGGTTGACGCTCATCAGGAAATCCACTCGGATGACTCAAAATCCTGTATTGGAATTTTATTTTCTCATCCTGGATTTTCCACGTCTGCCATTTTACCGGAAGTAGTGTAGCGTTGGCAGAGCCGGGCGGGATGCGGTGGTGGAGCCTGCTGAGGTGGTGGAGCGGGACGCTTTGTGACATCATCATCTAATTTGTATTATGTGCGCAGGTTGTGGCTCTGGGGGGGCTTGCGGTGCGCGGTGTGCTGCGTCAAGACTCCATTGGTGTGTATTGGCTGCTTTGCCCAGGATCTGCGCTGGGTCAAGACGAGAGGGAGCCCATGTCGCGTTCCATGGGAACTCGGAAAATTTGTTTGAACTGATTCTGCGTTCCACGGGAACTCGAAAAATTGCAATTCGGCTCAATAGGAAGTGATGCTGCGTTTCACAGGAACTCGGAAAACTGTAATTTGTGAGTAACGTCACTAACCTGTGCATTGGTGCATGCCGCTATATTTATTATAATAATAAATAAATAAATAAATAAATAAATAAATAAATAAATAAATAAATAAAATAAATAAATAATAAACCTGTAGGGGGATGGTAGCTCAGGAGGTAGAGCTGGTGGTCTAGTAATCCAAAGGATGCTGGTTGGATCCCAGGCTCCTCCTGCTAGCATGCTGTAGTGTCCTTGAGCAAGACACTTAACCCCTAATTGCTCCTGATGGCTGCGTCCGTCGGTGTTTGAACAATTGTAAGTCGCTTTGGATAAAAGCGTCTGATCAATGTAATGTAATTGTAATTGTAAATTATCATAATAATAATACTACTACTAATAATAATAATAAAAATAGTAATACAAATTTGGCTATATATTTCACTTTCATACATGAAATGCAGGTCAAAGTGCTTCACATAAAAAAGGAATGAAAAGGAAAACAAATTAATTAGGGCACAAATGAACAATTAATTACATACAAACTCAATATCATGACAACAATTAGAAACAATGAATATAATTGATTTCTCCTTATTCCTTCTCAGAATTGTTATATATATATTAGATATATGGGAGGATGGCAGAGCTGTGATTCTCTCTCTCTCTCTCTCCGATGACAAAGTCACCATCACCCTCTCATATAACTGTGATAACCTAGAGCCCACTCGGGAATGCAAGCCCCCAGAGAGGGGGTAGTCCTCCGAGGGGGGAGTTCAAGGGAGATCGTCTCCGTTCTAGGTGCAGAGAGCGGAGAGCGGCGGGAAAACCTGAGAAACGACAGGGACACCGTGTGGTGGAGAGCGTGCAATGATGTCTGGGCGCACACAGCGCTGGAACGGCTTTTAAAATAATACATTCCTGATAATACCCTGACCGGGCTTGAATCACATGTTTTTGCAGGACCTTTCCACTGGCGGTATTAATGCAAGAGTGGCCTTTGAATAAAGGTTAGCAGGCGGTAAGCACTGAATTGTTAGTGAGTCATTTCAAAAACAGCTGTGGGGCTTAAAGTGCGATATGTGTTCTATGAAGATAGTTTGAAGAATATCAAGGTGATTTTCTTAGTTTCTCACGTGTAGCTACACTCTCAACAATAGAAAATTGCATGTTGAATTTGTGGTCCAGCAACAAGTTGAAAATCTGGCCCCCCAACACAGTGCAGCTGAAAAGCCCCGATAGAGCGGAGCGTCTAAACACCATGCCGTTTTTTTTTTTGTTGTTTTTTTCCCACACCAAACCTCAAGCCGACTTCTCTCCCTCTCTCTGCGTCAGTTTCGTGAAGGGCTACCCTCCCAACTCGCCCTACATCGGCAGCTCGCCCACGCTGTGCCACCTCCTGCCGCAGAAAGCCCCGTTCTGCTGCCTCCGACTGGATAAGGTACAGAGCCCGTGTCGTGGTTACCTAACAGGAACCCACCGACACGACCGCGAAAAGTAAATTATTCAACTTATAAGGGGGGGGGGGGGGGGGACGGCACGACCATTTCGAAGCCGGTGGAAGATCACGGCGTTGGTGGGCGTGTGGGGGGCGTCGGGTCCCCGTTGACGTTTTGCCTTTTCCCCTCATTTTAAATATCCCCGTCCCCTCCAGGGCTGCATGCACAGCAGCTTCGAGGACGCCAAGGCGTACGGCTTCAAGAACAAGCTGATCATCGTGTCGGCGGAGACGGCGGGGAACGGCCTCTACAACTTCATCGTCCCTCTGAGAGCCTATTACCGCTCCAGGAAGGAGCTCAACCCCATCGTGCTGCTGCTGGACAACCCGTAAGACGGCGCTGGAGGGGCTTTGTTTACCGGGTTTACACGGAGCTCATTATCCAGGATTATTAGAAACATTATATATATATATATAAATGTATTCAGATTTTTTTTTAAATATGGGGGGCGGGGAGATGGAGACTAGATTTTGCTGTTATGTAACCAAGCCTCAAATAAAAGATTTTTTTTGAATTATAGATAATGTCAATGCCTGCTGGAAAAAAGGTAAAATAAGAGTTTTTTAGTGTTTAGTGTCTTTTAGAATTTTAGAGCGTGAGGGCTTGCGGGCGTGCGTGCGTGCGTCTATGTGTGTGCACGCGCGCCTGGCGTTTGAAAGATAGGGATTGCCGGTGTTGCCGGCTCTAACTCACCGCGGACTTCATTACCTTGGAAGTTGAGGCAGATAAATAATAGACCAGAAAGCCCTCACAACCTCACCGCGGGGGGGAAATTTCACCGGCCCAATCAGGTCTCCATGGCAACCACGCAGAATCCCTTTGCATCGGGGGAATTAGAATCACGGCTCCATCACATGGGATTATGAACCAGCAATTAATAGAGCACACATAACCCCCCCCCCGCCCCCCAAATGAAGAAATGACATAAATCTTGAGAAGCTTCGTACTGTTGTGAGTTAATTAGTTATTAATCGCTGGTACTTCCTGTTTCCCGCAGGCCGGATAACCACTTCCTGGAGGCCATTTGCTGCTTCCCCATGGTCTACTTCATGGCTGGAACCATTGATAAGTAGGTGTAATTATAAAAGGACGCATCCCCCTAATGAACCCATTAAGCCTCGTGCTCAATGCTGTCAGAGCTCAATGACACGTCTTTCCACTTGTAATAACAAGCGCCGAGGGCACGCGACTCCCACCAGGAGCGCGGGACGCGGCGGGCCTCGATGAGACTCATTACTCGCCATTATTGCGCTTCACATCACAGCTAATGTCAGGGGGGGGGAACTGTAAAAAAAACAAAAAAAAAAAACAAAGGTCCTAAAGCCGCCCCCTGTTTCACGCCCGCGCAGCTTGGACAACCTGCTCCAGTGCGGCATCATCTACGCCGACAACCTGGTGGTGGTGGACAAGGAGAGCACCATGAGCGCCGAGGAGGACTACATGGCCGACGCCAAGACCATCGTCAACGTCCAGACCATGTTCAGGTGAAAGCCGAGAGAGAGCGGGTGGCTCGCCGCTCGCCGCACGCCGCATATGCGGCGTGTCGTTTTGGGCCCCCCCCCCCCCCCCGAAATAACGTCGTCGGGCCGCACGTCGCCACGTCAGGGTCCGTCCATCCAAGCCGTGCGTACAGAGCACACGTGAACTGCACACATAAGGGCGTGAGACGGGTGTCGCACCCAGGTCAACGCCGCTGCGGGAGGAAGCCCACTTTCGCTCGCCGCCGAGAGAGAGAGAGAGACACGGTGAAATATTTATGGGGGGCATTTTAGGGCGGCAGGCTCTGGGTCATCGGCAGCGGCGGCTTCTAGAAGGACCGGGGAACCGCTCCTCCGCCAGTTCTGCGTTCAGTGCTGCAGTTCTGCAATGCGCTGCTGCAAACACTACTTATCGGCGCCATCTTGTGGCAGTATGTATGTAGGAGCTACACAGGGAAGACGCCAACCCAGCGTCCCCCCTTCAGCTCCATTAATGGAAATGTCACGTTTAATATCAATAGCAGTAGACATGACGTCACAGTGACTGGCAATGATTCATACGCCGATGAACGCAGCTGTCAGGAGCAATTAGGGGTTAAGTGTCTTGCTCGGGAGCAGGGGATCGAACCGGCAAACCTTCACTAGACGACCCGCTCTACCTCCTGAGCTACTGCCCCCTACAGTGTTACTAGTTATGGACTATTGTTATTCTTATCGTGGCCGTGCATGATGCGTCGTGTTTTGTCCAAATGGAAATTGCTTTATTGATTAAATAAATAAATTGATTAAATGATTAAATAAACATTAGAAAAGTAATAGATGTTTTTTTTTTTATTTGGCAAAAACTATTCCCCCGCTGGGTAAAAGGTGTTGGAAGAAGAGAGGAAGGGCGTGTTTGTTTGCCTGTAAACTAACTTCCAGGTCTCCGAATGATTTGTCTGCAGAGTTGTCCCGCCAAGGTTGCCGCTGTGCGGGGACTATTTAACCGCGTGATGAAGCGGGGAACTTAGCTCGGCAACACTTCAGATGGGATTTTTCAAGGACGGAGCTGTGAAAACCACGAACCCTTCTGAGGAAACATGGAATTAATGCTATTTATCAAAGCCTCCTCGAGTCTCCTCCAGAGCATGTTTTATCTCTCTCTCTCTCTCTCTCTCTCTCTCTCTCTCTCTCTCTCTCTCTCTCTCGCTCGCTCGCTCACTCTTCCTCCACTCCTCTGCAGAACTTTCAACAGTCTCTCTTGGCTATACACCTTATACACTATATGGACCCCTGGGCACGTGCCAGGGGCCCCCGAGTGCGAGAGGGCCTTCCGCGGTGGGAGGAAAAAATATTGTATGCCTTTCTCCTCCTCCTTTTTTTTTTTTTTTTTTTATCCTTCTGACCCGCTCTCTTCATCGTGGTAATGATCCAATCGGAATGAAATGAAGGTGGGCGCGGAGGGGGCGCGGAGGGGGCGCGGAGGGGGCGGGGGGTGGGCGGGGGGTGGGCGTGGCGGGGCGCGATTGGGGCGGGAGGCTGATCCAACCTTGATCACATGCCGTAGTCCACCACTTTGCACTATCACCACTCATGCGCAAAATGCACAAACATACTATAGAGTTCACGTGTTAACATGGTCAGACGTACGCGTGCTGCTCACCGTTGACTTCCGTTTCTGCGTGTTTTTCCTGTATTTCATTCCATTTTCATTTCGACCTCTTCCTCCACGTCGGTATCAACCCCCCCCCCCGTCTCCCTCGCCCTCTCCCTCTCCCTCAGGCTGTTTCCGAGCCTCAGCATCATCACGGAGCTCACCCACCCGTCCAACATGAGGTTCATGCAGTTTCGGGCCAAGGACTGTTACTCCCTGGCTCTCTCCAAGCTGGAGAAGGTGAGCGCACCGGGTCCGGGCGCGTCCCCCCCTAGTGGGCCGTGGGGGAATGGCAGGGGGGTGAGAGAAAAGATATACAGTATGTATTCCAATTAATATACAAATTCGAATAGTGGTCATCTATAACATAATTTTGTTAAAGATTCTCATATTTGATATTCACCCCTCATTTATTTAGCTGGGAAGAAGGGGCTTTTAAGCACCTTGTATGTGTACCTACATTGTAGTATCTAGCATTATAATTTGAACGTCTCGACAGCGACGCCCTTGACCCTCCAAACAAAGACCCATTCGATTTTTGGGGGGGATAAAGAGACATAAAAAGCGAAGGTCTAAGCCGCAGCTCGACCCAATTCTCCTTAAAAAGTGGAAGTTTGCTTGACGCCTGTGCCGAGACGGGAATAAAAGATCCAATCACTGTATCCCGCTGTTGTCAGGATTGTGGAAGTTTGGGACATAATGGAAATGTGAATTTTTTTGAACGTAAATACCTGAAATAAAAGTGATCCACGTTAAATGAGGGAAAAAGTTCACCTTCAGAATCGCAACCAGACTGTAAATACTGTCTGGTGCTCACGGCAGACGGGTCCAGTCAATATGAATGCAGGGACGAGATGTTTCTTTGTTGTTTTTGTTTTTGTTATTTTTCTGTTTTGAGCTTCTTCATCTTTGATTAATATGAAACATTTCACATTTCATTTTTTATAAAAATAATAATAATAATAATAATAATAATAATAATAATTATTATTATTATTATTATTATTATATTAATAATGATAATAATAAAAGAGTATTGTTTATGTTTGGATTTTTATTATTATTTTTTTTGGGGCATTTTCCTGGCTGGAAGTGTCTGGTGTGACACGAATTAAGTGACGTTGGATTTGGGGCAGTTCAGACATTTTCTGGTCAAAGTTTGATCCACATCGCTCTATATTTGAAGCAGGAATCAGTGAAAGACTGTTGCCAATTTACAGAGGTGGGAAAAAATCCGGGGTCGGATGGCGGAGAGCGTCCTGCCGTGTCTTTTGCTCCACCCGAGCCCTGTCGCAGATTAATTCCTGTGTCCGTGTCCTACAGATAGAGCGTGATAAGGGCTCCAACCTGGCCTTCATGTTCCGCCTGCCGTTCGCCGCCGGACGGGTCTTCAGCATCAGCATGCTGGACACGCTGCTGTACCAGGTACCTGCACCTCCGTCACCCCTGTCGCCGCCGTCGCATCCATCGCCCTGTCGTTATCCAACAACCCCATCGCCTCCATCACCTCGATCGCCTCCGTCCAATCACCCCCTCCGTCCCTTTCGTGACCTGCCTAACCTTCGTCGCCTCCATCACCCCATCTCTTCTGGCGCCCCCACCGCTTGCACTCGCTCTTCACCTCCAATCCCCTCCACCGCCTCATCGACTCGGAGTTGATGTATTTGATAATTGCATTTCCTGGTTTGTGCTGCTCTGCCCAGCACCTCCACTGGTGCTGAGTGTCGTATGTGACCCCGTGTCTCCCTCTCACAGTCGTTTGTCAAGGATTACATGATCCCCATCGCCAGGCTGCTGCTGGGGCTGGACACCACGCCCGGTTCTGGGTACCTGTGTGCGGTGAGTAGGTTCCGGCTCTGGATCTGGATCTGGTTCCGGTTTTGGTTCTGGTTCTAGATCTGGATCCGGGTTTTTTGGATCTGGACCTGGTTCTGGATATGGATCTGCATCTGGATCTGCTTCTGGTTCCGGATCTGGATCTGGCTCTTGATCTGGTTCTGGATCTGGTCCTGGATCATGTTCTGGTCAGTTTCGGGTCTGGGTCTGGTTTTGGATTCTGGTTGTGGATCTGCATTTGGATCTGGTTCTGGATCTGGATCTGGATCTGGATCTGGATGTGGTTCTGGTTCTGGTTCTGGTTTGGGATCTTGATCTGGCTCTGGTTTATTTGGGGTCTGTGTCTGGATCTGGACCTGGTTCTGGTTCTGGTTCTGGATATGGATCTGCATCTGGATCCGGCTCTTGATCTGGTTCGGGATCTGGTCCTGGATCATGTTCTGGTCAGTTTCGGGTCTGGGTCTGGTTTTGGATTCTGGGTGTGGATCTGCATTTGGATCTGGTTCTGGATCTGGATTTGGATCTGGGTGTGGTTCTGGTTCTGGTTTATTTGGGGTCTGGGTCTGGATCTGGACCTGGTTCTGCTTCTGGTTCTGGATATGGATCTGGCTCTTGATCTGGATCTGGATCTGGTTCTGGTTGGACCAGCGGTGGAGCTGTGATGGTGCTGTCCGGATCTCCCCCCAGATGAAGGTGACGGAGGAGGATCTTTGGATCAGAACCTACGGTCGACTCTTCCAGAAGCTTTGTTCCTCCAGCGCCGAGATCCCCATCGGGATCTACCGCACCGAGTCGCACATGTTCTCCACCTCCGAGGTGAGAGCGCCTCATCCCTCCATCCATCCATCCATCCATCCATCCCTCTATCCATCCATCCATCCCTCCATCCCTCCATCCATCCATCCATCCCTCTATCCATCCATCCATCCATCCATCCATCCATCCATCCCTCCATCCATCCATCCATCCACCCCTCCATCCACCCCTCCATCCCTCCATCCACCCCTCCATCCCTCCATCCATCCATCCATCCATCCATCCACCCCTCCATCCATCCCTCTATCCACCCACCCCTCCATCCATTCATCCCTCCATCTATCCCTCCACCCCTCCATCCATCCCTCTATCCACCCACCCCTCCATCCATCCATCCCTCCATCCATCCCTCCATCCATCCATCCATCCATCCCTCTATCCATCCACCCCTCCATCCATTCATCCCTCCATCCCTCCATCCCTCCACCCCTCCATCCCTCCACCCCTCCATCCCTCCATCCATCCACCCCTCCATCCGTCCTTCTATCCCTCCATCCCTCCATCCATCCATCCATCCATCCACCCCTCCATCCCTCCACCCCTTCATCCCTCCATCCATCCACCCCTCCATCCGTCCTTCCATCCCTCCATCCCTCCATCCATCCATGCCTCCACCCCTCCATCCATCCATCCACCCCTCCATCCCTCCACCCCTCCATCCATCCATCCATCCCTCCACCCCTCCATCTCTCCTTCTCTTTCTCCCTTCCTCTCTCCATCTCGGTTTCAGAGTTTCTCTCTCTCTCTCTTCCCTTTTTCCTCCTTCTCCTTTTTCCATCTTCCTTCATTACTTTTTCTCGTCTTCATTCTTTGCTTCCTGCTTCGTTCGATGCTTCCTTCTTTCCTTCCCCCCTTACCTCCATCTATCCTTATTTCCTTCTTCCCTCCCTTCCTTCTTTCCTTCCTTTCTGCCTTCCCTTCCTTCTCTCCTGTCTCCCTCGCTTCCTTGCTTCCCTCCTTCGCTCTTTTGTTCCGTCCTCCCTCCCATCCCTCCTTCTAAACTCAATCCTTCCTTCTCTCCTATCTCCCTGACTTTCATCCACCCTTATTCCCTCCCTTCCTTCTTTCCTGTCTCCCTCGCTTCCCTGCTTTCCTCCGGCCCCTCTTTTTTTTTCGTCCTCCCTCCCTTATCTCCCTCCTTTCATCCTTCCTCCCGTCTCATCTCCCTTACTTCCGCCCTCCTTACCTCCCTCCCTCGCTCCATTCCTACTTTCCTTCCTTCCCTCCTCCCTCCATCCTTCCTCCCTCCCCTTCCCTCGTACCTTCCTTCCTACCTTCCTCCCTTGTCTCCTCCCCTCCCTCCCTCCCTTCCCTCCTTCCTGCAGATCAGTGTTTCATGCCGTGTTGCTTGGCCGTGGTTTTACAGTTGATATTGTTGTTGTTTATGTCCAGCGGCTGCAGAGCTTTAAATTTAAAGGTTCAACGTCAGAGGAAATAAAAGATAAACTCCAATAAAAATGAATAAGTTGCTGATTTTCCTCCGAGGCTTTCGCGCAAATGCAGCCGTTTCCGCGTCGGAACCTTTTCATGCCGCTTTTTGAACATGTTGCCCCCCCCCCCCCCCCCCGCTTGCAGTGCTCCATGTCTTTCATTTTGTCTCTTCATTTGTTCTGTTGCTTTGTCCTCAGTTCAAAGGCGGCCTACCTCAGGTAAGGCTCTGAGCAAGCCGTCCCTCTTTCGGTCGCAGAACCCGCCGCATAACGCCGCTAAAAACTGCAGAAAAAGGGTTTGGATGAAGTTGTTTGTTTTTCGCTCGTGACAGAAATTAAATCTGGAAAAGAAAAGAGGATTTTACTGTGGTGGCTTGTGAGCGGCATGCAGGATAACACACTAACCTTCTACACACACACACCGTCACTCTGTCAGGGATGAAGCCTCCAAAGCCTGCCATGCGTGCACAGTACACACGCACGCACGCACGCACGCACACACATGCAAACACACACACACACACAGTGCGCACACGTACGCACACAATACACACACGCAGGCAGGCAAGCACACACACACAGTACTCGACCCGCACAGTACACACACACACACAACACCCACGCACACACACACACACACACACAAACGCACACAAACAAACACACACACACACACACACACACACACACACACACACAGGGACATTTTAAAAGGCTTCATGTCGCTGAAAAAAATCACAATGTCAAAATTTATGAATACATTTAGACTGAAAATGCCACAAATTGGAAACTTAGTGTGGCTTAATGAGCCATT
This sequence comes from Zeus faber, assembly GCF_960531495.2. NCBI lineage: Eukaryota > Metazoa > Chordata > Actinopteri > Zeiformes > Zeidae > Zeus > Zeus faber. Next base: position 5,957,091 of record NC_137203.1, read on the forward strand.
ATTGCAGAAAAAAAGACTAAAAATTATATAATTACCAGAACTGTGACTAATATGTGTTTTAGTGGTATATGAATTAAGCTGCATTAAGCCACATTAAGCTACGCTTTTCCCATTGTGGCAGCTGACTTTATTTTTGGACCATATTTAAGATTTTTGATTCATTTAAATTTGCGAGTATCAACACACAATGACCTAAATACATTTAAATCCAGAACACCTGGACTTTGTTCAATTATTGTGGGTATTTTCAGATTTATTATAGTTAAATTTTCAAAATGTTCTTTTCGAATTTTCTTAAATAACATTTGACATAAATTTTCTTCATTTTCTCACCGCTGATAATAAGTGCACTGCCCTAAAACTGGTAAAAAAAAATAATTAACAAACACTAACATCTGTGCGAGCGCACACACACACACACACGCACACACACACACACACACTCACACACACACACACACACACACACACACACACACACACCCGCAGGACCCAGCATTAACCCCGCCCGTCACCCCCTCACCCTCAGTCCCAGGTGTCCATCAACATGGAGGAGGGCGAGGAGCAGCGGGAGGGCCGCGGGGGGTCGTGGAAGGAGAAGGCGGCGCACCGGAACTCCACCGCCAGCGACCAGTCAGAGCACCCGCTGCTGCGCAAGAAGAGCATGCAGTGGGCGCGGCGGCTCAGCCGGCGCGGCGCCAAGCCGGCCAGCCGCGCCGAGCGCATCTCGCAGCAGCGCCTCAACCTGTACCGCCGCTCCGAGCGCCAGGAGCTGTCCGAGCTGGTGAAGAACCGCATGAAGCACCTGGGCCTCCCCACCGTCGGATACGGTACGTCGCCGTGGCAACAGGCAGACGTAGATGTAGACGGAAGTATCGAGCCTGTTTTTGCGTAATGCGTGTAATGTTGTACTTAATGTGATGTGTGTGATACTTCCAGTTTCTAAGTGAGGGATAGGAGTGATAGGAGGAAGGCGTAATGTGCAGCCAGCCGGTCATTAAACAATTTAACAAAGTATCCCCGACAGGGTGATCGGGACCTGGCATTGTGCTCACCCTGAAGGGGGTTATTTGGAGATAATGAACATCTGGCTGCACATTATACAGCTTATTACACGGCTTCTCACTCAATAAATAAATGAATGCGTTGACACGGAATTTTTATTGGAAATTGTTTTATAAGCAGTATGCTGAGTTTAAGAGCTCACGCTGGGAAAAATAGTCCACAGTGACGCACGATAAGCTTTTTACTGTTATTCATGTTCAATCGGACGTTTAAATGAAGCGCTGAATGGGGCGTTGGGGATTTAGATATCGACGTCTGCATTCCTTTCTTCAAGTCTTCTGCTGTAGTTTCGATGCAGTGTCACAAGTTGGAGCCACCAGCTAGTGTTGCCATTGGCCTGCGGGCGGAGCGATAAGAGGGACGTGCGACGGGCAAGGAAGTGGTTTGCCTGCGGCAACAGCGGTCATTATTTACCTATCGGCGGTCATTATTTAGAAATGACTGACCGCTGATTGCCACTATTGGCCAATCAGAATGCAGTATTCCACTGAGCCGTGTAATAACGCTTAGTAATTACTTTGTATTGCCATTATTTTATATACAAATTGTATAAATTGTTGAATTGTAGTTATTCTAGGGCTTGGCAATAGGGAATCATTTATAATCACTATCATATTAATAATACCCTTTATTGTCATTAATTTAGTGTACAAATCTGACCATCATGCTATCACAGTTTCTTAACTCTGTGACTGTACGATACCACCCAAATGATGATAAATGATAGTATTGAATTATCACCCAGCCCTAAAGTGCTCATGTTTATGTTTTTATATATATATATATAGTGTATATGTAAGAATCCTGTGATCATCTCCATACATCCTCATTGCATCTCCTGTTTTGACGGGATCATGAGAGCCCGTTTCCAGCGACAACCCTGACTTCCATAAAACATCATCTCACCTTCACCTATAGCCTAAAAAAAATAAAAACAAAACACACCCTGATCATGTCATTTCCACAACGCCCTGATCACACTCTTCCTTTTGGTCCATCACACACTCACACGCCTCTCTGTCCAAGCCCACGCATGAGGGATGCTGCAGCGCTTGATTTGGATCTCAGACTGCATTTTGCCTGCATCCATTTATTTTTCTCCCCTCCCTCCTCTGCTTCACACTCAAAAAAAAAAAAAATCGGATGAAAAAAATCAAAAAGGAGAAAAGAACAGAATTATGTCCCGGAAGTACTCCACGTGTCAAATTAGGACGTAACATGTCCTTAGAAAGACCGCGGGCTTGGTTTATTGATTGGTTGATGTTCTTTAACCAAAACATTGGACAGCACGTGCATCGTACATGCATCGTACGTGCATCGTACATGCATCGTACATGCATCGTACATGCATCGTACGTGCATCGTACATGCATCGTACGTGCATCGTACATGCATCATACGTGCATCATACGTGCATCGTACATGCATCGTACGTGAAGTCCAAAATTAAGTCCAAAATTGTCATTTTTCAATACGGAACGACAGCGGAACTAATCGGGATTTGATTCTGTGAAGACTCTCATTCTTTTCTCCCGAGCCAAAACATGCCAATGCGCTGACATGGCAGCATGCCCCCCGCCCCGCCCCTCCACTTCCCTCCCCGCCCCGCCTGCCCCGCCTGCCCCGCCCGCCCCGCCCTCCCCCTCATCATTTCTCTGAAGGACAAACTGCATTTGGTTGCATTTCGCTGCCTGCCTGATCTTTTTCTTCTCTCCTCCTCCTCCTCTTTCTCTGACTCCTCTCACCTCTCCTTTCCTTCGGCCCCGTAGAGGACGTTTCTAATCTCACTGCGAGCGATGTCATGAACCGGGTAAATCTAGGATATTTGCAAGGTAATTTGTGCGATACATGCATACAAACTGCTCCAAACAAAAGGTGTTTTTTAAGGCGCTCACTTCCGCTCCAGCGGATGGAAGACTCGAGTGTCCCCCGTCACTTTTAGAGCACAACGACGAAACTCCGTCACGGGGCATCGGCGAATGTTCGACTGAATTGTATTTCGCAACTGGGTTTGTCTTGAAAAGCTAACGATGCAACGACGATTTGTGCTTTGTTTAACCGATCGACCGATTGGGCCAACGTTGACATTGCCGCCGTTGCTTAGAGCTGCAGGACATTTCTGAGGGGACCCACCCGTCAGGTTAGCTGGTTCATCACAGTACTGCCAATGTGCTGCATGAGCGTGAGCGTGTTTGTGTGTGTGTGTGTGTGTGTGTGTGTGTGTGTGTGTTTTTGTGTGTGTGTTTTTGTGTGTGTGTTTGTGTGTGTGTGTGTGTGTGAGTGTCCCAGGGCAACGAGTGGCAGATCAAGCTTTCTCTCTCTCTCTCTCTCTCTCTCTCTCTCTCTCTCTCTCTCTTCCTCGCTTTGGGTCTCTGTGCATTGTGCTGGCGTGGGGTCCCCCCCATGGAGGGCTGCGGTCCCCGCAGGGGGGCAGTGGGGTTTGGCTTGGAGCCGGGAGTGGAGCAGGAGGCATCACGCCCGGGTGCAGAAGGTCACTTTACGGAAGAGAATATTAGGTCCGGACTGGGCATTCCGAAGGGAGGGAAGCGAGGGGAAAAGCGTTAATAACAAGAAATGAAGCCCCGAGGTCATATCCCAAATCTTGTTCCCGCTGGAGGACTCGCACCGCGCCCTCCCCCCCGATCCAAACGCCTCGGTAGACTGACTCCTTCTCCACCCCACGTCTTTTGCTTCACTCTGGTTTTGGTTGGCGTTGCACTGCGTCCGGTCCAGTCCGGTAGATGTCGGAGCATGTCCCTGTGTCTGTGCGTGTGTCCCACGTCTCTGGGGGTGGGTTTCTTTCGGCAGCGGATGGGAGTGTCGTCTGTCGGCATGGCAACCCCGGAGGCAACCCCCGGAATGCAGTCGGGACGCGCCCGTGACGCAGGGTCGCGGGCGCTGTGTGCATGTGGGGCCCGGGGGTCTTGAAGCCGCGCATGCGCTGCACCTGGCGGCGGCGGGGCAGCATGGACCCCGCCCCCCCCCCTCGCCCCGCCCCGCCCCCTCGTACCGGACACGCCCTGTCAGTAACGGTTAGACCTTCTCTCTCCTCCTCTCCTCCTCCTCCTCCTCCGCCTGGCTTTGTAAAGGGGCACGATCAGGTGGGTTGTTATGGCGACACACCTTCCTTCCTCACCCAGTCAAGCTTGAGCTTCTCCGGGGTTTAGGAGAGAGACACACACACACACACACACACACACACACACACACACACACACACACACACACACACACACACACACACACACACACACACACACACACATTCACGCACAACTCTCCGGGGGGTTATATGTGAAGAATTTGAGTAGACAGTTGCCAATCATACCTTCAAAGAACTTGGTGGAAAATCTGGGTTCCGAAAGAAAAATACTCCGCCCCGGGATTCAGAGTCAACCACCTGGACAGAGGTACAAGTAATGCATGAAATCAGCTGATCAGTACCCGGGGGGTGAGGGCAAAAACACGGCAGGACTTACGCTTTCTGAACCTGGGCTTGACCACCTCGGCACCAGACCAAACGTGGCGGTCTCACCCCAGTCTGTGTGCACGCTCGTCACCGGGAGTGTGTTAGTGCGTGGGGGCCACAGACCGCTGAGGTCCAACGTGGGGGGCCCTCTGCGGCCGACGCCGCCCCCTGTCAGAGTGATGATCCGCAGAAGCCCTTTGCACACGACCCCCACGCGCGACTCGCCTGGAGCGCAACAGGATTCCCAGTGTCAGTCTCAGCAAGAGCGTGTACAAACAAAATAACAAGTAGTTGTTAAATTTGAGCTGTATTTCAACTTAACACAGTGACATTCAAGCTTTTTCATATGTGACGCCCACATATGAAAAAGCTCCAGAGCGGCGGTGAAGACCCTGTGTGTCTCTGTGTTGCAGATGAGATGAACGACCACCAGAACACTCTGTCCTACGTGCTCATCAACCCTCCCCCGGACACCGTGCTGGAGCTCAACGACATCGTGTAAGGAAACGGAGCAATGAGGCTCCGTCCGGCGCCCGACCTGCGCCGTAGCTCGTCGGGGAGCCTCGCAACGTGCGGGGGAAGAACGTGCAGCGTTTTGTTGTTTTTTTTAAAGCGATGCCGTCTTTTACAGGCGCTGTCAAGATCAATATATTTGACAGTCTTAAGAAAGAAACATTAAGAAGAGTCGTTGAATGGTCTTGTGCTTTATGGATAGTAGATCTAACTGGTATTGTGCACTGTTTGTATGGCTGCGTCAGGGTCTGAATCCAAAAAGCTGAAAACCCTGAACTCAGCCGCGCTGGCAAGAGGTTAGGTGTGCAGCATGTAACCCTGGCAACATACACTAGGTCCGGCGTTATGATCCTGGGTTAGATCAACCTCAGTTTGAAATTGTCCGGCAAAAACACAAACCCCTGCTCTGCGAGACGGGCCCCCCGGTCGCCGTCTCACCACATGAACAGGAAAAACATCACAGAGGGGGTTAATATATATATATATATATATATATATATATTTTATATGTATGTATAATATAATATTTCTATTTTATACTCAAATTAAAGACAATTTGTGTGATTCACTGATCACTTGAGCACCACAAATAGCTTAAAAAGATATCTCCATCCAAAAGTCCATCTAAAAGGGAAGGTGCTCTTATAGCGGAGCCAGGCGCTGTCTGACCGGCTGCTCCTCCTCCAGGTACATCATCCGGTCCGACCCGCTGGCCCACGTGCCGGACGACCCGCCCATCGCCAGGCCCAGAGGGACCAGGAGGCAGCAGGACTTCGGCACGGAGACCAGGGACGAGACCCACCTCTAGAGAGCGGCCCGGGGTCGGTGCGGCCACCGAGATACCGAGGGGACGGGGGGGAAGGGAGGGGGCCCAGGCCGGGGACGTGCGTTACGCGTCTACCGGTCTCACGAAGACGGGAGCCGGGTTCCGAGAGGTGAGACGGGCGGTTTCCTGCTCAGCTGCTACAGAAAGATGCAGACCCATCACTCACGTCTCAGACTGAGCCCTCGAGAAAAGGAGAACAAAATGGAGCCGTTAGCTCACGGCCACTAACTAACACTAACCCCTTTTAGAAGGGGTAAGCAACGAAACGATGAAATGGTGTGTTTAGCTTTGTTTGGGTTATTTTGGGGTTTTTTGTTATTGTTTTATTTTTTTTGCAAGAACTTCCAGTATGTGACACGCTAGTCCACCATGTGTGTGAACAGGACTTTAGGTTCCCCTTCCCCGCTGGATGTTAACACGTGTCCCGGGTGAGCTGATCCCAAAAAAACGCTCGCCCACAAATGCAAAAAAGAAAAAGTATTTTCCGATCTGCTGAACAGATGGAGATTCCAGGAATGGAAGTCTCTTACTTGCCGTGGCCCTCTTCTGGCCGGTTGGAGAACTGCAGGGTTGTCTTTTCATACGTAAGGGAGACAAACGTCTGAGTGAAGATGCAAACACCATTTTTATTTTTTTTTTAGACCGAAACGTTCAGCGACCGTGGCCGGATTAATTAACCTGAACCCTATGAGAGCTATTTGAAGATATGTATTAGTATAGTACATTGTATGTGTAGTAACGGGCCCTGGGTTGTCAGCTCGCACAGCAGCCATTGGCTTTAAATGTCATTCTACAAGTAAGTTTTAGCACAACGTCCCTGTTCGTGTCGTCAATAGTTTACGGTCAGATTTGAAGGACACAAAGATGACACGAGTGGAACAGCTGACGTGCACAGGAAGCAGTGGGAAATACTTTCACAAAAAAAAAAAAAAAGATTTGTAGACGTAGAGGATCCATGTTAGCAGCGGGCGTGGAGGGGAACTGGGTACGTCGGTTAAAAACGTCATCAAACGGGGCGCGTGGAAGCGTCCACCCCACCCCGCACCACATCTTGTTTATTGGGATTAAAAAAAATAAAATATAAATAAAAAACTGCGTTCATGACATATTCCAGCACTGACTAAAAATTGACATTCCACTTTTGTTTAGTTTAAAATTTTTTACATTAGACCTTTGTTCGTTTTTTTAAATAAATGTTCTTTTTTCCTGATGAAACTTCGCCTCTAGGATCCTCTAGGAGCACAACCACGTTTTCGTTCATCTGTAACGGTACATTCCACGCCTTTCCCTGCCGCGTCACATCCGTGAATGAAATCTCGAGTGTTCCAGTATTCAAGTATTTCCCCCCGCTGCGTACTTTTCGTGCCGTGGTCTGACCTTGTTCATCGCGTCGGGCTTCACACGCGGCGGACGCGCCGTCCCCTCTCCTCCTCCTCTCCACGTGAGCGCGCACATCTTTACTCGCGATCCTATCGGAAGAGGGTGAACTCCGATTCTGTCCGCGGAGTTTGCTTGGGGGAAGAGCGACTCCACCTCTGCGATGCCCTCCCCCCACATTTCACTCTCACGGAGCGCGACGGCTCCGCTGCGCCTGCTTCTGCGCGGGCGTCCGGTCCGCTCGCCACGGCCAGAAGAGGCTCCTCTGTGATCTGTACAAAAGTCAAAACCTTGTATATAAAAAAGGGCAGTGTCGATGTGCAGTACTTGTATTTATTCGAAATTTTGTCACGGCTCCTTCACTCCCCCCCCTAATGTCTCTTGTGTGTGTGTGTTTTTTTTGTTTTGTTTTGTTTTGTTTTTTGTATCAATGTACACAGCAACAAGTCGGACTGTTCGCTCCGTTCGCTCGGCGCTGTATGATAAACCGTGAAAACAGAACTTGAACTACTTTTGCACTACGCTCCGCTAGGACTCCCGGAGCATAATAGCATGACCCTTTAACCCCCCCCCCCCCGCCCCCCCGGATCGCCAGAGGGCCGGTTTACACGCCGGGCGACGCGAGCGCATGACCACCGCGGAGGACGTCGACATCACCTCCTCCCCCCCCCCCCCCCCTAGCGACCCGTCCGCCGCCTCCCCGATGTGAATCCCGTCTATCTATCCTGTACTATCACAAGGGGCATGCAAACACAAGACGCATGTTCTGATTTACGGCTTGCCAGGAGGGACAGATTTTTTTTTTTGTACGTTCCGACGAGAGACTGTGGCTGGGAAGACGTGTCCGCCGTACCTACTGCTTGTGATTTGAAAAACCATATCATTTGATACCGTGTATTTATATGGATGGACCGTGCATGTCCCGTGGGTGTATCAAGAGCCTATGTTTACCTTCATCCCGATCATGTTTTTAGGTCATTGTCAAAGGGTTGATCCATTTTGTACTATTTCTTATACGAAGTCGGTGCACTTCTCTACAAGCAAAATATGAACAAATAAATGCTGCATGCAGCCATATACATTCAATGAAAACGCCTCCTTTTTTTTCTGCCTCTATCGTCATTCATGTGTCATCGCCGATAACTTGATTGGTATGAAGACTAATCGGTGGTATTGATGTGTTAAATATGCGGGGTTGGAAAAAAGTAGTGGAAAGCCACACTTGGATGAAAGTCAAGATATCTACTAAAAAACTTCTCTGCATTAACTGAAGGTCACTCATTAGAAAACCTGAGTAAAAGTCCTAAGTAGCTGATGGTTAAGGAACTTAATTATCAAAAGTAAAAGTAAATGCTGTGGAGAAAAAAATAAAAAACTTTTTCTTTTTATGTTCCAATTTTATACCGGTTGCCAAAACCATATTTTTGGGGTAAGCATAAGAGGCACTTCATTGGAAAAGACGCATCTTCCACTCTGACATACAAAATCATTTGTTGGAAACAAGGCCCCCGGGGTGTTGGTCTCCATCAGTCGTAGCAGGTGCGGGTGGAGGTGCAGCTGCGGGCGGGGGCGGCACCACCGCTGGGGGAGGCCGTCGCTGTGGGCGTGGCTCCCCAACAGGCGTCTCTCTGGGCGACGCCTGCGCTTGATCGGTACCGACGCCACGAAAACCGGTGGCCAAATTCCGTGGGGAAACTGCAGAACTGGCAACCCTGAACACTCCGCTCGCTGCTGATATCCCCCTCGATTGGAACATGCACCCGGTGGGAACTGGCTTCGCTCACATCATCATTGGCTACGAGTCTCCCTCCGATTGGGGTTTAAAGGTGAGAAAAAGAAAATAAAAGTCGATAGAAATATAATTCAAGCAAAGCGCAGATACTCTCAAAAAATACTAATATAAGCACAGAAATAAAGTATTTTTTACTTCCTTGCATTACACCACTGTATGTCCTCATCAACAGTGGATCACTCGCCATAAGAGTAAACCTGCCGTTCAAATGCACCTTACACAGGAAAGACAAAACTCAGTGACATGATGGAGATGCCGTGGAAATGTGTTTTTTTTAATGTAAAACAGACATAAGACCGCAAATGCAGTAGGTTTAGAAAAAAAAAAAACTAAAAAAACGTAATTGTGGACGCTACAGTGCAGAGACGTCAATCAAATTAAAAAAATAACAATAAGTCATCAAATCCGCTGTGGTTATCTGTGCTTCCTTCCTCATTTCCAGCCTTGAGGGGCCCTCTACGCTTCCAAGCTGGGGGCCGGCGCCGCGGCGCGTCCGTTTCCCCCGGCGCGCGGCTCTTTCCGTCGCTCCCGGGTCCTGCGGCCTCGGTTCCGGGCCACCTCGCGGAGCAGGTCGCTGAAGGCCGAGTCATCGCTCAACCGCGGCCGCTTCTCGTCACCGGCGGACACGCGGCCGGAGGGGGCCGGAGGGCGGGACCCGAGCCGTCCCACCCGGTGAGAAGGAGGGGGCTCACCGGCGTTCACCGGGCGCGGCCGCGGGGGAACTCCGTCGGGGGCGGTTGGTGGTAAGCGAGAGGGGACCCGCCGGCCCCCGCCGGCCCCCTCCGATGGCGGGACCTCAGCGGTGGAAGGCATAACAAGGACTCCTTCGCCACCTTCTGAGCGGATGGCACCCTGAAGCCTTTCCGCCTCCGTGGCGTCGGGGAGCGGGGTTCTGAGCTCCTCCGCTTCCATCCTACCCTCGGCGTCTCGCAGAGGATACGGTATGTTTACGGTGACGGCGTCGGGCCCATCTCCCCGGACCCCACTCCAACCGGCCGGCTGTTGAGGTGAAGCTGGAGGCCAGGTGGAGACTCGTCCCCGAGGTGCGCCCATCTCTAGCTGGGCATCGCGGTCGGAGTTGGCGTTTGAGGGGCCCGGGCCGATGCTCAGGTCAGGTCCGGTTTCTGCTCCTGCCACCGCCGGCCTCGCTGCGCTCATGAACCTCCATCTTATTCCTTTCCGTCTCCTCCCCTTCAGCCCCCCCAGCCCCTGCCGGCGGTTTTGTCCCGGGCTCAACGGTGTTCGTTGGGTCCCCCGACCGGCCCTCCGTCCCCGTCCGCCGAGCCGGCGAACCGCCTGGGGCTCCGCCCGGAGGGGAGGCGGAGAGCAGAGCGGCGGCAGAGCGGCACCTCCTTCCGGTGATGGAGCTCCCCAGCGCTCCGGCCCGGTCCAGGCTCTCACCGCCGGCATCCACAGCGCTGCTCTTTCGCTTGCCTTGATGGAGCCCCGCCAGGAAGCAGGAGACGCAGAGCAGGACGCACAGCGGCGCTGAGGAGGCAAAGCAGAGGCACAGGCGGGGAAGCCCGCGTCGCATGCGGTGAACTGATAAGTCTTTAAAGGCCTTTAAAGGGATTTAAAACGGCACGTACCCGTCACTCCCACCAGCGTAGCAGCTGGGATGTGCATCTCGGTGGGTTTGGGGAGGACGGAGGTCGTCGGCACTCCAGGGGGCACCGAGGGTGGCGTAACTGATGGTGGCGGTGTTGGGAAGGGTGATGTCGAGGGCGTCACTGGAGATGCCGTTGATGGTAAAGTTGGTTGTGGTGGTGGTGTTGGCAGTGCGCTTAATGGTGATGTAGTTGACGGCATCACTGGTGGTGTTGTTGATGGTGTTATTGGTGGTGTTGATGGTGTTGTCGGTAGTAGTGTAATTGGTGGTGTTGTCATTGATGGTAATTTCGATGGTGTCACTTGTGATGGTGTCACTGGTGGGAATGTTGATGGTGATGTTGGAAGTGGTGGTGCTGATGGTGTTATCGATGCGTTTCTGGATGTTGATGTCGGTAGTGGTGTTATTGGTGGAGGCGTCACTGGCGGCATTGTTGATGGTGGTTTTGATGGTGATTTTGTTGGTGTCACTGGTGATGTTGATGGTGATGGTGGTGTTGACGATGATGTTGGTAGTGGTGGTGCTGATGATGTTGTGTATGGTGATGTTTGTAGTGGAGTTGAAGGTAGTAGTGGTGTCACTGATGGTGTTGATGGTGTTATTGGTGGTGTTGATGGTGATGTTGGTAGTAGTGTAATTGGTGGTGTTGTCATTGATGGTAATTTTGATGGTGTCACTGGTGGGAATGTTGATGGTGATGTTGGAAGTGGTGGTGCTGATGGTGTTATCGATGCGTTTCTGGATGTTGATGTTGGTAGTGGTGTTATTGGTGGAGGCGTCACTGGTGGCATTGTTGATGGTGGTTTTGATGGTAATTTTGATGGTGTCACTGGTGATGTTGATGGTGGTGGTGTTCCTGACAATGATGTTGGTAGTGGTGGTGCTGATGGTGTTGTGGATGGTGATGTTTGTAGTGGAGTTGAAGGTAGTAGTGGTGTCACTGATGGTGTTGACGGTGTCACTTGGGAAGTTGGTAGTGGTGTCACTGTTTGTCTTGTTGATGGTGTCATTGGTAATGGTGTTGTTGATGGTGGTGTCCCTGGTGTCATCTCCGATGCTTTTGTTGATGGTGATGATGCTAGTGGTTCCGAGGTTGGTAGTGTTGCCGACGGTGTTAATGGTGTCACTGGTGACGTCGGTGATTGTGCTGTTGATGGTGTCACCAGGGACGGTTTTATTGACGGCCGCGACGCCGGTGGAGGCGTCTTTGGTAGCGCCGCTGAAGGTGCCGTTTTGGAAGGCAGTGATGTGGCTGGTGTCATTGATGGAGGCGGTGGTGGTGTGGTCACGCACACAGACACGTCCCACACAGGTTTACCATTTAGGGATGGAGGTGTTTCACAGGTGACCTCCGCCTCCCTCTCCAGCAGAGATCTGTTCTTTAGATCTGGAATAGAAGAGGGATAGATAGATATAGATAGATATATATATATATATATATTTTTTTTTTAATAAAAAACTATAAAAAGTTGACGTTGTGAATCTTAATTCACTTTTCAGATTTGTCGCGCCCGCCCGACTCAAACTATGATTTCCAAAAACATGATTGCAGGGGTTTGATGAACCTTGGTCATTAAACCGTCGTAGATTCCATTCATTGACATTTATGTCATTACTACTACAATTAATTGTTCCATTTTGATCTATATTGTACTTAAAATTTGCAAATAATTCAGCACGTGCATTCAAGAAATGTGTAAAAAAACAATTGTTAGCACAGAGAAATTATTATAGTTTGCATTCAAATCTATCTATCACTTGATTATGTGTGTGTGTGTGTGTGTGTGTGTGTGTGTGGGGCACATCATGATGCATCCGGTGTCTACGCAGCGACAGACCTTTGAGGGAGTTGACAAAGTCTTCCACGTCGCACGAACAGTCCCACGGGTTCCGGTCGAGTGCCATCGCGGTGGAGTTCAGGGCCCTGAAGAGCCGGGGCGGCAGCCTGGTCAGCCGGTTCCCGGACAGATCCAAATGGACCAGGTTGGTCTGGAAGCCGAAGCGCCCCACGTCGACGGCTCTGATCCGGTTGTGGGCCAGGTTCAGCCTGGCGAGGCCGGTCAGCCGGCTGAGCGCGGCCCCGTCGAGGGCCTCCAGACGGTTGCCGACGAGGCTGAGGTCCTCCAGGAGGTCCGGCCGGCCCAGCCAGGCGGCGCTGATCTCGGTGAGGGCGTTCTGGTTCAGGTCGAGGCTCCGGAGCTTCCGGAAGGAGGCCAGGGCTCCGGGCACGATCCCTGTCACGTTGCTCTTGATGGTGAGCGCGGTGACGGAGGCCAGGCTCTCACCGTGGAAGGCGGTGGCGTTCAGCTCTCCGAAATTATTGACCAACACCACCAGGGACAAGAAGCCGGGGCTGAACGCTGGGGGGGGGGGGGGGGGGGGGGCACAGAGAGGCAGCGATGGCGTCAGCCAACAGGGATGTCGTGTTTCACAGAATAGTCACAGAAAAGCCGAAATATGTTGACGATGCTGACTCCTCCATTAGATGAACTTCTACTACGGTGACTAGACATAGTTTGGAAAATGCAAAAAAAGGCAGATAATTGGACACGTATTCATAATTGATCGGATACTTCAAGAAGATGACAAGTCTTACACGTTGGAATTTCCTGGCATATCAAAGCGTCTCCTACTGGGAAACAGGCGTCACCCAGAGGTACACAAAGCAGCACAGCGAGGCAGAGATCTGCAACTGTACGGAGACAGAGGAATTTAATCAGCTTTCATTAAGATTCCTTCATTCGTACCAATATTAAAATATAGATACACATGTAAGAAATAACTCACCATTCATTGTTGCCAATCAAATAGGGCTGATAAAAGTTGGTAGATTCTGAAGACGCCCAAAACAGAGTTGTCTTCAGTACATGTCGAGTTTCCTCCCTGACAAACCGCAGCTCTAAGTATCTTTAAACACCTTGAACCTCCAGCTGAGAATAAACGGCGCGTTGCCATAGCAGCTAGACGCATGTTTTCACTCCGGTTCGCTGTGGTTGCTCACTGGGCCGTGAAGCCGTTAGCACCGCTGTTACGGTTGGTTGATGGACTGGGAGGCAGCGACACCTCGACACGAAAGGACCACATCCCAGGTTCTGCTCAAAAACCCGGGAGAGGAGAACTTTTTTCATGAAGCTTTTTATCAAATTCAATATTTTACCAATAATCGTAGATATGTCTTTCACGCCATTTTAATAAACGAAAGCACAAGAAAAAAAACAAAAAAAATAAACAGAAAAACAGTGAGTGGTAGATGCAGCTGCAGGCCCTCGTAAAAAGTGAACATGCTTCTAAAAATGTTGGTGAGATTGGGAAACAGTTAAATCAGCGCCGTGCCACAGAAGTAACAAAACAAAACAAACCAAACAAAAAATGGTGAGTCAAAAATAAGCCATGAGAAAAGAATAGAAATGAAAATGTGTTTTTATTTACTTGAACATTTTATTACGTTTCAGTGCTTCCTTTCAAAAAATAAATAAGATGGTATGGGATCAGAGATAAAATCAACATGACTAGTGCACACTAGCGTAACAAATATGGTGACCGATGCCAATACAATCTTTTTAGTAAACATAAAAACGCACACATACAATAAAAAATATCTATCCCACAAAAATAAAAGAATCAAAATGCAGCAAATGATGAATCAAGTATTCAAAGTCAGGGTTTGTTGTTTTTTTTTTTGTTGTTTTTTTTGGAGACAGCAGTAGTATCGATGGAGGCCCTTTCGTTTTAATCGTCAGTGTTTATGCCTTAGTGTTTGGTTAGGTTTCCACATCGGGAGTGCACAACAGCAGCTCTATAAATCTCCCGTGTTTCATTAGCTCACGTCTGGATGTGTGTTTTCCCGGTTTTTAAAGGTGAATTCTACTTATATTTTCAATGGATTCTCCCACGCGCCGCCGAACAAAGACGCAGCGCAAAGTCCTTTCGTCCAGTCCGGATCTGGCGAATTTAAAGACGAACGAGTTTTCGCGGTTCAAAGTGGAACTCCCATTCCGCTCCATCCCAAGTCAAACCGCTCAGTATAATAGTAAAGTGAAGTATTTCCACCTCTTTTGCAGAAGCTTATTCCCTCCCCCCACCCCCCACTGTCTCAAATTATTTTCGAGAGTCGAAACCAGACCAAACGACTTGCTCGTGAGCGGCGTTTTCACCGCAGCGGGTAAAGTGCATGTGCAACACTTCAGTTTATTAGCGAGGCCGACGAATGGTTTCTAAAAGCACTTGGATGTGACCGACCGAGAGAGAGGGGACGAGAGAGAGAGCGAGAGAGCGAGAGCGAGAGAGAGAGAGAGAGATGAAGCGACAAAAGTGGCAGTGTTTGTTGACACCTTGCAGGAATGTTCTTTAATGTTGGTAAATAACTGGGCCGCGGCCCGTCCCCCGCACGCCCATAACACACAGTAACCTGGAGTTGGATATATCAAATAGCGTCGTTCCGCCCGGTTACCTGGTTACTTCTCTAGACGGGGGGGGGGGGGGGGGGGGCGCTGACAAAAACACAGAGGGGGAGGTGATCGGAGGGAGGGGGGTCAGTCGTGGGGGGGGGGGGGTACATTACATGGACGAAGCCTTGGACACGTGTTCATGAGTGCACCTTTGTACAGGACAACTCGAGGAGTGTCCGGTGGAGACGGAAAACACAGCTAAGCTCTAGACGTCAGAGAGCCGCCGTCGGCTCTCGACCGCGTTAACGGTTAAAAAACAAAAAAAAACAAAAAAAAGAAAGTTATGAAGAGTACAAAATAAAAACAGTCATTTTTGTACCAAAGCCGTTCACCTGCCCCCCCCCCCCCCCCCCCTTCCTCGCCGGGGGCTTGCTCCCGCACGTCGCCGTCTTCTTGGTTTACAAGGACGTTTCTTGGCTGCACGTTGAGCCATACAAGACGGTCGGACAAAGAGACGATAGAACCACGATGCGGGAAAGGCCAACGGGAGTCGGGGGGGTGTTGAGGGGGGGGGGACCGGCGGAGCCCCCGGTGACAGGAGTAAGAAAGTCGTGAGCAGCAGGTTGGAGACCCCCCCCCCCCCCCCCCACCCCGGTGAGGCACCGTGGTCGTCAGGTCCCACCGTCTACGCCGGGTTTGTCGTCCTTTTCCGTTGTCGTTTTTCTTTGCTGCGGCGCCGGTAGGTCCGATAAGTCTAAAGGGAAGTACAGGGGTCCCGCAGCTCGGGTTCCTCAGAGATACGATAGAAACCCCCCTTGCCCCGCGCCCCACGCACACACACACACACGCACGCACGCACACACACACACGCACACGTCAGTCCAAAAGAGACGTTTTTGGGGCAGAGGAGGCAGATTGTGGTGCGGCAACGGACCTCTCAGCCACGACGGTGCCAAACCAATACGTACAAAAAAAAAAAAAGGAAGGATTCACAAGCGAGAGCGATGAAGAAACAAATGCCACATGCTTGATTCGCAGTCATGGTAAACTAAAACAAAACAATAAAGCGCGTCAGACGGAGAGAACCTGGACAGATCAACACAGACAGCACGGCGGTCCATTCAGACACGATTCCCTTTTTGGAAGCAGCCACTTTCATCCACACAAAACAAGCTTTTCCCCCCAGGCAGCGACGGACTTGATTCCCGCTACAAGACGGCCGCACGCCCCCCAGTGCAGCCCCCCTGCAGCGGAGCCTCCGGACCCCGGCAGCTGAAGCCGACGGTTTTGGGGGCCCCCGCGGGGGGGTGGGGGGGGACAAGCGAAATGGGAGCGGATGATTTTTTTTTTCCTGGGGGGCGATCTCCGTCGCCGGACGTCCGGCTACTTCCCGCTCTTCTTTGGCGCCGCGGCCCGCTTGGCCTGCCACAGGTGGTTGTGGATGGTCAGCGCGTCCACGCTGACCGACACCGTCTTGGCGGGGATGGCGGTGAACTGCTTGCGGTCCGAGCTGTACTTGTACAGTTTGTCGATCATCTTCTTGCTGATGCTCTTGGGGCCGGTGCCCGTCAGCTTGTGGATCTCCTCCGTGTCGGGGAGGTAGACGTAGATCGCCCGGAACTGGCAGCCGCCGTCGCGGAACAGGATCATCAGGTGGTTGCACTCGCACCTCTCCAGCTCCTGGTGAGGGAAGGGGGGAGTCAGGCAGGAGGCAGGAGCTCGCGGTTCCATTTCGATATTGATTAAATCAAATATTGAGCAGATGCCTCATAACGCCACGATATATCGATGTGTTGCACAAAATGAGAATTGCTACCAACTTTTCAATATTCCATCTGATGTGCATGACAAAAAATATTCCGGGGAACACGTCCAATAGAGAAATGATAGATTTGATATAAATTCCTCTGAGTTGATTCCAAACCGCGGCCCAGTCCGGCAGCAAACCCACCTCCAGGATCTGGTTCTTCTGAGGCTCGTTGACCTTGCCAGCCAGGCAGCAGTGGGCGATGGCGTTGTGGATAATGGGCTTGTTGGACTTGGCGCTGGGTTCTTTGAACAGCTTGGGACCTATTGAAAAAAAAAAAAGTCAACCAATTAAACCAATTAAAAGTGCAACGTATCAAGGAGGGAATTGAAATCAATGCAGCATTTCACCAAATTGAGGTAGAATTATAGCCAAAGATAAGTGCTTTTCATTCAATTATATTACAACTCGCAATGTAAAATACTATTCTTCAAAAGTTGCAGGCATTAGTATTTCTCAGCATGACTGGAAAGTAAAAATGAAGATTTTGATTTCTGTCCTCTCCACCCACCAGTGTATTCAGCCATGGACGTGATGGAGGAGGCAGTGGAGCCGTTGTCCCAGTCTCGCTCAGCGATGCGACTGGGGTTACGACTGCCGGGGAACGACTCCACCGAGTCGCAGCTGGAAAACAAACGACGAGGGGAGGGAACCCGGCTTTACACCACGGGAAAATAAAATGAATAGAGGGGGAAAAATAAAGAGATAAAGGCAGCGGGGGCCAACGCAGTGTTCTATTGGTTTATCACAGGAGCATGGATGCATTTTTCAAAGTTTTAAAGAGAAAAGATTGGATTAAATTGTTAAGTTTTTCCCAATGATTTAGCAGCCCACTAGGGGGCGACGCCACACCACGAAGGGGCCACGCCACCAGGGGGCCACGGCCCATAGACTGAAAATTGCCAATATAGTGTACAGTATGTTACACAGTTGAAAATACTCTTCAAGAGTAAAACGTTTCTTGCGGGGCCTTGTGAGCAGCTTACCGCTGGGATCCAGCCCCTCCAGAGTTGACGCTGTCAGCCTCGTTGGTGGCGGCGGAGGCCAGAGACAGACTGGAGCCCGACTGGGTGCTGCTCAAGGTGTCTGCTACGGAAAAGCAGAGGATAAAACATCAGTACATTCTATTTGGCTCTTTTTTGGACGTATGTATGAGAAACACTTTAAATGCAAGGTAAAATAATCCCTGAATTCAGTGTACAACAAAAAAATAAAAATAATAAAATAAAAACGTGTAATTTTGTTGTTACTGAAAATGTGATAAATACCTTCGACTAGCCGTCTCATGTTGGCTGTATAAGCTGTATAAAGACCGGGGAAATGTTCAACACTCAAAACTCCTTGATCCATTCAATTCCATGACACTGCCTGGAACTGAATTCTCAATATTCACTGACTATCCAGAAATGTCATGACCCTTGGTAACCCTGCACACAGTCAGCAGCCGAAAAGCCGATGGCTTTAAAAACAAACATTTTGTGTGTGTTCTTACGCATGGAGGAGGGGCACTTGGAGTAGTTGTCGCTGGAGGACTCCTCCCTGAAGACGGGCTTGGCTCGGTGCTTCTGCTTGGGCTTGGGCGTCTTGGGCTTGGCCAGGCCTTGCTCCTCGAATATCTCCTGCTGCTTCCTCCGCAGGTAGTCCTGCTTGATCAGCTCCCGCCGGGTCTTCTCCTCCTCCTTGCGCACGCGGTCTTCCTCGGCCTTGCGTCTGGCGGAAGACGATTCCACAAAATGAGTCTCCCCAGATCTTAATAGACGGGAGTTCTTAATAGACGGGAGCAAAATCTGGAAAGATCCTCTCGGTGGAGGGCAAAGCAATTTAAATTGAATGAAATAGGCCTTGTTCCTCTTTAAAGAGCAACAACAAAAAAAATAGGAACACCAATTTCTACCTTTTATATATCAGTTATTTTTCCAAAGTGAAGAGACGGAACAACATGCATTATGGATAAAGTCGTAAAGCAGGACCGTCACCTCGCTTCGTCCCGTTTTTGCTCCGACTCCACCTCTAGCTGCTGTTTGCGGAGTCGAGCCTCCTCCGCCTTCTTCTGCTGCTTCAGGAGGAAGGCTGCCCTCTTCTTCGCCAGCTCGTCCTCCGCCTTCTGCTCATCCTACACACATTATATTGGAGGAGGACGGGTGATACCATTTTTTATTTTTTCTTCCCAGTTACTCCAATACTAATGAGGGGAACCTGCACCTGGCATATATATTTATTTAGAATTATATAAATATTCAATCTGCAAAACTGAATTCTTTGTTGCTCACTTCGGTTGCTCTCAAGTTTTAAGAACCCAAGAATGCATTGCCAACTCGACAACCCCACGTGTCGGGTCAAAAACTACCCGGCCAAATGTTTTATTTATTTATATGAGCTTCTACACATTATTTAATTAATATTGAATCAAAAGAATTGAGAAGAACACAATTATGGAATTTCTGTAATTTTAGATGATTAAAAAACAAAACATGAAAACACATCAGGTCATTTTTAACAGTCTATCACACACTTCACATGAAATCACCAATGCCATGAACTTAAAAACATTATTCTTTTTTTCATGATGGTACCTTAAAGAAGAAGCCCAAGACCGACTTCTGCTCTCCATCTCCACCGTCTGTGGTGCTGTCCTGGTCCCCCTCCTCTTCATCGGTCTTCAGGTCCGACAGGTCCACCTCGATCAGGTGCGCTTTGCCGCGCTGTGCGTCCTCACAGGGCACGTTTTCTTTCCCCGACCCGTCTGACGAGTTGAGCTCAGACTCCCTGGGAGTGCTGGACACAGACTCGTCGAAAGACACTTCCGGACTCATCACGGTCGCCGGGTCTACTCGTGTCGGTAGGCGCAGGTTGGCTTCGTCCTGAAGCCTGAAGGTGGCGCTGCGGTGGTGGCCGGAGCCCGGCTTGTCGATTGCCTCTCTTGTTGTGGGGGTTCTCGGGTGGGGGGCCTCCGGCTGCTCGGCCCTGGGGGACCGGCCCCCGATGAGCTGCCTCGGGCTGGGGAGAGTGTCTACGCTCTGGTTGGGGGTGAGCGCCTTTGAGCCCTGCCGGCTTTGCTCCTTGGCGATCTTGAGATCCGAGGGTTTGGTTCTGGAGCCTCGAGCCGAGGACAGTTTGGGGGGTTTTCTGATGGGGGCAGCGCCTGCGGCAGAAAAGGGCTCCACAAAGTGAATGGCGGCACGGAACTTGGCGTCACTGATCTTGTCAGTGGAGGATGGAGGCGGTGGGGCCGCGCCAGGCGGGGACGTTACATTCTGTTTCATCAGCAGCTCCTGCTGGAGCGAGAGCTGCATCATCTGCTGCTGGATGCTGCCGATAGCATCGTTCAGCAGCTCGATGGAGCGGTTGCATTCATTGAGGTCCAACTCTTCATCCATGTAGAAGCTTCCGTTGCCGCTCTTCTTCTCTGGGTCTAAGGCACCTGGTGGAGGGGCTGCCTCCACTTTCTCAGCCCTCAGAGCGTCAACGCACATGTCGTCCTTGGATGCTGCCTGTTTCTCCCCGTTCATTTCCTCTTTGGAGTAGTCCGCTTTGAGCGGGTTGGGCAGCGTGTCGCTTTTGCCGCTGCCCTTTTTGACGATGTGCAAAAACGCTGCCTTGCCAAGTTTCTGCCTCTGCCGGGCCGACAGCACCTCCATCTTCTTCTTCTGGTGCTCGATGGCGCGACGCTTCTCCTCCAGCTGCATGTGGAGCTGGACCAGCTCCGAGGCCAGCACGTTAGCACCACCTCCGTTGCCGTCGCGAGTACCCCCCGCCAGCGGAGAGGAGGGGCTCTGGTCCCGTTTGAGCCTCCAGGAGGAAGAAAGAGGCCCGCTGCACTCTGACCCATCCGGGGTAGTCCTCTGGGAGCTGGAGGCACTGGAGCGCAGGTCATGGTTGCTGCCGAAGCGTTGCTGCTGGGCTTTTCGCTCGGCGAAGGAGGTCATTCGCACACTGCCACTGGCTATGCTGCTGGCCTGGGAGTGGGTGCTGAGGCAGGGGCTGGAGCGCCCGCTGCCACCATTCACCTCTTTGTCTTTGTCCCCATGCTCCTTCACATTCATGTCTTCCCGGAGCTTGGCTGATTCTTCCTCCTCATCGACCTCAAAGGGCTTTCTGTGCCAGTCCTTGGTGGTGATGGCCTCATCAAGATCCTCCTCTTCTTCATCCACCTCCTCGAGGTCGGCATCCAGGCCTTGGCCGGGCCTTTGCTCCTCCGAGTCCGAGTGCAGAAAGAAGCCCCCGGCGGGCTCCACACTGCTGCTGAGGGGTCTCTGTGTTCCCTGGGGGGGCTCCACTGGCAGCTCACGCTCCTCATTGGGGGAGGGGGCGAAGGTCCTGCTCAGGCTGGAGGGGGCTTTTCTCCTAACAGCAGCTGAGGGACCATCCCCTCGACGTAGAGAGCCCCTGCCTGAGGACCGCGGTCTCTCACCGCTCTCCTCCTCCTTGTTTAGGCATACAGACTTTTCTTTGGCCGGTTTCAGCACGGCAGGCATCAGTGGTTCTAGGTAAAAGCTATCTGTGGCGGGTTTAGACTCAGCGGCCAGCGTGGGTCCAACCGCAGCATCAACCCTTTTCGGCACCGTGGAGCAGTCGGTCCTGTTCACTGCCAGCAGACTTTCTTCCTCGTCCTCCATGCCAGCGTTAGCCAGAAGGCCGTTGCCATTGACTCTGCGCGGCATAGCCTGCAGGGGCTGATGGCCTAGGGTCTGGTGCTTTGGAGTGACGTTGACTACATTGGAGGCCAGGCTGTCCTTGCTGATAGATCGGGCCAAGCTCACACTGTCGCCAGAGGCCATGTCTGCATCGCAGTCGGTGGCTGAGTGGAACATGTAGGGGTTCAATGTCGACATTGGTCTGCACAGACGAGAAAAAGGAGGGACATGTTCAACTGATGTGCAACATCCAACTTGAGTATCAATACACCTTCTTCCCATTTTTCATTTCTATACTTTAAACCTCAGAGGGTAGAATCACCAATGCAACTTGATTGGTATCAACGCCAAAGCTTTAGAAAGCGAAACCATAGAATGACACTGCACCACTTTGGCCGCAGTCACTCCATTCTCAAAAAGCCCGGCCTGGACCTGGATGACCTCACCGACTACCGGCTGATCTCCAACTTCCATTTCTCAGTAGGATCCTGGAAAATAGCAGTTTCCACCCAATTCAATCAACAGATGTCCAACCATGAGCTCTATGAACCACTTAAATGTGGCTTCAGAGCTCACCACAGCACTGAGACCGCCCTCATCAAAATCACTAATTACCTCCTCATCCCAGGAGTTTCTGCCCACATCAGTATCCTTATTCTCCTGGACCTCTCCGCAGCCTTTAACACTGTTTCCCATAGAGTGCCATCCTCCGCAACTGCTTAACCAGTGCAGCTCTCTCCTGGTTCTGGTCATCTCTCTCCAACAGGAAACAGTTCGTAACCATCAGATACTCCAGTTACACCCCGGCCCCAGTCAACCAAGGCGTGCCCGATGGCTCTGTGCTTGGGCCCCTCCTTTTCACCATCTACATGTTCCCTCTTGGCCAGATTATCCATCACCACGGACTAAGCTTAGACTGCTATGCAGATGACCCCAAACTGTATCTCAGCATTATACTAATCCACTTGCCTCCCCCATAGTCCCTTTATCCACTGCCTGCACAACATAAAAACTGGATGTCATCTAATCTACTGAAGCTAAATAGTAACAAAACTGAGCTCATGGTTGTGTCTTCCAAGGCACTGCTCAGTAAGTTTGGAGATTCTCCTTGACGTTGCTGCTTCATCTGCCCATCCCCAGAAGTCCACAACCTGGGTGTCATTCTGGACTGCACCCTCTCATTTTAAAAAATCCATACAATATATAATCCATACAAATCCATCACCAACTCCGCTTTCTACGACCTCACAAACATCTCCAGACTCAAGCCATCACTCTCAGACTCTGTGGTTGAGACCCTATCCATGCTTTCATCCCCTCCCGTCTGGATTGTTGCAATGGAGTTCTGTTCGGGATAAAAGGGCAAAGGCCTGGACAGGCTCCAGTATATGCAGAACTCGGCTGCCAGGGTTCTCAGCCACACCAAGCACTGGCAGCACATATCCCCCACCCTCATCCACCTTCACTGGCTCCTGGTCAAGTCCCGTGTCTCAAATAAAACCCCCCTCACCTATAAATCACTCCATGCCCCATGTACCTATCAGACCTCTATCCCCCCTGCCAGAATCGCTCACCAACCCCAACACCAGCATGCAGAGTTTTGGGGACAGAGCCTTTCCTGTGGCGGCCCCCACTTTTTGGAAATCTCTACCGGCAGAGATCCAAAATACCGTATCCAGTGACACCTTCAAAAAAAAAAAAAAATTATGAAAACCTACCTGTTCACTAAGGCCTATGGTCTTGGTTAATGTTGTCACCCGACAACATTGCTACTATTATTTTCTGCTCTTGTGTAATTTGTTTAGTCAACCTCCATATGTGTAAAGCATCCTTGGGTCTATTGAAAGGCACTACAGAAATAAGATAAGATAACCCTCTATTTGTCCCACAACAGGGAAATTTTCAGTGCAAGCCATTATTATTAATAATGGACAGCAATGAGATTGAAATGGATGAAAAGCTGTTACATTGGCTAAAGACCAAACGACTCTAACTTTGATATATATATATTTTTTTTCCTTAATTTGAAATGTTATTCCCCTATTAAGGATGGGTGAACATTTTATTTCGCCTTTATTTCTTATGAATCTTGACTTACAATGTATGTTTTGGGATCTAAAGACAAGCACAACCTTTCTGAATAAGCAAATGTATTTTACTATATTATCTTTGTATTATTTTGAATGTATATTTTTGAATGCACATGGAAAAGGGAATCTTCTACAGTCATCAATTTGTTTCCCTTCAAACTTGCAAAAATATGAAGACCGTCTCGAACCGTGAACCCTGTACCGTGTATAACACCAAACGGTGAGCCGAGTGAATCGTTTCACCCTCTTGATGACCCACTACAACAAAGTGAGCAGCTACATCCTGTACAGAGGACAGTGTTTTTCAACATTGCACGGTGTCTGGTTACCTCTGCCTCTTGTCGGGCCAGGCGATGACAGATCCTCGAGGCTGTCCCTCCACCTGAGTCAGGGAGTTGGATCGGTTTCTCAGGCCTAACCAGAAACACAATGGAAGGAATTTAGAAGCCAACCACAACATACCTGCTACCCACTGGTCGTTATTTTCTAATCTAACCTTTAGCTGAGCATTGAGCACACACATGCCCTGCAATAGCAACGCCCTGGTGAGACACCAGGAAGAAAGATTCAGATTTCTGATTTGAACACCTTGAAAGTGAGAGCTAAGTACAAGGATGTTCTTGGATTTCTCTCTACGGGTTATTATTGAGGTAAGTATAGAGTGAGTTGGTTCAGCTAGAACAGGTGTGCCTGTGATAAGTATGTATGAAGACATTTCAAGACAGGTCCTTACCGGTCGCTTCCTCCCCGTGCTGCTTCTGCTGCCTCTGTCTCAGCGGCAGGAGCGGATGTGACGGACTGAAAGACGGACCCCCTTTACTGGAAACCACAAAGACCACAAGTCACTCAGTGTTTTCATTCATCCTCTTGTTGTGGAATGGTCTTCCGATGATATCGCCAAATCGAGACACATGGTTTTGTAGAATGACGTGCTGATTGTAAGACGTGTTTTCTCACAATAAATATCTCAGAGTTTTATCTGGGATAATGAGGGGGTTTTAGACTTGGTATCATAAATAAAATTTCCATATATTTTAATGTAATGAGCCGCAGTTTTATAGGATTGAATTCATGGGTAAATACAATCATACATATACTGTAGGTCTACCAGCTGGTAAACAGTCAGGATTTACTCGTTATCAACAAATTATTAGTACAGTCATTTAAAGAGGTTTGCAATTATTATTATTGTAAAATTCACAATCGTCTTCAAACCAGCCCATACAAGCTTAGGGTAAAAGTTGGACCTTAAATAAGTAATTTTCAATCAAGTTAAAACAATATATTTCAACGCAACTGGATTCAACTCAGAGCCACAACTCATTGTAAGCAGATATCTCCCACCACCCCCCTCCCCGAACAGCCACTCATGGGACAGACACATGCACATACAGGAAGAAATGCAACAACCCTGTGCACCATTACATTCAGAGACCAGAAAGACAAGAGGTTAAAAAAATAGTGAAGAGCCAAGAAGATGAGACATTAGGACAGGGCGATATGTCGATATAATATGAATTTCATGATATTAGACTAGATATCGTCTGGGATTCTTTGGTTATCCTCAGACTTAGACGTTAGACTTTATTGTCCCCAAAGGAAAATTCATATATTATTTTGATATAGTTAAATGTTGTCTTTAAGGCTGCATTACATCAAAGCAATGCAATTATCTGAACTTTGTAGACTGTCCTAGTTGTTCTAATAAATGTCTCTAACTGCTTGGTCATAAGAACCAGATTTCTAATAACCAAATATTCCTTGTGTGAAAATGTCAAATTTATCAATACTGTGGTATCAGAAAAAAATATTGTGATTTTTTGATTGGTCAATATCGCCCAGCCCTACTAGACACGAGGATAGATGAAACCATGCTTAAGGGGTGCTTCAATGTCTCAACATTAAAAAAATAACAATAATAATAATAAAAAAATAACACTTGAAATGGTAATATGGATACTTTGTTTGGAAGTTATGCAAACATTCTAAACCTAAATTAAATACCACCAGTCTGAAATAAATTTCAATATTTATTTTTTGTATTAGATTAGATTGTTCTGGTACCCATTCTTATGCATAAAACATCAATCAATATAGAATTGCATCATCAGCCGTCTTATCAATGTGGGATTGAATCGAATCTTGACCCTTTGCCTCTAGTCATGAGATACCCAACACTTGTCAAACCTGTAAGCAGGAGTTTGAAAGCGAAATGAACAGTGTAGCAGAGCAGCATGTGACAGAATGAGGAGGACAGTGAGAGCAGACTTACAGAGCGTCAGAGTCTTCAGGATGCAGGAAGTACCTGTTGCAGACTTCGGGGCTCGGGGCCTCCGCCGCGCTGGGGCTGACCAGGAAGCTGCGCTTGGTGGCGTTGGAGATGGGCACGGAGGGGCGGGCGCTCTTGGGCTGAGCCATGGTTCGCGCTGGTGGGGGGAGAAACCGGTGGAAAACACAGGTCAGAAAATTCTGTGAACTCACAAATATATGTTGAACCCACAAATCTGTATTGAGATTTGTAAATGCAAAACATAAATGAAGCATAATTTATATGTGATTAAATAAATGCCTAAGGACACTTTTAAATAATTAATTGAGGTGTGGAACGATCTGCATTTCTTTTGCGTTTTGTAACGTAGATATGGGGCTGGGAGGAGGAAGTGTTTAGAGCGGATCCTGGAGTGGAGTGCGCCCTCACTGGGCGGACCGAGGATGCACCAAAAAGTAACAAGCTTGCGCGCGGTTACAGTCCCCAACATCGGAAAGTTCAGATATCATTATGAAGATTATGCTTTTAGGTTTTCTGCCATTTTATATCTGTGATGCCAGCAGGTTACACAACGTGGTCCATTTAACTTTGTCCACCATAGTAAGAGTTCACTCCACCACAGGATCCACTCCGTGCATCCATTCCCACACCCGCCCCTGCCCCACGACAAGATATGCGTGTCACAAACACAACCGGAACCGGAACCACACGTTTGTATTTGCCTTTTATTGTGCACTTTTATTAAATAAAGTAAAAATGTGTGGTTGTCAACCTTAAAATGAAGGCGATCACTGATCAGTGTGATAAAATATCTTTCCACACTATGAAGCATCAGACTGCTGCTTACCATCTTTGAACTCCTGGAGGTCTCTGGGCTGGACAAACTCAGGCTTGACCGTTTCAAACCACCAGAACAGCTCAGCGATGAACACCATCACGTTGTGCTGCAAAGAGAGACAAGCAGACAATCTTGTAGAAAGCTCAAATGTACAGGTACATCTCATAAAATTTGAATATCATGAAAAAGTTCAATATTTTTTGTCACTCATTTCAGGAAGTGAAACCCATGTATTATATAGATTCATTACACATAGAGTGAAATATTTCAAGCCTTTATTTCTTGAAATTTTGATGATTGTGGCTATGGATAATGAAAACCCCAAATTCAGTGTCTCAGAAAATTTGAATATTACATAAGATCAATAAAAAAAGGATATTTTAAAGAGAAATGTCAGGCTTCTGAAAAGTATGTTCATTTCAATGCACTTAATACTTGGTTGGGCTTGGGGAGTAGAGCGGCGGACGCACGGCCCTTTTATAGCAGCAGGTCACAGCTGATAGGCTGATGGGTAGATGCAAATTTTTTCAGCAGGGAACACCAATAACCCAATAAGGACGAAGATAGAGGGCTTCACCTATGATCATATAACTTGAATTAGAGCAAGCTAACTATGGATAGTAGTAGTAAGTATAGTAGTAAGGCTAGTTGTTCTAATCAATGCCTCTAGCTGCTTGGTCATAATATCCAATTTAATAATGATTGTTAAGTACCAATAGTCACCACCTCAATATTGTCCAATTATCAATATTGAGATATTCACCATGAAGTGTGCTTTACATCACCCAGCACTCAACCAGGCACAACTACCCTACGAACTCTCTTGTTTAGTAAAGACTATCATGTGTGTTGGTTCCTAACGACAAGTATGACAATGGGGATTTCATCAGAGTGTAAATTATAAATGCTTTGCACGTAAAAAAAAAAACCTTACCTTGAGTACCAGCGGCGAGTAGAGCACATCCTCTGTGGTCAGGTAGAAGCTCTTATTTAGGTACTCGTTGGCGAACTCTTTGAGCAGCTGGATGTTGTACAGGCTATCGGCAATGGAGGTCACCTCTTTCAGGCAGATGTCTGATCGGAGAGGCACAGATCAGCGAGTTCAGCTCAGGACATAACTCCTGTGACCCTGAGAGCTATAAATGTCACGGTGGTCTGGGGCCACAGGCCGCCTTTACGTACGTGGGACCGACCAAAATAGAATCACACGGGGATATCAAATTCAACGTGGAACGAAAAACGTTCCTCTGCTCTTTCACAAATGAGGAAAACTAAATATGAAACGATTAATGGGGTATTAATTGTGCATGAATATTAGAAGCCGATTGTGTTATTTCAGAAATAACAGTACACTTAGATCATAAAGGGATTTTGAGAGAGAGAGAGAGAGAGAAAGAGAGAGAGAGACAGACAGACAGACAGACAGACAGACAGACAGACGGACGGGGAGTGTACCCTCTAGCTTCATGAGCTCGGGACAGTAGTAGTGGACCACGGTGAGCAGTGCTGCCCCATCGCACACGTCCCTCATCAGATCCTCCAGGAGGGGGAAGCAGGGAAGCTGGCGGCCGGAGGCGGGCTCCCTGCGGTACCGCACCTGACCAACAGGGGGAAGAAAGGGAGGGAGGGAGGGAGAGTGCAGTGAAAAGGGAAGCCTCGCACTACCACCACACCGGAGTCACAAATATGCAATCTCTAGTGCAATAGAGACTGATTTCTAACCCAGCGAAAGTGTTTCTTATTTCTTTAAAGGACCGTATCGGTGTCAAATTTAGTTTTAACCTGTTTACTAGTCAACACACGAAATTTACTTCTACCCCTGACCGTTTTGCGGTTTATAGTTCGATTTAGTATCTATTTGCATGTTTTAGAAAATTCTAACAAAATGGTTAGAAACCTTCCTTATTACCGGGGAAACCGCTGACAACTATGTTAACGTTAATGTATTAGTCAAAGTAACTTACTAAGTATTTTACCGTATCTTTATGTTAATTACATCTGAAAAGGTGGAAGCAAAATTCAACAAAATGAAGCGGGTTTGGAGATCAATTCAAGGTAAGGTTCTCGCCATAATGTTAGAAATTTACAAAACCAGAAAAGTCACTATATTGAAAATCCAAAACATGAGCCATAAGCAGGAAAATTGTCAGGGTTAAAGTAAAAATATGTGTGCTGACTAGTAAAAGGGCATTAACTTGATTTCACACCGGTGTGGTCGTTTGCGGCGAGGATGTTTCACTCTCCTCAGTTTACGCTCAGGGTTCTCCCAAGTTGTGAGTTCCAAAGTGGTGCAGCGATGCCAGTCTCAGTATCAAATGATTGAAATTGCCTTTTGGACCGGTTTATTCGTGACTTTGTTTTCTTAAGCTCTCAGTCGCATGGTGCTCACCACCGTGGTTACACAGTTCAGGGAGAAGCCTGCAGCGGCCGTTCAATTGCTGAAAACATCGAGTGTTAGGGCAATGACATGGAAAAGGAAAAAAGAAAATGAACAGTCAGAGAGAGCGGAGTGTCCGCTGGACTTCCAGTGGAGCGGCCCAGTCAAACCAGGCCACTAGGACGAGCTGACTGGGAGGAACACTAGGGAGTCGCTGGCCCACTTCTGGGAATGTGCCTGTCTGTCATCCAGGATGCATGACTGTTTGATACATACTCTATATGCACCCAAACCAAAGGGGGAGAAGAGGAGAAAAAAATAATAATAAAACAAGTTTTGTCTTTGGACGTTGATAAAATATACAAAAGGGATGGGCATCTTTAATCTTAATCCCAGATGATTATTTATTGTGCTTTTCAATGGTTTCAATTTGACCTTTTAAATTCTACCTTTTACACATTATAGATGTGAGCATTTTCTGGCCAATCATTTTTTGGGGGGTTGAGAAAAAAAACAAACGTAAAGATTACTTTCGAAAAAAGGGAAACACACATTACAGTCCCACGTGTCTTAACTGTATTTTTAACCTGTTTTGAATAACAGTATTATCAAATGTTATTTAAAAATACCTTTTGAATTTTTACAATTGCTGGGGTACATTCAGGACGTGACCTTGGCTAAACCAGGTTGTCGGTAGGAGCAACTCAACTTCCTGTTTCTCGTCTCTAACATTAGTGTTAGCATATAGGCAGAAGATCTGATTTGTGGAAGTGCAAAAGGGTCAATTAAAATCCTGAAAACCCTGCTAAAATGCAACTTTGTCAGTTGAATGTATAAAGAAATTGGGGAACTTGCCCCATTGGACTCCAGTGAAGCACAGTTAGAAGCTGCAGCTGAGAAGCGTTGGCGTGAGGTTACCAACATTTTTTGACTACCGGAAAGAGATTAATCATGCCCATACCATGAGGAGTTATCACCTATCAACAGAAGTGCACCCTGCGGTCTGACAAGATTGATGCTTGTGTGCCATCCTTATACAGCCTGACAAAAATATCCAAAAACACCACAACACTTTCTACTCAGCCATAGAGAAGCTGGCCTAAGCTACTGCCTACCTCACAAAACACAGAAGCCACTACACAAAGGAAGCCGGCTAACTAGCTTCTCCAGCGAAGCGCACTCTATGTCAGACAGCCTTCATCTCTGTAAAGTGGCTTAAGAAAGGAAGCAGCGTACCGCTTCGGAGAGGTCCTCTGGCCCCAGCATGCAATGGGCCGGTACGTGCACGGCATCAGGCTGACATTTACAGAACACATCGAGCAGAAGGACAGAGAGAGAGAGACCAGAGGAGGGGTGACGCAGCAGATCAGTGAGAAGAGGCCAATAATGGGATTGCAAAAACAATAAAGAAGTAGAGGAGGCATGGATTTTCCTTTTGTTGTGATCGCCAAAAACAAAAGCCTGATTCATGGTTCTGGGTCGAAGCTTTGACTAAGGTTTCTACGGCACCTGCGTAGCCGATGTACACCTCCCAAAAAACGTGGTGCTTCCGGTGATTGGTCTGCGAACACTCAAACACTTTAATTGTGATAATGCCATGTGCAATAGCTTGATATTGGATGGCTGAGTTTATTTTATTTCCTTTTACTATACACACTTTAAACCTTAAACTTCTATTTCATCATTCCTTACTGTGCATTTATTTCAGCGTTGATTTAAACCGGACCTACATTAAGCTGAAAGTTTACATAGAATCAATGACGCAGAACCATGAATGCTCGTAACGCCGTGGTGATGGCAGCGCTTTGGCGCAGAAGTATATTTCAGGCTTAATACATGTGCACGCACGCATAAACTCAGTGCAGAAGACCATAGCCTGCCTTAGCTTGAAATGAAGAACTGCACACGCTGCGTACCAAAAAATAAAAAAATAAATCTTTCACCAAAACACAAAACTCAGGTCAACCTCACAGTGGTGCACCTTTGGGGCGTGAGGTAGAGAAAGGATAAACAAGGATAAAGAAACTATAAACAACGACAACAACAAAAAAATAAAACGGTCAGGTGTCTCCCCCTTGCGAACACACTGGCTACAAGCAGCACAGAATGAGCTTGGATGAGCCGTGATGGCGTGTGTGCACATTGACACAGGACTATGCGTGCGGGTGGCATGGGACGGGGGGGGGGGGGGGGTATGGGGGTCTAGCATCCAACTTACAGGGACTAGTTTCCAATACCATTTGGAAGGAGACTATCCAGATTGCAGGGACAAGAGAGACAGGGGGGAGGGGGGAGGGGTTCAGGTAAAGAATAGGGCAGAAAGGTCAATAGGTCAAAGGTCACAGACAGAAGCGTGGGTCAGCTTCCGGGTGGAGGCGGAGAGAAACCCGAGCAGGGTCACAAGTCCACGATGCCGTTTGGAAGGACTGTCCTATTCTCCCGTCAGATCTGCCGACCGGTCGGCCCTCACACCTCGTACACAATTCTTACGTATTCAAAATCTATACAGCGCTCGATCTTGACGAAGGGGAAAGAGCTGGAGGAGACTCCTGTTTCTTCTGTCACTTCTTCGTGTACATTGGGAGTGACTGCAGTCTTGTCTAATTGTGCTTATATGTGAATTTTTCAAGTTCAACTTTATTGTCATGTGTATTAAATATAATGAAATACCTGTGTGTTCTGGCTCTCTCTGCATTAACACAAAAAGCCCACCATCCCAAAACAACAAAAACACAACCTACATAGACTATGTTCACAGTGCAGAAAGAATTGTGTTTGAGTTGTCGTGTTGGTAATTTGGTACCAAACAATCAAGGGAAACTTCATTTGAAAAATAAAATAAAGAGATTTGGGTGGTCCGTCATCAAGTCTGACATTTCTCAATGTATCCGTCACTCAGTTGTCAACGGTGTGTTGGCCACCAGGGGCCGTTGGGTTGACTCTCTGTTTACGGAGCTCCGGCATTGACTTGAATGACTTCCGGCAGAGCAAACGGACCTAGCGTCCGTCAATTGTGTACGAGGCGTGAGCTGGAGATTATAACTGTGGCACAGAGCCCACAGAGCTGTACATAACAGGCGCGGGACGAGGAGGGGGAAGGTTATCGACAGAATAGAGTGCTGCGAGATGGGTGTTTTTAGAGGCCAAGCTGGAAGTCAGCATTGCCCTGGTTCCCTCAACCAAAAGAAAATGGGATTTTTCCATTGGATTTTGGATTATTGCAGAAAATAATCTCTGTGGCAAACAAAAGTTTGATAGGCGCACATTTGGCTCAACGAGATAATCGTCACAAATGAACATAAATTTGATTATTTTTGAAGCACAAATGCAATCGCTCCGGAGACGGACATGAACACGGTTCTCCGTACCCCCGATCGAGGAGAGTCTGCCCCGTTCCTCCAAATAAAACAAATATAAACAGTGTGGGGAATGGGGCACTACTCGTAGACTCTTTCAGATTATTTTCTGTGCAAAAACGCATGGTGAGGGGGTGATCGGGACACAATCTGCACCCTCGTCTCCTCGTGAGTGAGTGTGAGAGCCAGGCAGAGTGAGCTGGCCCCGCCCCCTCGTGTATATCTCCGGCGATGGAGCGGAAGAGTAGAGTTGTCTCTTCTGATAATAGCGTAAACGCTTCTTCGATGAATATGTTAATCTTAATTAGGGATGTAACAGTATACTGTTTTAAGGTATACCCTGTACCAAGCAAACACGGTCAGGTTCTAACCGTAAGCCTTTCCCTGTAATACCGTGCCCACGGAATAAATTTATGTTGCAAAATTGAAGATGTAAACTTTAACTCACCCTCACCTTAGCAGACGTGTTCCACAATACTTGTTTACAACGGCAGCGGCAGAACTGCTTTACGCCGATAGTTTACGACACGGTGCTTTACTTTACTTGCTCGCGCATGGCAGCGAGTGTAAACAAACATGGAGGAACGGGGCTTCGGGAAATGTTCATTGAATGGATTATTACAACATTTGGCCGTCTGCTACCTTGCGGCTCAACATAAGGTGAGGTGAATAAAGTTTACATCTTCAAAAAAAGTCTAATTTTGAGATATATATATCTCAAAATTACACTTTTTTGCAAAATTGACATCTCCTGTGAATTTGAGACCCGACAAGCACCTTCCTGTGCTGCGCCACGTCAGAGGTTTTACCATGTGTTTCTTTTTTTATTTATACTACTAATTAATTGAATATACATAAAACATAGATAGTTAAAGGGGAAATTAATACCATGAAATACCCTAAACTGCAGTATTTGGTTAATACCGCTGTATACGGTACGTGAAAATCTTTTAAGCTTGTGTGAACCACAGACCTTATTTCAGGCATTGAACCGAAAACCCGTTGACTTTCAGACAAGGGAACTAAAAGTGCAAAAATGCTAGCTAATTCCTGGGTTTAAGGACTCATTCCTGCAGCACTCTATTCACTTATAAAACAAACTACAAACTGGAAATATTTCACTGCCAGGTCATCCATCTTGGCTCAGGCTTTGCAGTGTCCTGTGAAAGCCTCGGAGCACCGCAAGCTTTACCTTCTGGTGGCTGGGCGACTCCAGCGGGTGCTGCTTGACTTTGTGTTCCCGCTCCGTGAGCTCCCTCATCTTCATGTTCACCTGAAGGGAGGAAGGCATCGTTGAATATACACGAGGGCGTTTTTAGGGTTTTTTCTGAAGAGACACCAGACTTAAACATTTCCCTCTGCAGAGGGCGCTAGGCCGTGCACAAAGAAACAGTTCGGTTTACAGACAACAAATGTGTGAGACGCTGCGGCGAATAATAGACAAACTGTGTCAGGGTCGCCCCATGCCTCGGGTTTTACACACCATTGACAAGACGGATGTAATTCGAGCCGACATGTTACTGACTCGCCAGCGTGTGTGTGTGTGTGTGTGTGTGTGTGTGTGTGTGTGTGTGTGTGTGTGTGTGTGTGTGTGTGTGTGTGTGTGTGTGTGTGTGTGTGTCTACTCAAATCAGATTGTCGGTTGAGCCATACAGCCCCAAGTGACACTGCTGCCTTCCACAAATCCACTACACTTTTTGTGTAAAATGTCCTTGGGTTGCATGAAAGACGCAGATACATTTAAAGTTATCATCATTATTTAATCATTTCATCATTATTATATCATCATAATTATATATTATTATCATCATCAACATTATATCTGTTGGTGAGTGAGTGAGCAGATGCATGGCAGCCTACGCAGCGTAGCACGTGTCCCGGTGCGCGCAGAGACCTTGTTGATCCAAAAGACCATGGCGTCCTCCAGGTCGAAGGGCAGCTCCTTGGAGGCACTGAAGGTGGAGAAGCGCTTGACGGAGGCCACCACCTTCTCGATGCTGATCATCTCCACCGTGTAGGCCATCATAAGGGCATCGATCATGGGCATGTGAGCGCTCTGGGGGTGGAGGAAAGAGAACAGGAGAGTTGGGTTTCTGCTGCAGAGTGTTTATGTAAAGAAGAAGTGTCGGACTGTGATTGATAATTGATTTAACTCCAACAGATGCAAACAGAGCGGGTGAAATCGCACAACGGTAAATTACCTTGCGTGACTTCATTTTAAGCTGTTTCACACAGCACAATGGCCGTCTAGTCTCAGACAGGCTTAGGCCCACTCTCAGCATTCTAATGCTATCAAATGGCGATGACGCCGATGCCCAGCAGGCAAAGAATTTTCTCCCCAACGCTGGGGACAAAATATTGCTTTCGGTTGTATTGCTTTCATTATCGCGATCGCAAAAATCACAATTTCCTGGAGGGGACTGAAGACAAATTCATCTACATCGATCTAAGAAGTACAGTAAAATTAAGACTTAAGTTGCCGTGCCTGGACACAATAATCTACACTGGTACTGCACCTACAAGACTGTGCTTGTCAATCCCCTCAGCCGTTAAAGCAGAAGACTACTTTATTCCAAATTAAAAAAAAATCTCAATTCGGTCTTGCAATAAACATTAAAAGATACTCAGTCATGAGGCTTTAGGGATCAGTTGACATGGATTAGATTTTATGGACGTGTACTCAGACATTAGTGCGGTGCCAGTCGTCGATTGTTGTGACCAATGAGCCTAATCCAATTGCTGATGGGAGGAAAAGGCAGAGATTAGTCTGATTACCGCTGCTACTTAGAACTATTCAGGGCTTTCTCAGCAACACATGGCCCCAGGTAATGACAGAGGAAAAGCCTCTCGAGTGGGGAGGCAGGTGAGTTAATACAACTGGTTTATGAACAAGTACATGTTCTGTATATCACAGCAGCGGCGTCATCTAGTTTTGGCTCGTATGTCATTAAAAGCTAATTATTTGTACATTTTAAGCTCTGCTTTAGATGCAAAACATGTGACTAGAAGGCATTCCGACTCAAGGAGTGTGCAATTATCTGCTGTTTTCAAAAATGAGACATTTATTAAATGCAATTTGGGTTCTGGCACATATAAAGCGGACCCGGAATGAAGCACAGCCGTCACCGAATCAACAAACTGTGAGAGCAGCCATCGAAATTGTGCAGGAAAAAGGACAAACAATAGGGGAGGGGAAGGTGGATCTTCCTCTGCTCTTTCCCTTTCGAGCCTGCAGCTCTCTCACTGCGCCCTTCATCAGCCCAAACACCAAAACCCACTGGGAGACGAGTCTGCTGCTGCCCCAAGCCATGCGTTAACACACACAGTGTCGACCTCAGGAGAGTGGAGGCTGCATCCACAGGCTGCATGTTTTCTCCAAACCTCACTGGAGCTTATGGAGTCAGATGGGAAGTGAGGAATCTGTCACGACCATGACATTTTAGTTGATGATTAATTGTCGTAGAAATAATTGCTTTGAGGATTCGCTTTATGCCGCCTTGAAGATGAAAAAAAATGTCTGTCTGCTGGGATGTGATGTGGTGATACCACCGATGCTGACCGGACAGAAAGACCTAAACTTCATTCAGCACTAGTACGTCAGGCTACTGATCAAAAAATATATATATAATAACAATAATAAATTAATTAAATAAAAAATAAAAAAGGAAATCAATTGGCTTTTCTTGAATATATGACAATATTTAATAAAATCTTGGTATTGGATGTTTGTTTTTAGAGATTCTCTCATGTAAATTGTATAGTTTAGCTTGATTGGAATTAAATCAGATACCAATATTGGCACATCTTTAGGTATGGAATTCCACACACAAAGATGTGCACATATGTACACAGGCTGCTTTGGGAACGCCTTGCAGAATCAGCAAACCCGCCGGGCGGAGTTCTCTCCTCACAGTAGTCAAAGGTAAGCACGTGGCAAAGGGATTTTTCACCCGTCTCCAGGCTTTGTGTCTGGTTGCTCATGCTAGAGTCTGCATGGGGATTATTTTCGTGCAGGGGAAGCAGACCCAACCAGTCAGCTGGTGGAGAAGCACCACATTGACATCGGTACTGGTTTCCATGACAACACACACAAAAAAAAAGAAAACACGGGTAGAAGACTGCTAAAATGGCGAGTGAGGTGAGCCTTTACACACTCAGTTAAACGACCGATTGCATTGCCCCTGAACAGGGACTCTGCTCCACACTTTACTCAACGTGCCGTGACGCTGGTGGTGTTGACGAAGGTGTAGCTCAGAGGCAGAGTGGGTGGGGTACCGAACCCCAAGTACCAAGTCACCACTTTCCTGGCGAAAACGTCCTGTCCAAAGAGTCTAATTCCCTCTGCTGAACAGCTGATGAGGGCTAATGGGGAGGCAGGGGAACAGAGCTGGAGGAGAAACAGTCGAATGTGATATCAAATGTGTCACAGGGAGGATGTTCCAGCGTCACGTTGATCATTGTGGAAACACTTTAATTTGCTGGGAACAAAATCTGGGCTGGTAGGAACGCCCAGAATCCATTTGTCGAAGTATTAGTAGAAGCATAAACCTCACACCAATATCCAGCTCTTCAAGATCTTCAGTTACATTTGCCTCATGACCATTTAGATACAGATGATCCATGAGAATATTAATGGGTGGGATAGAAGTAAAACCCTTTTGCGGATCAGGATCTTGTGTACATTAAGTTCCATGGCTGCTGAGGCGTTTGTACTAAGAAAATGCCGGTGCTACTTTGAGCTAAGAATGTGCTGGCTCAGTGCTGGGACGTGTTCGGGCACTGGGCTGAGACGAGGCCCAGACTGAAGGGCGTGCGTACAGCTTATTTTACCTAAAACGTCAGCATTGGCGTCTGAAATAGGCCTAATTCAATCAATGCCGTTTCTGCGCAGCCTCTACGGCCACACTGTTCAGAGACAAAAGTCAAAGTTTAGACAAAGTAAAGGAATAGCTACAGTGTCTGGAAGAACATCAAACGGGTTCCTTGATACAAAGGTCTGAATGTTACCCAGCAACAGTAACAACAGTATTTCCATAGAAATATAACAAATAATAAGACAGAAAAGAAAGAAAACTAAGCTATTCATCGCCTTTCCTGGCATGACACAAACGGCATGACCAGCACAAGTTGCATTCAAATTCCAACTCCAAATTTGAATAAAGATAATATGGGTACAGCCAAACCTGTCAAGCGCCCGTTTTATTCAAACAAGCACAAACCACCGAGCCAAAAATCAGGTCCAGTAGATGAGGTACAGAGTGAGTGATGCAGATACATTTTATTTTCCTAGACCCAGCACCGACTTTTGGGATCTTCTCAACGTGGAGCATGCAAACTATATTTATTACACTACAACATTCACTTACCATAATAGTCACACTTTGTTAATTTAAATAAATTGTTCTGCTCAAACACATACAGATATACCATGCAAACGATAATATTTTAAAACTGCAGATGCCTCTCATCAGGGATTCAAGGATACCTGCATGCACCCAGATATAGTACTGTATCAGAGCGCGTGCAGGTATCCGTGAATCCCTGATGAGAGGCATCTGGTGTTTCAAAGTGTTATCGTTTGAAGATCGTTTGATTTAGAAAAACAAAGGAAACATTCACAGGTTTGACTGAGCGGAGACAAAGCAAATGAGATGGGAAGAGCGAGGTGGTCCACAGGTTGTGTAGCAACCTTCTTGTGTCAGCATTACACAGGCCTCAATAGAAAATGGTCAAACACCTGTGACGAGAACAAGGAATGCCTCATGCTGAGCAAACAAATAGCAAATAGGTTCTGCCAACAAAGAAAAAAAAAAAAAAAAATCTTCATTTGTTGTATCACATTTAAAATGGGCTGAATATTGGCAAACGGACTACAGAAATGGGATACAGAACTAGGCTTGGGAGATCGTGCAAAATTCCGTTCGCCGGGGGGCAGCGCATAAAACGTACTATGTGGCAAATGCGGTCTCCTTGTTACAGAATGGCAGGATTTATTATTTACAAGTATTTACACAAATACATCCAGTTTTTACTAAATTAAGTCCCATAGCAACAGAAAGCAGTGGGGAGAGGTTTTGGGTTTTTTTTGAAGGGGATGCAACAGGACAGGAGCTTAACTCAGTTGTGTTGAAAAATTGTTTCATACATGGAGGAAACAAACGGAAATAATTAGATTTACAATAAAGACAGGCACAAGAGCCAGGAACCGGCGCGCCTGCATGGTGCACCGTTTATATATATATATATATATATATATATATATATATATATATATATATATATATATATATATATATATATATTAAAAAAAGAAAAAACTCTGCTCCAATTCTCAGAATTATGTTTATGATTTTCATCCTTGATACAAGTAAGGAACTAAGGAAATAAATTAAATCAAAAACCTTCTCTATTGAGATTACATTATTTATTGCTATATTATAATCACAAGATTTGCATATAGAGCGGCTGGCATCATAACACGTAGGCCTGGCTGACAGGAAAGAACTGTTTATATGTTGACTGTATCCAATGTTGTGTTGGTCATACTATAGAATGATTTACTGCTTGTATCAAGTGAATAATACGGAAGATAAGGCATTTAAAAATAAATGTATACTAAATCAAAATCATGGTCGAAGAAAAACGCAATTACATAATTTTCCCAAATCGTTCAGCACTACTGTCAAGGGGTGGGAAATATTAGGCAGCAAGTGAACAGTCCATTTTTGCAGTTGAAGTGTTGGAAGCAGGAAAAATATCTGAGCAACTTTGACAAGGTCCAAATTGGCCAGACGACTGGGTCAGAGCACCTCCAAAACGACAGGTCTTGTGGGGTGTTCCCAGTATGCAGTGGGTAGTACCTTCCAAAAGTGGTCCAAGGAAGGACGACTGGTGAACTAGCGACAGGGTCACGGGCGCACAGGGGCTCACTGATGCACGTGGGGAGCAAAGAAATTGGTGACAAAGTTAACGCTGCTACGATAGAAAGGTGTCAGAACACACAGTGCATCGCAGCTTGCGCCGTAGCCGCCGACCGGTCAGAGAGCACATGCTGACCAGTGTTTCCTCTACATTCACCTTGCAGTGAAATATGACCTCCCCTGCGGAAATTACTTTTATTTACGAGAGGAGAGGGCTCGGTCTTGTCTCTTTAGAAATCAACGTTATATCATTTTTCACTATGGACGCTTCATAACCAGGTCAATTCACACACCTATGAGTAAAGCATATAAACTTAATACTTTGCACTTACAAGATGATGTCAGCACAAGGGTTATGACAACAAGCATCGGGTAGATGTCAACAATGAAGCAAGCAATGCTGATCACAGATTCATGATTTTCACTGACCGACGGGAAAACAGTCCTGCAACTTTACCTTAGTATTGTAGCAAACGCAATAATTTGATAGGAAGAAGCAAGGAAGCATATCAGTGAAATAAACAACATTTGGAAGATCCATCTTGATATGTTTAGTTTCCGTAAAGGTATTCACAAAGATAGAAGGTATTCCGCATACAGCGCGAGGGCCACCGTGACACATGAAAGCTATTCATCTCAAAAGACAAATGACAAATTCCCTTACACGCCCGCTCTCTTTTTCCCATCTTTTTTTGCTTTCGAACAAGTGCACCAGTTAAGAAATAGCTTACATCCCACTCGTAGATATTATTTGGATTGGATTGGATTGGATTCCCTTAAAGAAACGTCATCACACGCAAAGACAACTCTTTTTACAGCTCCATCCAAGGAGAAACACTGCATAGCAATACTGCTGACCCTGTCCACCTCCAAAAGTGCCTACAATGTGGATGGCCGGATGCGTATGAGTTGTTTACCTGGGGAAGAGATGGCACCAGAATGCACGATGGGAAGAAGGCAAGCCAGTGGAGGCAGTGTGACGCTCTACCTATACCCCTTTCCCACAGCACCAAAAACCCAGTAACAGGCTCACATCCGGCATTTGTCTCCAGTGAGAAAGGAAAAACCCAGGTTTCAGTCCCGTGTAAAATGACCCTGCAATAGACATGGGTTTTAATCAGCTCCACCTCCGATCGGCTCGTATGTAAACAGGACACCCGGGTCGACCCGCTAATTTTGGCTACTTTAACGGCGTGATGCGATGCGCATTGGAGTTATAGACCAGGCGTATAAATAGACAGGAATATCCGTGTATCATTCGATCATTTCATATCCCATTTCGAATCTAAAATCAGGAGTTACCGACTCTTTTCCCCCGCATGTGGGACCATGAAATGTTTTGAATGCGGGGATCGCTCTTGGAAGCACAGGGGAGAACCCCAAAGCTCCTCGCCGGGCTCTGAGTCACCCCAGCACCGCCCCAAGCTGCTCTACACAAACGATTGCATGGACACTCGTGTTGGGTTGTTCACAAACTATCCAATCCTTTTGAACGGCTAAAAATATTATTTTTCTCCCCAAGTTTTACAGTTTTATTCAAGTTTTAAAGACGTTTGTTTAAGTTGCTGTCTCCTCTACTGTTCTGTTCCTGATCACACTGGAACCCATGACACGCCCCTTTTCCGGCCTGTTCATGACGCCGAACGTGACACACCAGAAAAGAAACGGCATTTCTCCTGGCAATTGGAAAGGTGCCAATCACCTAAAATAAGCGGGTTTAAACCCACTAATTTTGGTGTAAAGTGGTATTACAGGACATAAAGGATCTTCTGCTAACGTCTTAGTGCCAGATACCACACAACACCTTCAGAGGTGGAGTCCATGCCTTGATGGGTCAGAGCTGTTTTGGCGGAACGAGGGGGTCCTACAAGGCTGGTGGTTCTAATATTGTGGCTGATCAACGTATATTAGTGTTCGCAGCATCATGGAGGAGG
Source organism: Zeus faber (assembly GCF_960531495.2). Classification (NCBI taxonomy): domain Eukaryota; kingdom Metazoa; phylum Chordata; class Actinopteri; order Zeiformes; family Zeidae; genus Zeus; species Zeus faber. Next base: position 5,998,355 of record NC_137203.1, read on the forward strand.
CTGTTTAGCCACAGCCCCCAGTCAGAACAGCCGGACTCAACTTCTCTCCATCATCAATTAAAAACCACAACAATACCAAAATACATACCCCCAATTAAGCGATGATAGGATAACGTTGGAAGCCAATAAAACAGTAACACATTGAGTAATTGCCCAACCCTACGTTCCACTCACCATTTTGATGGGGACGCAGGCGAGGTCGCCATCCGTGACGGGCGTGTCGTCGCTCTCCACCACGTAGATGCCCTTCCTGGAGAGCGCCTGGATGACCGACTGATGGGACTGGAGCGACGCCGCCTGCTCCGTCTTCAGGATGAGGGCGCAGACGCGGCAGTACAGCTCGCAGGCGAGCAGCAAGCGGATGACGGGCGGCTTGATGTGCTCCTGTTCGTACTGGTCTGTGTAGAAGGGGTCCCGTAGGTCCTCGGGGATATGGTCTATGGCGGGGGGGGGGTAAGATGAAGATGAAGGGTTAAAGTTTGATTAAATAAAAACAAAGGTTTCACACTGATGAGGGTAAAAAGGATTTTGTAATTATATCTTTCTTTAATGATGATAATGACCACACTTTCTCCTTAAGGATAGATACATATTATTTATGTCAGTAATACAAGATAGCTGAGCAAAACTGAACCTTGCTACTTTATTTTGCAGTGTCTAATGTGTTGGTCTGAACTTAAACTTAAAAAATAATTTAAAAAAATCTATAAATTAAAACAAAATGAATACATACTAAACTCAGCAAATTGTAAAAGTATAAAGTAAAATTCGTCCTCTACTGCTCTCCTGAGAACAGAAACACGTGAAGGTCTGAGGACAATATGTCATTTACGATTAATTTATAAAATACATAAATTTAGAAAATTTTGATTTACCATGAAATTAACAAGAGGCTCTTCCTCACTGACCTAGATGCATGTAAAAGTCGGCTTTCTGATCATTTGGGCAAACATCAAGTGAGAGTCCTTTGTTACCTGAGCACTTTCCTGATAGAGAACCTGCCTTGGCTCAGGGCGAGCTGAGCTCTCCAGTATCAGCAAGCTAAAGGAATTCCACAAAGCGTCCGGCTCGCCATGTAAAAATATTTGTTCTACCAGGGTTTCAGCTTACTCAGGGTAAATACTGCCAGACACAGTTAAAAGCCACGTCGCTCGTCTAGGGAGTACAGTGCACAGGGAAAAATACAAAGTCTTTATTGCAAGCAAGCTTCTCAGGTGACAAAGTATAGTGGACATGCCAGGCACAGTTTACAATACTGTAACTGTAAAGTGAAAAGAAAAGCAGGGACCTATAATGACGGTTTCTGTGCTTTGCACATGAAGTCACTCGCAAAACCAGAAAGTATAACCAAAAAAGGTTTGCTTGGATGCATGCATGCAAACTCAAGGAAGGGAATGGCAAACAGTTTACAAGCATGACAAAATAATTGGGCCTGAAATTAAGCAGAAATAAAACAATTTCTCCTTAAAAATGAGGGGAGGCTAGAGCGGTGGGGAGAAAATAACCTTGTTAGCAAATCTGGTTTGGGCTCTGACTTTGACCTCAAGTTTCACAGCTTCAACTGAGCATGTGCAGCGTGCTTCTTGGCGTCCGTCTTACGACGGAATAAAGGGCACCGCTTGTCAGCATTCTCCAATGCGCATAAACAGGATGAGTGGCAGTCAGGCCGACAGGCAGGGCTCTCCTCAACCACTGACCCATAATACTCTGCACCAGGGCCAACTGCTTTGACCTATTTTGAATAAATTGATGAGCCTAGCCACAGAAAAAAAAATAATAATATAATAAAATTATATATATATAGCCCGGAGGTCGCCCGGGGTCTCTCTCTCAATGTGACAATATTTATTGTGGTTATTGGACATGATGGCGAGACTCATATGTGATAACACCATGAGCCTTGAGGTCGATTTATGGTCATGCTTCAAAACACGGCCGGAGCTAGGCCGGAGGTATTTCCGGTCCTTGCGTAAGACGCAGAGACCACCGCCGTAGCTAACGTGCGCCTCTCCAAAGAACACATGTGTTTTGATTGGCATGCTTGCTTTGGACTCCGTACCAACTTCCGCCATGTAATTTCCTCCGACCGGGTAGCTAGTTAAGTTAAACCACTTTTTTTTTTCTCATTGTGAGAAATAGCACTGAACATTGGGTTCAACTAACAATTGTCCATAGTTAGTTGAGCATAGTAAATCGCGATTAATCACACATTTATCTGGTTAAAATATACCTTAAAAGGATAATTTTCAAGTGTTAATACTCATGGGAGTGGACAAATATGCTTGCTTTATACAAATGCATGTTTATTGGAAATCAATTAATAACCCAAAACAATGACAAATATTTTACAGAAACCCTCAAACATAATGCTTTGGTACTTTTTAACCAATGGCAAGTAAGAACGTGGAGCACATGTCACCGGATGTTCCACCTTCATTGCCTCAGACCCAATCACGCTGCACACAAGAAAAACATTATTCAATTATGAGTGTCGCGCTGCGACAGTGTGAAAACATTAGGCGAGGCATATAAATGTTGAGACTGCTCAGAGGGCGGCTTTTTAACATGTTAGCCGATCATTTTTGAGTTCAAGGTTCAGTGAATGAAAGTTTACATCTTCAATTCTGCAAATATGTTAAGAGTCTGATTTTGATAGATCGCATTTTCCCGCTTATTTTGAGTATTCTCTGCAGACACCGCAATGACGAACGTCCCGTGTGAATTGGCCAGGGGTGTGTGGAGATGGAGAAAGTCTGTTGGATTGTCATGGATATATTTGTAAGACATGTCTGTGTCAATGCAGCATGCAAAACAAACAATATAACCAATCATCAGTGGTATTTTGCACCTGCCCCCCCGTAAACTTTGACAGCCACACACACACACCATTAAAACCAGTGACAGGTGAAGTGAAGAACAATGATCATCTGGTTCCAATGGCAGCTGTCAAGGGGCGGGATATATAAGGCAGCAAGTGAACAGTCAGTTGTTGAAGTTGATGTGTTGGAATCAGGAAAAATGGTCAAGCTTAAGGATCTGAGCCACTTTGACAAGGAGCACATTGTGATTGCTCGACGACTGGGTCCGAGCATCTCCAAAAACACAGGTCTGGTCGGGTGTTCCTGGTATAAAGTGGAGAGTACCTACCAAAAGTGTTCCGAGGAAGGACAACTGGTGAACCGGCGAAAGGGTCAAGGGCGCCCATGGGCTCATAGATGCACGTGGGGAGTGACGGCTAGCCCGTCTGGTTCGATCACACAGAAGAACTACCGTAACACAAATTGATGAAAAGGTTAATTGTGCTATGATATAAAGGAGTCAGAACACACAGTGCATCACAGCTTGCTGCGTAGCTGCAGACAGGTCAGAGTGTCCATGCTGACCCCTGTCCACCACTGAAAGCTCCTACAATGGGCACGTGAGCATCAGAACTGGACCATGGAGCAACGGAAGAATTGTCTGATAATCAAGTTTTCTTCTACATCATGAGGATGGGTGGGGTTAGCGTGGGGTTAGTTATCTGATCAAGCATCAGTGGGATGTGCTGGAACAACAAGCCCGATCCACGGGGGCCCCCACCACACAACTTCCAGGACTTAAAGGATCTGCTGCTAACGTCTTGGTGCCAGATACCACAGGACACCTTCAGAGGTCTTGTGGAGTCAATGCCTCGAAGGGTCAGAGCTGTTTTGGCAGCAGGAGGAGGAGCTACATGATATTAGTGGATATTAGTGGTGGTGTTACTGTTGTGGCTGTACATGGCAAAAAAAAAATATTGCAATGTTCGTTTTTTCCAATATCGTGCAGCCGTAATTAGATGTAATTGTGCGTTTCTAATTCTTCTAAGGCACCTAGTGACCTATGGAGGGGTCTCAAATCTCAAGGTGTTCTTTCACCACATGTTTTCTGAAACAGACAGCTCACAAAAACTGGGTTGTCCCGTCTGAGACCCAAATGTATGTGCTCAAGCACTGAAAAAGTGAATTTCTCATAATACCTCTCCTTTAGAAATACACAGAATAAATAAAAGTATATCATTTGATTACTGTTGTAGAAAAGCTACTTTGCACATTTTTTTTTTGTGTTTACTTGCAATATATTCTGTATCACAGAATCGCCTGTATCTTGATGCTGTAGAGTGGACAGTAAAAACCTAAACCTTATTGGTGGAGTTGACTTACGGCATAGAATGTATTTGGTCATAGCACTTAGTTATATGTTCTCTGAAAGGTGACGCACCAATTTAGGAACATCAAGCACGAGTGTTCTTCATTCATCACAACAGGAACCTCACAGCTACACAAACTGTAACTGTACACAAGCTAATAAGCCTGGTGTTGTGTAACCGCATTAGTGTAGAGTGCTTAGCACATGGCAGTGCGTGTGCATGTGTGTGTAAGAATAACAACACATCAGGACAGTATAGGGCTGACTGGAAGGATGGGGGGGGGGGGGGGGGAGGTCTAGCCAGGGAGGGTCTTCACGTTTGACTTCCTTCTGGAGACACTGATGTTGCGTGGCAGCTGCACCCCCACTGCTGGCACCGTGAGCCAGGCTGAAACATACGAACTGGAGGACAGGGTCTGGCAACAACATCCTTTGTATTCATTTGCCAGGACCAGCCGGAGTGGGGTGGGCTAATAATTTGGTCAATATCCACACGGCAGCAGAGCGGAGCAGCACCAGTAATCCCTCTCACTCTCCTTCCACTCACTCTCACTCAGGTTGGGAGCAGCTGCTCCGTGTAGGGTCATGGCCGTGAAATTTGTAGTTGATGATTAACTGTCATATACAATAAATACGCTTGAGACATCAACAATTTTATCTGAGTTAAAATTTGCCTTAAATTTGATTCTGATTGTGAAACCCAATGATTTTACAAAAAGATTGCCATCTTCTGAAATAATCGCAAATCAGGCGTTTGTTATAACCGCGTGACGGCTCGATCAGTGGGTCCAGGTTGCATAAGCACACGCATGCCGTACCGTGCACATACACACAAACAAATACCGCACTGACTAAAGACCAAACACAGACAAGGCACAGATATACCACACAGTAGACACAACAGAGCCCCGGGGTCCAATGCATGATAGGTGTACATGTAAACAAACACATATGTGTTTTTTACACAAAGCTGCTTGCGCACACAGAAATCTCATAAGCCCAGTGGCAAATCTGGGCAGTAGTTGAAGTGGATGAGACAGTACATGAACCATAAGGTGAAACGCCAATTGGCCTGATACATTCATTTCCCACGGGGGCAGGGTGTCCCCAGCCCTGCACCTGGGACACCCCCGCCCCCTTCACGGGGAAGCTCTGGGGACGGTTGACGCTGTCTGTGGAATCACAACAGTGTCTCCGCCCAGCTCCATCTGCCAATCTGTGCTGCACAAGGACACTTTTACAATGTTATCTGCGCGCAATGGGCTCCCTGTATTTCCATTTTGATTCATACGCTGTGCAGCGGTCTAATTAATTCTACATTTCACTCACTCAACACGTTGACTTCTTGCTGTTGTAACGGACAAAAGCTCCATCTCATAAAGTTCCATCTCATCTTCTTATTGGGACGTTGTTGTGCTGCATTTCTGGAAGCCTCGTCAGCACAGACCCCTCATGACAATGAGGGCAGGGCATTCCCCGGAGATGGACAAAAACAGGCAACCGCGCTCGTACGTTGTCAGAACTAATTGAAACATCTACTGTATGAGCTGAAGTAATATACTGACCAAGAGCAAGGAAGTCAAAGAACCTTAAGGCACAACTGGCATCCATCCAGATTCCTGGTAATCATCGAAAACAATGTTTAAGGGCCACTCTGAAACCCCATAATGACTGAGCTCATATGCTGTAATGCTGACAGAAAAAACAATGCTAAACCAAAAACAGTGGAACATAAAAATTCTGGTTGACAGTGAACTGATGAAATGGATTCACACTTTGGATTCTATTTGTTGTAAAATTTCTGACTGATTGGCATTACATTTGGAAGTAAACATCAACATTTGGTTGTGGAATCGAACGTTTTTACAAAATTATTTGGATCAGCTCAAATAACTGCAATCAGATGTTATAATTGTGACGACTCCATTTCTCACCGTGAATTAATCTTATGCCGCGCTCAAGCAGGCCCTGGCAGGAAGTGGCATAGGATCGTAGCCTACAGGGCCACTTACCAACGCCAATACAGTCTCGACAATGTGCAAACTATGCACGCCGCAGCTCAGTGTTCATGTCCCCGACAAGAGTCCATCGAATGTAAGCGAATCATTAAGTGAGGTCAGTCACTCCGCCTGCTATCGGTCCATCGTGAGTGCGCCGGTAAAGGCCAGCGAACAGAAAAGATGGATCCGGTGAGTCAGTGGGAAAAGACTTTAGCTGCCAGGCATCATGGGGAATTCATATTGGCTCGAGAATGCAGCAAACACAGTATACTTATTTTCTCTTGTGCCGATAATTCAACGCTTCCATTGTGAGGTTGCACATATAGCACTTACAAATTGTTAGTAGTGGTGGTCGTAATAATACGTTTATATTCTGGCCATTTACACGGTCTCTTGTCGAGAAAAACAAAAGACTTTGAGTGAAATCTGAATGAATATTTGATCTGATTCCTGATCCAGTGCCGGTCCATTACAAAGCCTCAGCCTTAGTGTCTGCATGCGTGCGAGTGCCGTACATTTGCAAGAAACAACTTACCAATGCCGTAGGCTTTGGCAAACAGCCAGCGTAGATTGGCATCTATTTTTGCTCGAGCCGAATCGTACATTTCCAAAGGTGTAACTTCCACGGTGCCCTCTGCAACTGCAGACAAATCCATTTTTCTCCGGGCACTGTCCACACCAGCACACAAATCACCGTCCATCCTTCAATAGATACAAGGGAACATTTTAAAAAGTTAAAATAAAAAAAAATTACTGTATTCTTATTTACTGGCATGTAGAGAGACAGCCGTGCACAACTACATAATTACAATACAGTGGGAATTACAATTGGGAACCTGTTACACACCATTAAGACACTTCTCCTTGCTGTAACTTATGTCAGCATTAGGATTTCTACTGACACAACACCACAACAATAGCATTGACTGTCATGTTTTGTTGGTGTTAAATCCAGGTCTACATCTTGATATTGCACATAATCACATTACTTTCATATTAAAAAAGATACCTGGATATTTATATTTTCTTGTGACTGTTTAGAAATTGTAATGTACTGCTTACAATCAACACAGCTCCCAGTAGAACACAACCACCCAAACTGACAATTCCCTCATGTGCAATATCGCTGTGTTAAATGTATATTAAACTGTGCATTGTACACTGGCTTATTTACTATCTTTTTAATCTTTCATTTCTGATTTACTGATGCTCCTCGCTATTGCGCTATCCCCATTGCTGCGGTAACACTGCAAATATCCCCGCTGTGGGGTTAACAGAGGATTATCTTAATCGGGATATGCATGTACACTCATCTACAGAAAGCAAAGGTACAGTAGCTCCTTTATGTAGTATTACGCAGGCGGTTAAATTAGGGGAGAAAAGTACTTGTTTCATGCTTACATACACTGAACAGCAAGAACTCGTCTACTTTCACTTAAGTCGACATGTAAACATAGTGCATTTACGTTGAGTAGATTCATTTGGTGCAGGGTATAGGGACCCAAAAGGTCCGAGTACCTCTGCAACACCGCAATAAGATTTGGTGGAAGCCCTGTGATACCACTGTCACCTGGCTAACGATAGCAGCTGAATGCTAATTTGATAGCCTGGTTGGGCTAGCCCCCCGCCTACCTGTGAAGCGTTACTCAGCCTGCTTATATAGACGAATTGAATTAAAACAAGAAACATATTCACTGGCGTTATATTAATAAAGAAAAAAAAGTAAACGTGAATATTATCAACCATCTCGTTCGATCGAACTGCTGTGGTTGACCACCAAGCCCACCACCCGCCTCCCCCGCCAATGACCAAAAACAATGTACCCATTTCTATAAGACTACCGCAGTCTCTGGGTGTGGATATTTACCTTCAAATGTGCGGCTCGCTTCCAAATCAGCCCCCGGAGGCGGCAGAAAACCAGGCAAGGACTCGCCCCGCTATACAATGACTAGCCGACTGCAACGCATTATAGCCAGCTGAGCTGAGCTGAGCTGAGCTAAGCTAAGCTAAGCTAGCAGGGGGACGGGCGGTGCGAGCGGTCTCCTCCCAGCAACAGAACCCGATTTGCGGCCCTGTGTGACCAACCCGCTCCGTGGGAGACTTCAACCGGGGTGGAGGGTGGGGGGGTGGTGGGGGATAGGAAAAACGTCAGGCTCCGGCCATGAATAAAAAAAACTCGGCTGCTGCTGTTTTGTTGTTTTTCTAGCAGTGAATCCGCCTCGTCGCTCTAGGGGCTGCGGCTCCGTGCGGCGGCTGCGGGCGGCATCGCGTCGCTGCTCCGAAATCTAATTAGCAGGCGGTGGATGGAGGCGGGAGCCACTGCGCATGCGTGATTGGGTTCCGCCACTGGCGATGGTACGCAGCGTCAAAATAATACAAATACAAATAACACTGACATATTAATAATAATAATAATAATACAACTAATACAACTAAATAATATAATAATTATTATTAGAAGAAGAAGAAGAAGAAGAAGAAGAATCATAGTCATAATAATCGCTGTAATAATAATAATAATATTTAAAACACTACTATGTACGAGTTAAACAGCAAAATAAAAGCGAGCAAGATGGCAAAATATGACTTTCTTATATTATTTTACCATTATTACCAATGTCATACTGCATAGCCAAGACTGCCAATATTGTATTGTGTTGCCAGTATGAAGAACTGGCTATTTATTTGTTTATATTTATATTGCCACTTCTTTCTATTTTCTTAGTGAATTACTAGGTTTATTGCACATTGACATTGTGTTTTATCCATCGCCTTGCATTTAAATGCAAAAAAAAGACTCACAATGGCAAAGGAAATTTACAGGACTCCACAACGAATGAAACTACTGCTTTACCAAGTGACAAATGACGAAAAGGGAACTTCCAACTGAGGGACGTTAACGTCCCCCCCCCGGTTCAGGCTTTCTCGTAGCGAGCAACCCCGCCCTCCAGCGGTTAAAGTCCCGTAAAACGAGCGCGACAGCCCTCATCCGTGCACGTTGCAAGATAAACATTATTTTGATGCGTCTTGTATTCATTTAATTTGTTCTTCCTGTTGGAACAAATGTGCTTCACACCACTACGGACTGTATATCAGTGATATAGCCGAACATTGCATAAACATAAACGCGCACACGCAATACATAACTTATTGTATAGGACCGTAAATGGTATTTTTGGACATGGCATTATATTTTTTCTGGTCTTTTTAATATTTATTTTTTGTTGCTGTTTTCTGTTGTTTTTTTTCCGTATTTTTGTTGTTAATCGCTCGGCTTAGTGTATGTCGTCATAATTGTATTATGTAAAATGAACTGTTAGGTTGAGTGCATATTTTCCAATGTTTCCATACATTGCCATTTTATTTTTTATATTTTTATGTTATTGCTTTATTTTGATTTAGCCTACTGTTTTGATGTGAGCTGTTGCTGACATTACTTCAAATGTCTGATCTCTACCTATATATCCATATGGTACAAATAGTAAATAATGGTAAGGAAATTGTCAGTTATTTAATGTTATACTTCCCCATATAAAATAGAATCATAATCCGACACCTATAATTTCTATTTGTCTGCATTGCCCCGCATTTGCGCGTGCGTGCGTGCGTGCGTGCGTGCCTTGCGTGCGTGCCAGCGGAGGAGACGCGTCCTGACCTGCTCCTCCCTCCCATCTCGTCCCTTCGTCTTCTGTTCGGGCCGTTATGGCGGCTTGCATCCTGCTCCCGTTCCGCGGCGTCGGCGTCGGCGTCCTCCGCCTGTCGTCCCGGCCGAGCTCCAGGAGGAGACCCGCGCACACACGCAAAGCTTTATGGGAGGAGTTGGGACGTCACAGATACTGCACGTGACGGTGCCACACACACACACACACACACACATATATATATATATATATATATATATATATGTGTGCGTGTGTATATATGTATCTATATTCCTGTTTGTGTAAAAGTTTACTGTAGATATTATACAATTCCCTGACAAAGAGCCCAGATAGCAGTGTTCAACCCAAAATTTGCTGTGTGTTTAATCAGATAAAAACAAATGCATCATCTATTTGTAAAGAGGTTTACACAACCCCATGGGATTCATAAAGTTCTGTCTCAACGTGGATTAGCGAATTGTGGTATTTATTTGTGTATGATGGGATGGGCGCGTCCACGTATGCTGCCCACTGCTCCTGGCTGTGGCCCCGGAGGAAGGACAAGCCAGGATGCAGAGGAGCCATTTCACCGGCCACCATCCAAAAGCATGTGCATGTGTGTGTGTGTCTGTGTGTGTGTGCAAGCGTGTGTTGTAGTGTGGTGTGCTGTGTGACAAATAAAGATTGTTCTTCTTCTGGAGGAAAGGTGAGGTGCAGCAAATCCGCAGCAAGTAAGTTCCTTATCGATTCAAGATTAGATCCAACAAATTGTCATTGCACAGAGCACAAGTCCTGAGGCAACAACATGTCTCTGCGTCCCCCCTCCCTGGTAGCTGACGTGGCTAGGAGCAGTGGGCCGCCGTACAGCGGCGCCCGGGGAGCAGTTAGGGGGCTCGGCGTCCAGATCGTTGGCGCGTCACACTTTCTAGTCTCCCGAGACGGTCCTTGCGTGGCTGGTGCGTCCCTTGCGTGGCGAGGACAACCTTGAAAGAGACTGAACGACTGGACGCCGCAGGGGCCAGCGCCGCGCCCCGGGGCCCCCACACCTCTGGTGACGGGGGCGTGAACGCAGGAGCCGTGGCCTCTTCGCCGTCGCTCCTCCCCTTCCAAGACGTCCCGCGCCTGCAAGAACAGTAAGCGCCGTGGGGCCAAAGCGCTGCTGCGCCTTAGATGTACTCGAGCCACAGGTGGTTGAGAAACCAGGGGTTCCCCGCGCACGGTGTTGAATTACCACCGGAGACCTCCCAGTGCGCACGTTAATCGAATTACGAGCGGTTAGAATTTCTGGACTCCCCCCCCCCCCCGTGCACTTTATCGACCCGCTGGCGGCCACGGCGTCCCCCCCCCCCCCCGTGCCTAGTGAGCGGAGGCGCGGCAGGGGCGCGGCAGGGGCGTTTGCGCCGACTTTTAAATGCGCACCTTTCCACACTTCCCATGCCCTGTACACACTGAATTCCTTGCGTCCTCCTTTTCTCCGGTAGTGAGTGACTAAACGTTTAGCACACGCCTTTAACAGGTTAAAACAATTTTAAAAAAGTCCACGCGTAGCGGTCGAGGTTGTGCAGATCCTCAGCGGTGGGAACAAAAGAACCGCGTTCCCTTGAACATCTCACGGGTTTGGGATTCATGACCGGTTTTCCTCGTCGGTTTGCGGTTCCCGGAAAAGTCCTGGATTTTTTATTTATTTTTTATTTTTTTACCCCCCGGCGGCGTCTTTGTGACGTCACAGACGTCGAATTCGCGAAGAGCAGCCGGAGCGGTCGCGCCGCCGGCACCGGCTCAGGTTGCGCCTCGCTCACCCGTCTGTGCGCGTAAATCATTCCGTTCCAAAAATGTGCAAATTCCTCCATATGTGGTTAAATCTGTTCTGACAGTGGAGCGGGGTGCTTGAGGGGAAATATCCAAAACAAAAAACCTGACGATAAAAGTATATTCAGACGGGTCAGAACATCCTGACTCAACGTTCCTGTTTAAAAAAAAAAAAAAATAACAAAACATGGGACTCCACTCGTGTTACTCGTTCCTAGAGAAGGTTCAGCTGTGACTCATGTAGGGTGGTTTGATACCGTTAGAAAATGTACTCCTCCTGCGACGCTTTGGGCGTAAACGTCATCATCACCTGACGTCACCATACAAAGCTTTGACAAAGTCGAAAGCAGAAAAAGAAAAACCCACAAGAGCGGGGGGCCGTTGGTCACCTCAGAGGGTCAGGATCCTCTGGGGGGCGATTAACTTATATTTCAGTCCGAGTCGAATGTTTCCAGCGTGTGCTTTACCCTCAGGGGCCCCTGGTTCACGAGTCGTCCCAAATCAATGAGCCTGCACAGCGACAACCAACTTCCCTCTATGGAGAAACCGGGCGTGGCGCCTGGGCTCAGAGCCCTCCCGGCCCCTCAGCACGCTCACTTGGGTAAGCAGCGATGGGGTTTATTTTTTCCGATCCGGTCGTGGCCCCTTTGCCCGTCCGTCCGCCCTCCGGACTGACGTGACCTGTCCCCATTCCCCGGGTTTGGAAGGGGACGGCCGGGGGCCCCTGACCATGCAGGTGCTGACGTCCGGCACCGGGGGGTTCCACGACATCCGCAAAGAAGAAGGGATGGAGGAGGAGATCAAGGAGGAGATTGAGGTGCAGAGAGGCTGGAAACATCACAGCAGAGACACAGCTGGATGAAGTGGAATATTTCTGTCTGTCAGTCTGTCTGTCTATCTATCTATCTATCTGTCTGTCTGTCTGTCTGTCTGTCTGTCTATCTATCTATCTATCTATCTATCTATCTATCTATCTATCTATCTATCTATCTATCTATCTATCTATCTATCTATCTATCCATCTGTCTGTCTGTCTGTCTGTCTGTCTGTCTATCAGTCTATCATCTATCTATCTATCTATCTATCTATCTATCTATCTATCTATCTATCTATCTGTCTGTCTGATTATCTACCTCACTGTCTGTCTGTCTGTTTGCCTATCTATCTATCTACTGTGTATATATATCTCCATCTCTGTCTATTGATCTCTATCACTGTATCTATCTCTTTCTATTTATTTCACGATGTCTATCTATCTATCTATCTATCTATCTATCTATCTACTGTATATCTATCTATCGATCTATCTATCTATCTATCTATCTATCTATCTATCTATCTATCTATCTATCTATCTATCTATCTATCTATCTATCTATCTATCTATCTATCTATCTATCTATCTATCTATCTATCTATCTACTGTATATCTATCTATCTATCTATCTATCTATCTATCTATCTATCTATCTATCTATCTATCTATCTAGCTATCTATCTATCTATCTATCTATCTATCTATCTATCTATCTATCTGTATCTGTCTGTCTGACTATCTACCGCACTCTACCTGTGTCTGTCCATCTATCTATCTATCTATCTATCTATCTATCTATCTATCTATCTATCTATCTATCTATCTACTGTATATCTATCTATCTATCTATCTATCTATCTATCTATCTATCTATCTATCTATCTATCTATCTATCTATCTATCTATCTATCTATCTATCTATCTATCTACTGTATATCTATCTATCTATCTATCTATCTATCTATCTATCTATCTATCTATCTATCTATCTATCTATCTATCTATCTATCTACTGTATATCTATCTATCTATCTATCTATCTATCTATCTATCTATCTATCTATCTATCTATCTATCTATCTATCTATCTATCTATCTATCTATCTATCTACTGTATATCTATCTATCTATCCATCTATCTATCTATCTATCTATCTATCTAATGATCCACTGCATCCATATCTGTTAATTTTTATCTGTCTGTCTGTCTGTCCGTCTGTCCATCTTTCTCTGGCGTTGCTTCACCGCTGACAGGTGAGAGATGTGCAGGACGACAGCGAGAGCAGCTACATCCCATCCTCCTGTCTGTCGTCCAGGAGGCTGTGGAACGGAGGGAGAAGGATCAACCTGTTCCCCGATCGGAAGGTAAGAGGCCTGGGGATGAAGGGCGGGGCGCAGGGACCGCCGCCGCCGCTCCGCCCCGTTGGCACAGAACATCTGGCAGCCCCGTGCATGTACAGTCGCTCTTTAACAAGGACGCAGGCGAGGAGGAGACAGAGGAGGAGATCGAGGAGGAGATCGAGGAGGGGGAGGACGACGAGGAGGACGAGGAGGTGGAGGATGAGGACGAGGAGGAGGAGGAGGGGGAGGCCGGGGAGGACGTCGAGAAAGAGAAAGGGGCGTCGTCTCCAAAGTCGGACCCCAAGCGGCACGCCGGCTCCTGCGGCAAAAAGGTCTCGAGGGTCTCGAAAGATAAGCCCGAAAATAAATGGCGGGAAGCGGGAAGCGCTCGTATCAAAACAATCTCTTGTGACTGCGGTAGGCTCACAAACATGACTAACGTTGCCCATGTTTGTGACGTCGCTGCTTCAGTGCTTGAAGGAGAGATATCTGCACTGCCTGTCATCCAAGTGGGTGAAGAACGGCGGCAGGGCGAGGAACCTACATCCTGATCGGAAGGTAAGGCGGCGCGGCATCGAAGGCATCGTTATCGTTATTGTTTTTCCAGGTTTTTCCTTGTTTGTGGTAACTCCGGATCCGGCCTATCAGGAAGGGACTTTTTATGAACTCGAAACTAACTTTTGGTTCGAGATTCAGCCCTGGATTTAACACTTGTTTTTTATTTTTTATTTATTTTCTTAATTTCAGAGGGACTGACCCAAGTCACGAATAATAGCTTTTCTCGTCGCCCAGTCCACCCGAGTCGCTGTTTCCGTCGATACATCGACATGGCTCTCGTGTTTCTTTTTCGACAGAGGGAAGAGAGGGATCAGGCGGCTCCTCTTGGAAAAGCGCAGAGGAAGGACAAAAACTCCCTTCAAGAACATGTAAATAAAACGACAACGCAAACGGCTGATCGTGAAGCCTCACAGGAGGATGGGCGGGGCAGAAAAGCCAAGCTCCGTTTCACAGCGACGCTGCGGTAGCTCTGCCGTCGCTGTCGGATGAAAAACAGTTGGCCTGCCTGTACTGTTATTGCCCTTGCTGTAAGTTTATATTCACATGATAAAATGTCATTTTAATGTTACTGTTTTTTTGAATTACAGGATCGCTGGCGGAAATACCAAATGTACCACATGTCCAAATAAAAGCAGACATGAAGCTTTAGTTGTTTTGGGGCCCCAGAATTTTTATTTTCCGATTTTCTGGATTGTATTTTATTGTGATTATTCTTATCGTTATACAAGGTGATAAGGCTAGAAACAGAAGAGAAGCACAACGCAAACTCCAAATGATCTCACACATACATTACGTACAGACTCTGAAAGACAAAAATGAAATGCAAAGACAAATGATGAAGAGCCAAGGTCCATTCTAAAACACAGTGTGATGACAGGTACATTTGACCAAGAATGAATGGGTGGCCGGTCCAACATGGCACTAATGTTTCCAAAGCTGTTTGTCCTGACGATCCAACTAAAGTGTTGGAAATGCTCGAACAGCTTATAAAGTCACTACATCTGTCTGGGGGGGAAATTGCTTTTCTTTTACTTCCAAAAACTCTATTGATATTTTATTTCTGAGGTCGTTTCTGCCTCCACTTCCTGCTCTGTTGAAATCGTAAATGATATATTATCGTCTCTTGACCACTTTGCTCCATTAGTTCTGATTCTGATTCCGATTAGAAACAAACAAAAACAAATAATAAATGCAGGCCTGTGGCCACTAGAGGGTTCCCTTGCCCAAGCCCTTCTTTCCTCAAACTTTCTACTGGCTGCAGTAGACCCTTGGGACCCTCTTCTCTTTACTGCTTCTCGTTATCACGACATTTCGATCACTTTCCCAAATTAAGTGTGGCCTCAACTTAAGAATCATAAAAAAACGAATTCAGCCAAAACATGCATCAGCACGAATTCATGAAAATAAAAATGCATGGACAATGGATCGGACTACATGGAAATAGAACAGATTCACACATTTTAACCTGTGGTGTGCTACCACATTTATTTCACTCCAGATCAGTTTAACTTAAGGCAGTTGGTGAGTCAATTCAAAAGTCAGTTGATTAAACATGGAAGAACAAAAATCATATCAAGACAAACAAACACAGTGGAAGTTCTATCGCATGAACACTCTGAACACAACCTGGAGCACACATCTATTTGGACGCGCTCACTCTGCCTTGCTTTTCGTCTTGCCGTTCGTCCGACCGCAGCACCTCCGCAGGCAGAAGCTGCAGATCTTAACAAAGAGGAGGAGGAGGAGGAGTACGACGGAGAGGAGGAGGGCCAAGACATCCAAGCTGTGGTACTGGTACCAGGTGAGCTCGTAGGCCCCCACCCTCAGGTGCTTGGCTCCGTTGTTTCGCATCGCAAACTCAATCCAGAACACGGCCTCGTCCCTGGGGCTGATGGGCCTGTCGTGGTGGATTCTGGAAAGCCGCATGACGCTCTCCTTGTACCTGGAAGAACGGCAGCGGAGAAACAATACGTGTGGATCTACTTTACACGTCTTTTAAGCGGGATGACAACCATCCTGACAAAAATGTCTCCTAATAACTAGACAATGTGCAGGATACGTTCCAATCAGTCACTGGTTAGTTGACTAACTGGTGTCAGCCATACTGAACAGTGTTCTGAATCTAATTTGAAAAGGTTGATCCAGGACATTCATCGGTATCTGCAGCTCAGCAAGTGTACAACCCGCTTATTATACCCTCTTGTTAAATAAACCTTCTATGTAGGGGGATGTGAATGAGTAATCTGTGGTGTGGGGGTGGTGTGGTTTGAGCAGCCACACCTGTCCTGGGTCTAGGAAATTGGGGACCCAGGATAAGAGTGGCTGTACACCTGTTGCTCGTTGGTTTGTCTAACGAGCAACAGGTAAAACCTCCATCACCACACACACCCAGGAGAGGAGCCCTTGTCATGACAGATGTCCATCTGCTCCTGGACTAATTTCACTTAGCCC
Organism: Zeus faber; assembly: GCF_960531495.2. Classification (NCBI taxonomy): domain Eukaryota; kingdom Metazoa; phylum Chordata; class Actinopteri; order Zeiformes; family Zeidae; genus Zeus; species Zeus faber. The sequence continues at coordinate 6,015,139 of NC_137203.1, forward strand.
ACTTTCTACAATAAACTGTGTCTGAAACCCCGTCATCTGTGCTTCTGTGCCAGAGGTCCCTGAAAACACCACTCGGCGGGCGTGTGGCAGGCGAAACTCCCACAGAACTATCTATGGGGAATGTCTGCAATGTGATCTGCATCTAAAATGCGTCCAGTGATTTCCCAGAAGGTGTTCAATATGAGTTCCACTCTTCGACATTTAGTTTGAAGGGATGAGTGTAAACGCCTTGTTATTCAGCATTTTACCGCAGCCTCTCATGTTTGTGCATGGGAAATGTAATATTGAATATTAAGGCACCACCCAAACATATTTCATATCATATCCTCGATCCAACTCACGAGGGCTCGTTGATGACGGCCTTGAGGGCATCCACGAGGTCCTGGGTCTCCATGAAGTTGAAGTCCATGATGAGTGCAGCCCCCTTGGCCTTCATGTGCACCATGTTGCCTGACTGGTCAGAAAACATTGGGATTCCCACCATGGGGACACCGTGGTAGATGGCTTCGTAGATGCCATTTGTGCCTCCGTGGGTGATGAACGCTCTGGCCTTGGGATGACCTGTTGGATAGAAAACAGATCGAACTAACCTACTTCTCCAGAAGCAGTGTGTCATTATACTGTAACGTTTTCCAGTGCTGTATGGCAGGTCAAGTCACTTTTATTACTATAGCTTTTATCACATTTGCAGCCCCAAAGGGCAACGCACTTCAAGTCATCCCAAGTACCTTTGAGTGAGGGTTAGCATTTGTTTTTTTAGCTCTTTAATGGTTTTCGTTGACACTCTGTGCTGCACTACATGGACTCCACAATCCCCAAACATGTTTGACAGATAAGTGATTTGAACTTCTACTGCAAGTACCCAGAAGGTCGTTCTGTGGGATCCAGTCGTAGATCCTTGTATTGGCACCCAGAGTCTCTGGTTTCTCTCCACTGTGTTTCCACAGAACCTGTTGGAGATAACATTGAGACCCACACATAGAAACATTCCATAACAAGTGAACATGTCATGCCCATTGCTGTTATACATTTGAAAGCAAGAGTTTATTTTGCCGAGGGACAGCAGGCAGTGTGAAATGAAACCTTTGGGGAAACCACTAAATAAATGCTTGTGTCAATAAAAATCTATGCCTTGTAAGTGAGTTTTGCCTCTCTAGACCACAAATGAGTAACTTGCAGAGGTTGCTTTTGCTTACCACAAACTGTTAAATGAGTTTAATGATGCCTTTCAGTGGTTCCATGCAAAGCTGGTCTCTTACCTTTTGCGGGATTTGAGAAAGAGCCGATGCGACCATGTTTCCCTTCTCTGTGGTGATGTTCTTGATCACAGACCCAAGGGTAAAAACCACAATACCAGCATCTCCAGAGCTCTGCACGAATCCCTCCATATCCTAGAGGAAGAGAAAATGTTTAAAATCTGTCATATTCTCTTTGCTCTATATACCTACATTTTGACGTGCCCTGCAGTTGTTGTGTAGGCCAAAAATGTAGCGTGTTTTATTTGTTAGCATCCGACCAATAAACAGTAGAAACTGAAGTTCAAACAGCAACAGGCAGATTCTACTGGTATTGATGGTTAACTCGTCGTATTTCTTTTACCTCAGGTAAAGGTTTGGCAGGCCTGCAGTGGATCCCACCAACAAATTTGAAGTTGGGAAGGAAAGGACGGGGGAAGTCAAAGTCCCAGTAGGTTCGTATCAGCCACAAGTCAGCTCTACCCACCAACTCACAAAAAACGGTGGGCTTACCTGTCACAACGAAAAAAGCAAAGAAATTCACATGTGTAGCTCCTAATGTGTCTGGAGATTTTCATTTACATTCACTAATATGAAAATTGTAAAAGAAGATGAAGCCGGAACGTGTGTGTTTTTCCTCCCGTAGCGTCTCCTTTTGAGGTACACATATTTGGCTTTGTCTGTGTGGTGTGGTGTGTGATGGCATGGTTCGAGCAGCCAAACCTGACCTGGATCTAGGTGATTGGGTCAGGGTGGCTGCATAGCAGTTGCAGATTGGTTGGGCTAACGAGCCGCAGGTTAAAACCCCCATCCACACACTGAGGAGAGGAGCCCTGTCATGACATGTTCTATCTGCTCCTGGCTAATTCCACCTCGCCTCCTCTCTACAATAAACTGGTGTCTACAACCAATCGTCATCTGTGTCTCTGTGCCGGAAGGGCCCTGAAAACGCCACTTGGGTGCTACCAATGCTTGTTACCTCGAGATTCACATTTTGGCTGAAATATAATAAAGGGGTTCGATATGAAAGTTTCTTTTTAGATTTATAAATTGAATGGAGTTGCCTTGAATGGAATGGATGGAAGCAATGAATGGAAGCTAAAAACAACATAACACATGAAGTATCGGACTATTGTCATTAGTTGTAGTAAATATTATCATGGGTCATAGCATATTGTATGACTTGGGGGACTTCAATTCAAAATTTCTACAGTTCTACCGTTTCTACAGTTCCACAGAATTTATTTGTACACTAAGAACAAATTTAAGGAGGAAAATATTGATGAATCCTGTGCCAAACGGTCATGAATGAGGTCATGAATGAGGCCAGCGAGCACTTGTAGTAGTTGTTGAGCTTGGTAGCCAACTAAGCCTTTTCGGGGATGGATGTACAACAGCGCTGCCTCAAGTACTCTACTTCAGCGTAGGGGCACATGTGTCAAGGTGTTTGGTTAAACAGGGCTTCAGTGTGTAGCCCCCTTATCATCATCATTGTACAAGGGACTTCACATTAGATGCTGTGTATTATTGTATGTCCAGGCATTCCATATTGTATCCGTATTGATTTACTATGGGTATTGATTTGAACAGTAATCAAATTTCAAACGGCAGTAGCAACGATGACTTCCAGGCCCCCTGCTGCCTGGTCTAAATTCTTCAGGTTAGGAGCACTTTCTTTATATGTGTTATTTATAGATGTCCAATGCTTGTATTCGACTCCAATGGCCGCCCATTGGAGTTAAGAATCTAAGGGCTCATGGTGACCCTGAACATTGTTCTTTCAGATTGTAACCATGGTCCATAAAAATGAATTTAACCTAACACAGCTCTTTGATGCACAAATAGCATAGTAACTGGCCTATCCAAGTTTGAGTTATTGCCACCATTAACCGGCATAGTCACTCACCTCTTACTTCTGTGTAGTATTTATCCACATCTGGCCACATATAGTACGCCAATATGTCCTGAGAGGCGTAAAAGACAAAGTTAAACAGCCTCTCTTGGAAGTTCATTTTGTCAGTCAGTTTGCTCAAAGCACCAGGGACAAACGAGGGTGGAGCAGGTAGTTGTCCACACAGCCTCTCCCAGGTGTGGGCTATGGAAAAGCGCAGAGTGTAGACCAAGGGAATGCCCAGCATCTCAGCCACCAACTCACTGCCGAGAAAGATGGGGTCAGCCAGCATCAGATCATACCTGGCCTCCTTCAGCTTACCCATGACCGTGTCAGATTTCACCACACCCTCCAAGTACTGGAGAGCGTAGTTCATGTGTTTTCTAATGAATTCCATGAATCTAAAGTGTCCCTCAGGGAAATTCAAATGGTCCATCTCATACATGGAGAAATGGATAAACTCCTCCATGAACTCCTCTAAGGCCTCCTTAGAGATGGGGGAGTTGAAGGGCTCGTAATGGAGGCGCGAGGGCTCGCTGGTGTTCATGAACAGCGAGGAGCTGGGCTTCAGCACCGTGACCCGGTGTCCCCTGTCCACGAGCGTTTCCAGGACGGGCTTCAGGTTGATCCAGTGACTGCCCTCGGTGTACCAGACCAAAATGTTACTGCCGTCAGTGTACCCCGTCGCACAAAGAACCAGCAGCAGACATGCAGACAGGCCCTGCCGTGGCTTCATGGCGACGGTTTGACTGGGAGGAGAAAATACAAGTCAAGTGAAGTTGCACTTTAAATATAAGGCACATTTCATACAAGGGCAAACAAATGTTGAAGGCTCAACTCTTATATACAAACTAATTTCTTATACTTTGAAAATAATTATTAACTCAGGGAAACTGAACTCTGATTTTGTGATCATTCTTTGCGCGGTTCATCACACCAGATAAAGTACTAACCAATTAATGTAGGCGCAATAAACAAAGCATATGTTAACACAGCAGATTATTGTGAAGCTATTTACAATGCTTTGGGTTTAAGATTGATATTAAGTTGTAGCGTAACATCGCGCTTCACCTTATAATAAACTGTTATGATTAAGATGTTATGGTAATAACAATGTCTGCTGTACGATTCGCCGTTCGTGCGACATGATTGTTTCTCTGCTCTGTAGGATTGGCTTGTTTGTGTTGCATGTTTTGTAAAACACAGCACGAGTTACAGTTTTCAGAGTTTCCTTTAAACGCAGCACCGGCTCGAGTTGTCTGTCGAGGCGTCGCACTCGCAAGTGGCTGGCGGGGAATGACGTCCGAGAGACAGAGGCTGGGCTTAAATAACTTGGGATGATGACGTCACAAAGTGTCCCGCTCCTAAAACAAATGAATTTACGACAGCTGTATTATTCATTCCTGCTCAAAACGTAGATCAATATTTATTGAAGCCGAACGACAAGACGTCTGAAACGTCCCGGTTCTAACGAGACCTCAACCGTGTCTCTGCATACTGCCTTTGTATTTCAGATACTTTTAGCCCGAATAATGGCAAGATTAAACATTTTAAAAAAGGCAGAGCAATAGCAATAGGGTAAGGGTTAGGGCTGGGGTTAGGGACCGGACCCCTAATTAACCTCATTCATATTGTTTCCAAACAGTTAGAAAGTGCCTCAAATGTCATGAAATAAAAGCACCATGATAGAGAGGGGGTACAAAGATTTAAAAATACATGAAAAATAAATAAACAAGCAGAAAACTCAGAAAATTGCATCCGAACATATGCTTTCCAATAACAGAATTGATACACACATGTTATTATGGTCTCAAGGGGGGAAATGACTTCTTAATGGTTGTCTTTTGTTGGTATTGGCCCACCTTGTGGTCTTTAAGTGCGAGCCATATTGAGTTTTCCACACTGTTATGTACCATATTATTCCTACCAAAAGGAGGATTTGCTCACTGTTTGCCTAAACCTTATTATTTACAATGAAGACAAAATCCAGTTAATAATCAACGACCTTTGGAACGGTGGACCCCGCCACCAACAATGGAGGCAGCATAGAAGTATACAGCAGTATAACCACCACTAATAAACACTAATATTGTGTAGCTCCTAGTGTTATCCCGATACTGGATTTTTAACTTTGATACAATACCTTGAAAGATATCAGATTTTGTTTTCTTGGTTAGAAGCAGAGAACAGCAGAATGCCTGTGGTAAACATTAACAATAATAACACGTTTTTTAACTTAATGAAAACAATATTCTTGAGGCAGTGCACTTGTTCAAAAGCCTCATACATTCAAAGAGCACGACAGTGCAAGTAACAAGAAAAGCAGAGCAATCTTATGCATTTTTAGAAACAAATGAGTTAACAAATAAATAAATCAAATAGAAGTATTTACTATTCTTCCACACGCTGATCAACAACACTTTACTGGGCCATCTTGTTTAATGCTGCAGTGATGTTGAAAGCTGTCACCAACCTCTCGAAAATTCTTTATATCAGTCTGCGTGTCGGTCCTTCAGGTGCTTTGTTCAGTTGGTTGTGGAAGCAGCTTTAGTGAGCACTGCTCTGTAGCATCCCTTGCATATGGGCTTGCTTGTGTCTTTTGCCTTTCCTTCTTCATTGGCCTCAAATGCAAAGTAGTTCCAAACAGCACTCCTGCTATTTTCCTTGTCAACAGAAGCCGGAGTTGGACTCTCCACCGGGTATGTTTAATTAGCTGACAGTGTACAATAACCCGGAGCGAATGAGCCGAGGGCAAGAAGAGCGAGAGAGCGCAGCTGGAATCGAAACTGCGGAAAACGAGGAGTTGCTTGTTATGGGAATAGTGCATCCTTGCCTAGGGTGCATGCTGTTCAGATAGTGCTTGGCAACCATGTTATTGTGGAAGCGGAAAAGGAGGATTTTGCCTACACACCATGGATCAGGCTTGTTGTTCCAGCACATCCCACAGATGCTCCATCGGATTGGGCCCAAACTCCGCCCATCCACATGATGTAGAAGAAAACTTGATTCATCAGACCAGGCCACCTTCTTCCATTGCTCCATGGTCCAGTTCTGATGCTCACGTGTCCATTGTAGGAGCTTTCAGTGGTGGACAGGGGTCAGCATGGACACTGTGACCGCTCCCATACGCAGCAAGCTGTGATGCACTGTGTGTTCTGACACCTTTCTATCATAGCAGCAATAAATTTGTCACCAATTTGTGCAACAGTAGCTCTTCTGTGGGATCAAACCAGACAGGACAGACTTCACTCCCCACATGCATCAATGAGCCTTGGGCATCCATGACCCCGTCGCCGGTTCACCGGTCGTCCTTCCTTGGACCACTTTTGGAAAGTTCTAACCACTGCATACCAGGAACACCCCACAAGACCTGGGTTTCGGAGATGCTCTGACCCAGTTGCCCATTTTTCCTGCTGCCAACTCATCAACTTCAAGAACTGACTGTTCACTTGCTGCCTAATATACCCCCCCCCCTTGACAGGTGCCACTGGAACCAGATGATCATTGTTATTCACTTCACATGTCACTGCTTTTAATGTTGTGGCTGATCCGTGTGTATAACGTGAGTACATTGAACGCCTGTTCCTATCAGCTGCCAACATACCAAATCATACCATATCAAATATGAGATTTTTTTTTATTTTTATATTTTTTTAACAAAATTATCGTTTGGATTACCACTTTAATTAAAAAATATATATATACAAGTCAGAGCCGTTTTAACTGGTAAAAAAATAATAATAATAAAGATCTGATTGGTCTGGTTCTCAGGTCGCTCTCGTCACACCTTGTGGATCTGCTCGGTGCTGTCCAGCGGCGCCCGTCTCGACGCGGGGCAACACGAGTTTCAAGCGGAGAAGTTTGAGGCCGTCGAGCCAGGCGGACGGATGCTACATTCAGCCAACAGCGGAATTCTGAAGACTCCCGACCCTCTTCCGGGGAAAAAGTTCAAAGTCAGAATTCCGAATAGGGATTTTGGAGGGGGGGGGGGGGGGGGTTGCAAGAGCTTCCCAAAACAAACACCCGCGCTGTCCCGAACTCAGGCGGCGGGGCACACATGATGAATGAGGCCAATTCTCACAAATGGCACTGGCCAATTGTGAGAGAAAGGGTCGATAAAAAATACCAAACGGTCGGATTGCTCAATGGACTCGTTGTGGAAGGTGCGGAAGAAATTCTTCTGCAATGATGGGTGAGGTTAATCTGCCCGCTACAAGAAAACAAAAACTGTGAATATTCAAGATTATTTATTCTGCAGAATAAAGAGAAAGGCTCAGTACTGCTCCAAAGCAGTGTTCTGATCACTCTAATCTTATTTCTGATCAAGAGGGCTTTATACAACAACAGAGGGGGTGGCTTGGGTCAGAAGTCATTTACAAGTCTGTGTCCCTCAACTGTCTCCCTGGATGCCAACCTCAAACAGTAAATTCACAGGAACTTGTAAATGACCTAGAAGACGGGACTACAATCCCTTACAGTGCACCCTGTGGTTATTCTCCATCTCCATACAAGGTAAACAGGACCAAATGTGATCTGGTTCTTCCATATAGAATTGACATTGTAGAGAGAAAGAACATTTCTCTTTACATAAAGTTGGGGGATTCCTGCAAAAACAGAGACAATGTTTTAAAAAAAAAAAACAATGATCAGAAGCATTTTTCTCTCGCATTTCCTCATTTTATTCCTACTGGAACAACACCTTAAGGAAAAATGCAATAATGCTTAAATTCCATATAATGTAAATTGGATACAATACAATTATACTTCAGAGATATCATTCAATTCTATCTTACTGGAATCTACTGGGAAAATCTACATCTAATACTAAATTTAACTATATGAACTCATAACCAAATTCCAGATATAATTCAAGGATATCTCCACCTCAAATGGGCCAAACCTCTCTTCTCACATTTGGCTGGAGAAAAGTAAAACACCAGTAAGGGTTATCTACTATACTATGACAACGCACAGGACAAAAAGCACTGGTCATACAGAGAAAAAATCCTGTGTGGCGATCTTACAATTCTAACTAGAAAACAGAAAAAGAAAAAATCATGAATCACATAATGAAATAAACAAAATAAACATAGAGATTTCACTAATTAATAATTCTATTCCGATTAATCAATGGTTATCACTTAATGATGACAACAGCAAATTAATTATGCACGTAATGACTAACGCATCCAATAAGTAAGGAGAAACATAATTAGACAAACATCTTCAAATTTCAACATCTCCGTGTCTCAAGATCTCCTTCATCATCATAAGGTGGTTTCCAATCATCTAGTGGTATGGAGGCAAACTGTCCCGTCACCATATTAGTGATCATTTTACAAAGGATAGGTACTATACACGCTAGACAGCAACATAGCATTAAACGCATTATCACTACAGGAATCAATATCTTTATGAACGTAGAAATCCATGGCCCCAGTGCATTTCTTAGCCAAGCAAAAGGGTCCCAAGTGTTAGCTTGATCATATACAATACATATACATACTTTCATACATATATGCAATGAAATGTAATAATTACACCTCCTTGAGCCGCACTCAATATGTCTAGTACCATACAATTCTGGAGAACCATTAAACGGATCAAAGTGAATTCTTGTTTCTAGCTTCTTTTGCTAGGATAGTTGTATTAATGAACAGTAACAACTTATAATGTATGATATTTAGCCACTTAAAAGCTGTAGATGTACATCCGGACGCTAATATAGACATATAAAAATGTTCTGCTCCACCTACAATCCTATACTCAGCTGGAACCGATGTCACGGACATATGTTCCTGATCGTCTTACATGCACATCTCGATGGGTCTTGGTCAGATTATACATGTAAATTGGCATATCTAACATAATTGGTGTGCAAATGCCAGTCCAATTCTTGGGCAGACCTGCATACGCCATGTTTCCATGAGGTGTCTGGAATGTTTGGGGTGAAGAAGGGCCCCGGGGTCCCAAGAGAGAGGGCCCATTGCCCGGGGTCCCGGTGATAAGGGAGGTGGAATGTGCTTAGATGTATGTCAGCCAGGCGCTGAACTGTGACCCACAGATTGGAATCCGATGTGCTACGTTATCTCTGTACAAGTATAAAGGACACTCCCTAGTACCATTCGGGAGAGAACGCGTTGGCTCCCTTCTCTCCCAGACATCCATGGAAAGTCTGGTTTGATGCTGTTTTTCCTTGTAATAAACCTTTTATTATAATCAAGTCAGCGTCAGCGGGGATTCTTTCTTCATCTGCACATCATGGACAACAAAGAAACTACAAATTGGCGTCACGACCAAGATCTGTTGGGCCTCACCTGCCACTGCTGTCAGCTTCAGCGAAGTTACCACTTTAAACACCTCAGGGTGAGCGTTCTCTCACAAATACGAGCTGCTGTGTGGTCTGTGAAGCAGTTGTGTTTTGTGCAGGAAGGCTACACTGACAAGAGCAGATTGTGTGGAGATGAGAGATGATGTGTTGATGTGTGAAGTGGGTTTCCGTCTAAATTGGGGTTTTTTAAGTCGTAAAAAAGAAGAAAAAGAGAAATAGAGAATACAGACAAGAGAAATAAGAAATAATTTAAAAGAGAATTAAGTTGAAGTAAATAGTAATAGTCGAATGGCAGAACTAGGAACAAAAAGGAGCTAAATAACCATGCAATATTAATGAAGACAGGGCCCGTATCTTCTTAACGGTAAGATGTGTACATTAGCTGCTGAGTGAAAGTTGGCCGTTTGAAAATATAGCATAGTCAAATCTGTGTAAGAAAAACAGAGAAAATAACCCTGGCGAGGGGAATTGGCTAAATGTGAAATAATATGAAATAATATGAAAAAGATGAAAGTGAAGTGAAAAATAGTTAAAAGTCAAAGGGTTAAAAGAGGAAATAAGATGAAAAATGAAGTTTGAGAAAAGTGGGAAAAACAGGGCTGTACCAGCCAAGGAGAACTAGTGTACATTGACCATGCATGATGAAAGATAATTTGTTAAAAGTTTGGCCAAAGGGAAAATTTCAATGCAATTAGAAGATAATAAATAAGTCAACGTTAAAATATAAGGTTAAGCACTGTTGAAGTCTTTGGAGGATCAGATGTACTGCAGGACAGACAGTCTGTGTGTGTGTCTCTGTGTGTGTGTGTGTGTGTGTGTGTGTGTGTGTGTCTCTGTGTGTCTGTGTGTGTGTGTGTGTGTCTCTGTGTGTGTGTGTGTGTGTGTGTGTGTGTGTGTGTGTGTGTGTGTGTCTGTCTCTGTGTGTGTCTCTGTGTGTGTGTGTGTGTGTGTGTGTGTGTGTGTGTGTGTGTGTGTGTGTGTGTGTGTGTGTGTGTGTGTGTGTGTCTCTGTGTGTGTGTGTGTGTGTGTGTGTGTGTGTGTGTGTGTGTGTGTGTGTGTGTGTGTGTGTGTCTGTCTGTCTGTGTGTGTGTGTGTGTGTCTGTGTGTGTGTGTGTGTGTGTGTGTGTGTGTGTGTGTGTGTGTGTGTGTGTGTGTGTGTGTGTGCCGCACGGTTTAAGATGAGTTGAGAGATTTGTGTAATGTTCGTGTGTATGAGTAAATTATATAGAGAATATATGTCTCATTAAACAGGTATACATAGGTGGTGAGTGGTTTGATTAATACATAAGGAAAGACATTTTTGCCTCTTTAGTGCTAAAAAAAATATGAACCTTTTACAGGACGTTATACATTTGATAAAGATATGAGCCTTCTGAGGGAAGGAGTAGAGCAACCAACAACCGTTTGCTTACACATGCATGTACACATTCAGAAAAAGAAAGAAAAGTCTCCTGTTCTGATTTTGAAAGTAGGATTTGTGGATTGTTTGATTAGTGTGTGGGTTCTTTCTTTGCCTTTTTCATGCTTGTTGTGTGTGTGTGTGTGTGAATGTGCTTGCTGTGAGTTTTGTCTGGTTAAAAGAATAGATAGTCTTATTGAAATAGAAGGAGAAGCTGGTTACAGGATGTTCACTCGCTGACGACCAGTCCATACCGGAAGTCTTGGCTAAATTTAAGAGGTGGAGCAAGGGGTGGTGCTTCATACAGAGTGGAGATTAGTTAACTCCTCCTGACAAGAGGGGGTGTGAAGAAGCCCCCCCTCTACTCTTTTCTCTCAGTATGTTAGAAGAAAAGAAAAAAATAATATAAATAAAATAAAATTAATTAGATAAATAGAATAAAAAATAATTAATTAGGTGATATCAGATTGACTTATATACTCTTTGGATTTAAATGCATTTTATGAATAAAAGTAAACATTGCTTTATTTCAAATGCGTGAGAAATGAGAAAGCTGATAACGCATGTCTCACTGAATTGTATTACAGTGTTTATAAGAATTTAGAGTGGTCTGAAGACACTGAACACTTGTGTTGTTCTATTTCTTTTTTTCTTTCTTCCTCTCTTTTACTATGCTGAGTGAAAGCTTGAGGAAAGACAGAGAAGATTGAATGTGTCTGAATTGGATCATCCAAAGGCCAGATGACAAGACATCTGGCAGTACATCACAGACACTGAAGCTTGCGGATGACAGCGCTTTACATTTACATTTACATTTAGTCATTTATCTGACGCTTTTATCGAAAGTGACTCACAAGGGAGAATAAAATTCAAGCTACATTGCGACAGAGACATTAGTGTAATAATAAATACTGCTAGGTAGTGCTAAGTAATTGTAAGTTAGGAGAGGAGGTACTCTCTGAAGAGCTGGGTCTTCAAGTGCTTCTTAAAGACAGAGAGGGAGGCCCCTGCTCTGGTCATTTTTGGCAGCTCGTTCCGCAACATGGAACTAAAAACGCTCATTTGATGAGCGCAGCGTCCGGGGGGTAACATGTGCTTTTTCAAGAGCATTTAAGTAGATGGGAGCATTCCCAACAATCACTCTGTAGGCCAGCATAAGAGACTTGAACTTGATGCGAGCGGCTACAGGTAACCAGTGGAGCTCGATGAGCAGCGGAGTGACATGTGCCCTCTTTGGCTGGTTGAATAACAGTCGCGCCGCCGCGACTGGTGTATCATCTGCAGTGGCTTCTGTATCATCTGTATCATCTGTATCATCTGCAGTGGCTTCACCGCACAGGCCGGCAAGCCTGTTAAGAGAGCGTTGCAGTAGTCGAGACGGGACATCACCAAGGTTTGTACCAGCAGTTGAGTGACATATTGGGTCAGGTACGGCCTGACTTTTTGGATGTTGAATAGTGCGAAGCGGCAGGACCGGGAGAGGGCGGCAACATGGTCCGAGAATGTCAGTTGGTCATCAATAATGACACCTAGAATCCCTGCAGCCTTGGTAGGAACAAGAGATAGAGAGTCAATTTTAATATCAATGTTGTTATAAATACCTTGTTTGGCCGAGAAGAACAGCAGTTCCGTCTTCGGCAGGTTTAGTTGAAGATGATAATCCTTCATTCATGTGGATATGTCAGCGAGACAATCCGAGATCCACGTCGAGACAGTGGGGTCGTCGGGCGGGAAGGACAGATAGAGTTGAGCACCATCCGCATAGCAGTGATATGAAAAGAGATGCGAGCGGATGATCAGGCCCAGTGAGGTATAGATATGGCAAAGAGGAGGGGTCCCAGCACCGAGCCTTGGGGCACCCCTGTGGTGAGGTTGTGAGGCACAGACAGCTGGCCTTGCCATGCCATGCCACACTGAACGAGCGCCCGGTGAGGTAAGATTCGAACCAGGAGGGTGCACTGCCAGATATGCCCATACTTGAGAGTATGGACAGGAGTATGCTGTGATTGACAGTGTCAAAAGCAGCTGATAAGTCTAGCAGAATGAGAACCGAGGATTTAGCAGCAGCTTTAACAGTTTTTAAGGCCTCTGTCACAGACAACAGGGCTGTTTTGGTGGAGTGACCACTTTTGAAGCCAGATTGAAGTGTATCGAGAAGGTTGTTTTTTGACAGGTATTCTGTTACCTGTCTAGAGACCGCCCTCTCTATGTTTTAGAAAGGAATGGGAGGAGAGAGACCTGCCAATAGTTTTCTATTTGAGTGGGATTGAGTGAGGGTTTTTTTGAGCAGTGGTGCGACCCTAGCCACTTGGAGGGGAAAGTGTCGGAAGTTTGGGAAGAATTAATCATATGTGTGATTGCCGGGGTGATAGTCGGTGATATGGCTTGAAGGAGGTTAGATGGGATCGGATCTAGCGGACAGGTAGTAGGACGGCTACATGTTAGTAGTTTAGATACCTCACTTTCAGCGAGGGGGGTGAAACCAAGGAACAATGAGCCTAGTGCTGGAGAAGACAGGTTGTGAGTAAGTTGTTTAGTGAATTGGCTGCTGATGGCTGCCACTTTGTTAGTAAAAAAGGAGGCAATTGGAATCCTGAATCCATCTGAACAAGGCCAGTGCGGTTTTATCCACAAACTCTTTCAATAGGCACGTGCAATTACCTATATGTGTATACGTTTAGTTATAACCTACATAATTGATGCATGTTTAGCTTGTTTTCACACATAGGCTTACAGTAGTTCTTTTTCATATATTGCATTTGCAATTTTTTAGTGGGAACCTTGGCAACGGACTGACTAATTAAGGCATTTGCCTAATTAATGGAGTATCAATGATTTGATTGATCACTTGTGGAAAAGCTGATTTGATTTAAATACTGTTGAGTGCTGTGAATATTGGTTTCATTATCTGAGTATGGTTTACCTTGATTGAGGCTGTTTTGAGATTGAACATTGATATAATTTTGATAATTTAAGATAAATTAGTGTAATCAGATGTATCAGATGATGAACAAGTGAATTTGCTTTCATAAGTGGGTAGCTATTGGTCTCCTTTGGGGTTGGTAAATTCAGTTGTTTTTGGGTGAGTGTGATTACACAGTGCTTTATAAATAATTTTTTAATAATTCGATTCGATCTACAATAAAAGAAAATAAGAGGGTCATTATAATGTCAAAAATGGATACTCAAATTACAAAAGCAATCACTCCTGTTGATGTAGTGTGAAAGAATAATCCCCTTATTCAAGATATTGCAAAAATATCAGGAAAAAGGAGCAAGCGTTGGCCTGACATTGAACAACCGTGGCCAGTTGAAGGAACTCTTAACCCGGATGTGATTAAAACAATGCAGGTGCTTGTGTCCACATATAAAGCAAATCAAAAGAAAGGTAAGAAAGGAAAGAGACGTACGGAGAAAAGACAAACCGAACTTGGCATTCTGCAGCTGTTCGAAAAGGAGGGACAGAAATTGTTCGGAGCTGCAAAAGAAAAAAGGGGACGGGGTATACAAGAAATAAAGAAAAATTGATGGAGAAGATTACTGCACCCTTCTCAGATACAGCATCTGTAAAGAAGCCCCTGCTTTATGAGAAGGAGGTGAAGTTCACTGATGCTCATCCACAGCTCCCAGTGATTACACAGGAGGGGAACTATCTCTTCAAAGATGAGAATGAGCAAATAAATAGAGCTGGGCAAGGCTAAAACAACCATAAAGTTTTACCCGAGCTCCAACAGTATAAAGAGAAGGAACCGTTTGGGAAGCAGACAACGAGTCAGAAGTCTGGAAATAGGAGAAGAGATTGTGAGTGATTCAGACGAAGCTATTGGAGCATACGACCCAGCAGTCAGACGGATGTTGGGTAAAGCGGAGAAAAGAGGAGATCGGCCAGTGAGGAAAATGGTTCCAGGAACGGACGACACGGATGAGAGTGAACAGGGTTAAAGTATGAAGAATCGGAGAAAGAAAGTGATGAAGAATCGGAGAAAGAAGGTCAGACGCAGGTTTTAAGAGAGATTGAGAGGAGAATAGACAAATGCCTCGAGGACCTACGTTTCTCCATATGTCCTGACGTTCAACAAGTATTGGAAAAACAATTACAAGAATTACTGATAACGGAGAAGAAACTACAGAAGAAAAATCCTCAAAAGCCAGACACTTTGAGGTATGGACTATGTCCAAGAAAAGGAAAGAGACCCCACAAAATGTGTCCAGTGATAATTGGAGGACAAAATTTAGAGTACAAGCCTTGGCAGAATACAGACATGTCTAACGTAAAAACATTACATTTACATTTACATTTACATTTAGTCATTTAGCAGACGCTTTTATCCAACGCGACTTACAAGGGAGAATAACATTCAAGCTACAAAAAAGTTACCCACTCGTCAAGATAGAGCATATCCGTGGATCTCAAAGCTGGAAGAGGTTTTGGTGGGAACATAGCCTGCCATGGGAGATATTAAGAGACTTTTGGCTAGCCTCATAGGTGTCCCAGCAATGGAGGAGATCCTGCAGGCGGCAGACCTTAACAGATATTTGGCAACTGCAGTGTATGATCCAGAATTGTTTGCTGCAAGTAGAGGTCGGATGTGGAGAGCATTGAGAGATGTATTTCCAACAAACGTACACTCGGACAACATCTTTATTGAGTTATTGGGCCCACAGGAAAATCCAAGAGCTTATGTGTCAAGGGCTCATCAAGTGTGGAGAAATGTCACAGCAAATGATCCAGATTTGAATCAAATGGAGAAATCAATTCTCCGAGCCAAAATACAGAAGGGGCTGCCTCTACAAGTGAGGAGCAAATTGGCAGAAGTGGTTGGTCTTGGAAGCATGACCAAAGGTGTTAATACGGATCACATAGAACATCAAGTGGAGCTATATCGGAAAAACGAGCATGACCAGAAGGAACAGGACCAGGAGACTCTCAGAAAACTCAACCAAATACAGTTGGTGGATAATAAGAAGAAGGAAAAGAAACAAGCTGTGGTTATGCAGAGCGAGTCACAACCAAATCAATTACCACCACAACCACAGCAAGAACAGATTCAAGTTCATCCACCTGTGATCCCCACTGTCTCCTTTCCACAGCCAGTTTTTGATCAACCACAAATATGGAGAGGAAGAGGTCAAGGAAATTTAGGAAGAGGTAGAGGAGGAAATTTCCAACAGTCTCAAGGAGCGTGTCATAATTGTGGACAACAAGGCCACTTTGCTCATGACTGTTACAGGTTCAGAGGAGGCTTCAGGAGGAGGCCAAAGAGAAGGTTTACTTACTTGGTGAATGAGGGCATACAGGCAGTTGGTGTGAGGGAGGAAGATGCGCAAGACAGAAGGTATTGTAGGCAGATGATGCACTGTGGCGCCCCCTAACGGGAGCCGCCAAAAGAAAAAGAAGAATTCCGGTCTTGTTACAGTTAATTAAATAATTTGGCGATTTTTCTTTTCATGTCAAATTTAAGTAAATCAATTCCGGACTCTTGGTGGTGAAATGAGGAATTAAAGGAGCAGCTATGAAGATAAACACTGATGATTATCTTGATAAAGAGCATGACATTGAGAAAAGTGTGCTACATGTGACTTTAATGGTGGCTGAAGGATTTGAGCAGAAGCATATAGGATAAATGATGTCAGAAGCTGAGGAAGACATTTTTGTACCAATAAAGGAGAATCTAGCTATCTGGATAAGTGAAGAACAGAAGTTCATGAAAATCATGATCTCAGCTCAAGGAGAAGGACAACCACAAGTGGTAAAGATGACACGTGAGTCAATGTTCAGAGCTAAATTGGACTCAGACTGCATGAGAGAGGAGATGCTGCAACAAATTCCAGAATGTTGGTGGTCACGACACACACTGACGTTGGACTTGTGAAGTCAGCCCAACCGGTGAGAGTTGAACTGCGACCAGGAACCAAACCTCCTTGGAAGAACCAGTACCCACTAAAGGAGGAGGCAATAAAAGGGATTGAGCCACAAATTGAAGGGCTGTTAAAAGCAGGTGTAGTGGAAATATGTTCAGATCCTCGGAATAATACGCCCATATTGCCTCTAAAGAAACCAGATGAGTCCTATCGCTTGGTACATGATTTAAGAGCGGTAAATGAAGTGGTGGCAGACTTTCCAGCTGATGTCCCAGATCCACATACCTTGTTAGCTCAAATTCCTCCAGAGGCTACACACTTCACAGTGTTGGATTTGTGTGGAGCATTTTTCAGTGTTCCACTGAGCGAAGAAAGTCAAGGGTTGTTTGGATTCACATACAAAGGACAAACCTTCAAGTACAAGAGACTCCCTCAAGGATTCAAACATAGCCCTCAAATTTTCAATAAAGTGTTGCAGGATGACTTGGCGGGGATTGATCAGATCTTGAAAAGTACTGTCATTCCGTATGTGGAGGACATCGTCATTTGTTCACCAGATAAGGAAACGTGCCATGAAGACTCAATCAAACTGTTGCAGCTATTGGCAGACAAAGGACACAAGGCCTCTCAGAAGAAGCTGCAGTATTGTCAAGAAAAAGTAGTTTATTTGGGTCAAACAATAACTCATGGACACAGAAGCATCTCTGAGAGTCATTTGGAAACCATTTGAACGGCACCAAAGCCGTTTATACATTCACTTGTTTCATTGAGATTTTTATCAGCCAGGAGGCTAAACAAAGCCCAAGAAACTGATAGAATCTCTCCGAACTCATCTCATCCATATGTGTTCCAAAGCAATCAATCATGTGAAAGTGTATTATAATAGAGCCTTGAACTCTATTCTTTTCCTCACTATTTAAAGCTTTCTGAAACTAGTTTCGTTTTTTATTATCAATACCTCCAAAATAAAATAAAATAAAAAATAGTAAAAACAATAAACAAAACAATAATTAAAATCATAATAATAACAATGATTATAATTGTTTTTGATTTTATTTTGATTGTATTTTAATTATTCTGATGATTCAACTAAAGTGTTGGTAATGCTCGAACAGCCTAAAGTCACTAAAGTCACTACATCTGTCTACTGGGAAAATTGCTTTTCTTTTTACTTCTAAAAACTCAATTGAAATTTTATTTCCGAGGTCGTTTCTGCCTCCACTTCCTGATCTGTTGAAATCGTAAATGATATATTATTGTCTCTTGACCACTTTGCTCCATTAGAAACAAACAAAAACAATATAATCAATGCAGGCCTGTGGCCACTAGAGGGTTCCCTTGCCCAAGCCCTTCTTTCCTCAAACTTTCTACTGGCTGCAGTAGACCCTTGGGACCCTCTTTGCTTTACTGCTTGTCGTTATCATGACATTTGGAGCACTTTCCCAAAGAAAGTGTGGCCTCAACTTAAGAATCATAAAAAACGAATCAGCCAAAACATGCATGAAATGCATGCATAAAAATGCATGGAGAATGGATAGGACTACAAGGAATTAGAACAGATTCACACATTTTAACCTGTGGTGTGCTACCACGTTTATTTCACTCCAGATCAGTTTAACTTAAGGCAGTTGGTGAGTCAATTCAAAAGTCAATTGATTAAACATGTAATAATAAAAATCATATCAAGACACACAAACACAGTGGAAGTTCTATCGCATGAACACTCCGAACACAACCTGGAGCACACATCTATTTGGACGCCCTCACTCTGCCTTGCTTTTTGTCTTGCCGTTCGTCCGACCGCAGCACCTCCGCAGGCAGATGCCGCAGGTCTTGACAAAGAGGAGGAGGAGGAGGAGTACAATGGAGAGGAGGAGGGCGAGGACGTCCAAGCTGTGGTACTGGTACCAGGTGAGCTCGTAGGCCCCCACCCTCAGGTGCTTGGCTCCGTTGTTCCGCATCGCAAACTCGATCCAGAACACGGCCTCGTCCCTGGGGCTGATGGGCCTGTCGTGGTGGATTCTGGAAAGCCGCATGACGCTCTCCTTGTACCTGGAAGAACGGCAGCGGAGAAACAATACGTGTGGATCTACTTTACACGTCTTTAAGCCGGATGACAACCATCCCGACAAAAATGTCTCCTAATAACTAGACAATGTGCAGGATGCGTTCCAATCAGTCACTGGTTAGTGGACTAACTGGTGTCAGCCATACTGTACAGTGTTCTGAATCTAATTTGAAAAGGTTGATCCAGGACATTCATCAGTATCTGTAGCTCAGCAAGCCTAGAGCCCGCTTATTATACCGTCTTGTTATATAAACCTTCTATGTAGGGGGATGGGAATGAGTGAACCTGTGGTGTGGGGGTAGTGTGGTTTGAGCAGCCACACCTGTCCTGGGTCTAGGTAATTGGGGACCCAGGATCAGAGTGGCTGTACACCTGTTGCTCGTTGGTTGGTCAAACGAGCAACAGGTAAAACCTCCATCCCCACACACACCCAGCAGAGGAGCCCTTGTCATGACAAGGGTCCATGTGCTCCTGGACTAATTCCACCTAGCCCACTCTCTACAATAAACTCTGTCTGAAATCCTGTCGCCTGTGGTTCTGTGGTCCTGCCACAGAACCACCACACTCAGAACTGCCACACTCTGCCCAAGTGGGCGGAGTGTGGCAGTTCTGCGAAACTCCCACAGTTCGGCGAAACTTTCACAGAACCATCTATGGGGGAGGTCTGCAATGTGATCTGCATCTGCATAAAATGCATCCAGTGATTTCCCAGAAGGTGTTTAATATGACTTCCACTCTTTGACTTTTAGTTTGAAGGGATGAGTGTAAATGCCTTGTTATTCAGCATTTTACCGCAGCCTCTCGTGTTTGTGCATGGGAAATGTATTGAATTTCAAGCCACCACCCAAACATATTTCATATCATATCCTCGATATTTTAATGGGCTGTCAATGCCGTCACACACGTTGATCCAACTCACGAGGGCTCGTTGATGACGGCCTTGAGGGCATCCACGAGGTCCTGGGTCTCCATGGAGTTGAAGTCCATGATGAGTGCAGCCCCCTTGGCCTTCATGTGCACCATGTTGTCTGGCTGGTCAGAAAACACTGGGATTCCCACCATGGGGACACCGTGGTAGATCGCTTCGTAGATGCCATTTGAGCCTCCGTGGGTGATGAACGCTCTGGCCTTGGGATGACCTGTTGGATAGAAAACAAATCAAACTAACCTACTTCTCCAGAAGCAGTGTGTCATTTTACTGTAACGTTTTCCAGTACTGTATGGCAGGTCAAGTGACTTTTATTACTATACATCTGCAGCCCCAAAGGGCAACGGACTTCAAGTCATCCCAAGTACCTTTGGGTGAGGGTTAGCATTTTTTTTTAGCTATTTAATGTTTTGTTGAAACTCCCTGGGCACTACAATCCCCAAACGTGTTTGGTCGATCAGTGATTTGAACTTCTACTGCAAGTACCCAGCAGGTCGTTCTGTGGGATCCAGTCATAGATCCTTGTATTGGCACCCAGAGTCTCTGGTTTCTCTCCACTGTGTTTCCACAGAACCTGTTGGAGATAACATTGAGACCCACACATAGAAACATTCCATAACAAGTGAACATGTCATGCCCATTGTTTATATACATTTTAGAGCAAGAGATTATTTTGCCGAGGGACAGCAGGCAGTGTGAAATGAAACCTTAAGGGAAACTACGACATAAATGCTTGTGTCAATAAAAATCAATGCCTTGTAAGTGAGTTTTGCCTCTCTAGACCACAAATGAGTTATTTGCAGAGGTTGCTTTTGCTTACCACAAACTGTTAAATGTGTTTAATGATGCCTTTTAGTGGTTCCATGCAAAGCTGGTATCTTACCTTTTGCGGGAATTGAGAAAGAGCCGATGCGATCATGTTTCCCTTCTCTGTGGTGATGTTCTTGATCAGAGACCCGAGGGTAAAAACCACAATACCAGCATCTCCAGAGCTCTGCACGAATCCCTCCATATCCTAGAGGACGAGAAAATGTTAAAAATTTGATATATTATCTTTGCTCTATATACCTCCATTTTGACGTGACCTGCAGTTGTGTAGGCCAAAAATGTAGTGTGTTTTATTTGTGAGCATCCGACCGATAAACAGTAGAAACTGCAGTTAAAACAGCAACAGACAGATTTTTACTGGTATTGCTGGTTTACTCATCGTATTTCTTTTGTTATTACCTCAGGTAAAGGTTTGGCAGGCCTGCAGTGGATCCCACCAACAAATTTGAAGTTGGGTAGGAAAGGACGGGGAAAGTCAAAGTCCCAGTAGGTTCGTATCAGCCAGAAGTCAGCTCTACCCACCAACTCACAAAAACCGGTGGGCTTACCTTTCACAACGTAAAAAGCAAAGAAAGTCACATGTGTAGCTTCTAATGTGTCTAGAGATTTTCATTTACATTCACTAATATGAAAATTGTGCAGCTAGAACGTGTGTGTCTTTCCTTCGGTAGCGTCTCCTTTGAGGCACTGCCTCAAGTGTTCTTCTTCAGCCTAGGGGCACGTGTGTCAAGGTGTTTGGTTAAACAGAGCTTCAGTGTGTAGCCGCCTTATCATCATCACTGTACAAGGGACTTCACATTAGATGCTGTGTATTATTGTATGTCCAGGCATTCCATATTGTATCCGTATTGATTTACTATGGGTATTGATTTGAACAGTAACCAAAGTTTAAATGGCAGTAGCAGTGATGACTTCCAGGCCCCCTGCTGCCTTGTCTTATTTATAGATGTCC
This sequence comes from Zeus faber, assembly GCF_960531495.2. NCBI lineage: Eukaryota > Metazoa > Chordata > Actinopteri > Zeiformes > Zeidae > Zeus > Zeus faber. Next base: position 6,036,633 of record NC_137203.1, read on the forward strand.
AATGCTTGTATTCGACTCCAATGGCCCCCAATTGGAGAAGAATTCAAGGGCTCATGGTGATCCTGAACATTGTTCTTTCAGATTGTAACCCTGGTCCATAAAAATTTATTTAACCTAACACAGCTCTTTGATGCACGAATAGCATAGTAACTGGCCTATCCAAGTTTGAGTTATTGCCACCATTAACCGGCATAGTCACTCACCTCTTACCTCCGTGTAGTATTTATCCACATCTGGCCACATATAGTACGCCAATATGTCCTGAGAGGCGTAAAAGACAAAGTTAAACAGCCTCTCTTGGAAGTTCATTTTGTCAGTCAGTTTGCTCCTGGCACCAGGGACAAACGAGGGTGGAGCAGGTAGTTGTCCACACAGCCTCTCCCAGGAGTGGGTTATGGAAAAGCGCAGAGTGTAGACCAAGGGAATGCCTAGCATCTCAGCCACCAACTCACTGCCGAAATAGATGGGGTCAGCCAGCATCAGATCATACCTGGCCTCCTTCAGCTTACCCATGACCGTGTCAGATTTCACCACACCGTCCAAGTACTGGAAAGAGCAGTTCATGTGTTTTCTAAGTAATTCCATTAATCTAAACTGTATCTGAGGGAAATTCAAATGGTCCATCTCATACAGGGACAAATGGATAAGCTCCTCCATGAACTCCTCCAAGGCCTCCTTCGAGAGCGAGGAGTTGAAGGGCTCGTAACGGAGGCGCGAGGGCTCGCTGGTGTTCATGAACAGCGAGGAGCTGGGCTTCAGCACCGTGACCCGGTGTCCCCTGTCCACGAGCGTTTCCAGGACGGGCTTCAGGTTGATCCAGTGACTGCCCTCGGTGTACCAGACCAAAATGTTTCCGCCGTCAACGTACCCCGTCGCACAAAGAACCAGCAGCAGACATGCAGACAGGCCCTGTTGCGGCTTCATGGCGACTGTTTCACTGGGAGAGAATACAAGTCAAGTCACACTTTAAATATAAGGCACATTTCATACCAGGGCAAACAAATGTTGAAGGCTCAACTCTTATATACAAATTTTTCTCGTATACTTTAAAAATAATTATTTACTCCGGGAAACTGAACTCTGATTTTGTGATCACTCCTTGCGCGGTTCATCACACCAGATAAAGTACTAACCACTTAATGTACAAGGGTGAAAGGTGAGGCGCAATAAACAAAGCATATGTTAACACAGCAGATTATTGTGAAGCTATTTACAATGCTTTGGGTTTAAGATTGATATTAAGTTGTAGCGTAACATCGCGCTTCACCTTATAATAAACTGTTATGATTAAGATGTTATGGTAATAACAATGTCTGCTGTACGATTCGCTGTTCGTGCGACATGATTGTTTCTCTGCTCTGTAGGATTGGCTTGTTCGTGTCGCATGTTTTGTAAAACACAGCACGAGTTACAGTTTTCAGAGTTTCCTTTAAACGCAGCACCGGCTCGAGTTGTCTGTCGAGGCGTCGCACTCGCAAGTGGCTGGCGGGGAATGACGTCCGAGAGACGGAGGCTGGGCTTAAATAACTTGGGATGATGACGTCACAAAGTGTCCCGCTCCTAAAACAAATGAATGTACGACAGCTGTATTATTCATTCCTGCTCAAAACGTAGATCAATATTGATTGAAGCCGAACGACAAGACGTCTGAAACGTCCCGGTTCTAACGAGACCTCAACCGTGTCTCTGCATACTGCCTTTGTATTTCAGATACTTTTAGCTCGAATAATGGCAAGATTAAACATTTAAAAAAAGGCAGAGCAATAGCAATAGGGTAAGGGTTAGGGCTGGGGTTAGGGACTGGACCCCTAATTAACCTCATTCATATTGTTTCCAAACAGTTAGAAAGTGCCTCAAATGTCATGAAATAAAAGCACCATGATAGAGAGTGGGTACAAAGACTTAAAAATACATGAAAAATATATAAACAAGCAGAAAACTCAGAAAATTGCATCAGAACATATGCTTTCCAATAACAGAATTGATACACACATGTTATTATGGTCTCAAGGGGGGAAATGACTTCTTAAATGGTTGTCTTTTGTTGGTATTGGCCAACCTTGTGGTCTTTAAGTGCGAGCCATATTGAGTTTTCCACACTGTTATGTACCATATTATTCCTACCAAAAGGAGGATTTGCTCAATGTTTGCCTAAACCTTATTATTTACAATGAAGACAAAATCCAGTTAATAATCAACGACCTTTGGAACGGTGGACCCCGCCAACAATGGAGGCAGCATAGAAGAGCACAAACCGATCAGCCACAACAGTAAAACCACCACTAATAACCACTAATATTGTGTAGCTCCTAGTGTTATCACGATACTGGATTTTTAACTTTGATACAATACCTTGAAAGATATCAGATTTTGTTTTCTTGGTTAGAAGCAGAGAACAGCAGAATGCCTGTGGTAAACATTAACAATATTAACACGTTTTTTAACTTAATGAAAACAATATTCTTGAGGCAGTGCACTTGTTCAAAAGCCTCATACATTCAAAGAGCACGACAGTGCAAGTAACAAGAAAAGCAGAGCAATCTTATGCATTTTTAGTAACAAATGAGTTAAAAAATAAATAAATCAAATAGAAGTATTTACTATTCTTCCACACGCTGATCAACAACACTTTACTGGGCCATCTTGTTTAATGCTGCAGTGATGTTGAAAGCTGTCACCAACCTCTCGAAAATTCTTTATATCGGTCTGCGTGTCGGTCCTTCAGGTGCTTTGTTCAGTTGGTTGTGGAAGCAGCTTTAGTGAGCACTGCTCTGTAGCATCCCTTGCATATGGGCTTGCTTGTGTCTTTTGCCTTTCCTTCTTCATGGCACGGTGGCGCAGTGCATTGCACTGCTGCCTCACAGCAAGAAGGTCCTGGGTTCGATTCCCGCCTGGGGCGCTGTTGGCACCGTGCTCCGGCGGGTTATCTTCCAAAAAACAGGAGCCTTTCTGTGTGGAGTTTGCATGTTCTCCCCGTGCTCACATGGGGTTTCCTCCACCTCACGTCAGTAAGGACCCCCACCAAAAACATGCACCCATCATCGTCTGACCAGCGATGGACACTTATCACCTGGTCCCCGGGCGCGTCCACGTACGCTGCCCACTGCTCGTGGCTGTGCCCCCGGAGGAAGGACAAGCCAGGATGGTTCAAAAGCAGAGGAGCCATTTCACCGGCCACCATCAAGCATGTGCGTGTGTGTGAGAGCATGTGTTGTGGAGTGTCGTGTGACAATTAAAGACTGTTTCTGTTTCTGTTTCATTGGCCTCAAATGCAAAGTAGTTCCAAACAGCACTCCTGCTATTTTCCTTGTCAACAGAAGCCGGTGTTGGGCTCTACACCGGGTATGTTTAAATAGCTGACAGTGTACAATAACCCGGAGCGAATGAGCCGAGGGCAAGAAGAGCGAGAGAGCGCAGCTGGAATCGAAACTGCGGAAAACGAGGAGTTGCTTGTTATGGGAATAGTGCATCCTTGCCTAGGGTGCATGCTGTTCAGATAGTGCTTGGCAACCATGTTATTGTGGAAGCGGAAAAGGAGGATTTCGCCTACACACCATGGATCAGGCTTGTTGTTCCAGCACATCCCACAGATGCTCCATCGGATTGGGCCCAAACTCCGCCCATCCACATGATGGGCGGAGTCAAACCTGACCACCTTCTTCCATTGCTCCATGGTCCAGTTCTGATGCTCACGTGTCCATTGTAGGAGCTTTCAGTGGTGGACAGGGGTCAGCATGGACACTGTGACCGCTCCCATACGCAGCAAGCTGTGATGCACTGTGTGTTCTGACACCTTTCTATCATAGCAGCAATAAATTTGTCACCAATTTGTGCAACAGTAGCTCTTCTGTGGGATCAAACCAGACAGGACAGACTTCACTCCCCACATGCATCAATGAGCCTTGGGCATCCATGACCCCGTCGCCGGTTCACCGGTCGTCCTTCCTTGGACCACTTTTGGAAAGTTCTAACCACTGCATACCAGGAACACCCCACAAGACCTGGGTTTTGGAGATGCTCTGACCCAGTTGCCCATTTTTCCTGCTGCCAACTCATCAACTTCAAGAACTGACTGTTCACTTGCTGCCTAATCTACCCCCCCCCCTTGACAGGTGCCACTGGAACCAGATGATCATTGTTATTCACTTCACATGTCACTGCTTTTAATGTTGTGGCTGATCCGTGTGTATAACGTGAGTACATTGAACGCCTGTTCCTATCAGCTGCCAACATACCAAATCATACCATATCAAATATGAGATTTTTTTTTATTTTTATTTTTTTTTAACAAAATTATCGTTTGGATTACCACTTTAATTAAAAAAAATATATATACAAGTCAGAGCCGTTTTAACTGGTAAAAAAATAATAATAATAAAGATCTGATTGGTCTGGTTCTCAGGTCGCTCTCGTCCCACCTTGTGGATCTGCTCGGTGCTGTCCAGCGGCGCCCGTCTCGACGCGGGGCAACACGAGTTTCAAGCGGAGAAGTTTGAGGCCGTCGAGCCAGGCGGACGGATGCTACATTCAGCCAACAGCGGAATTCTGAAGACTCCCGACCCTCTTCCGGGGAAAAAGTTCAAAGTCAGAATTCCGAATAGGGATTTTGGAGGGGGGGGGGGGTTGCAAGAGCTTCCCAAAACAAACACCCGGGCTGTCCCGAACTCAGGCGGCGGGGCACACATGATGAATGAGGCCAATTCTCACAAATGGCACCGGCCAATTGTGAGAGAAAGGGTCGATAAAAAATACCAAACGGTCGGATTGCTCAATGGACTCGTTGTGGAAGGTGCAGAAGAAATTCTTATGCAATGATCAGTGAGGTTAATCTGCCCGCTACAAGAAAACAAAAACTGTGAATATTCAAGATTATTTATTCTGCAGAATAAAGAGAAAGGCTCAGTACTGCTCCAAAGCAGTGTTCTGATCACTCTAATCTTATTTCTGATCAAGAGGGCTTTATACAACAACAGAGGGGGTGGCTTGGGTCAGAAGTCATTTACAAGTCTGTGTCCCTCAACTGTCTCCCTGGATGCCAACCTCAAACAGTAAATTCACAGGAACTTGTAAATGACCTAGAAGACGGGACTACAATCCCTTACAGTGCACCCTGTGGTTATTCTCCATCTCCATACAAGGTAAACAGGGCCAAATGTGATCTGGTTCTTCCATATAGAATTGACATTGTAGAGAGAAAGAACATTTCTCTTTACATAAAGTTGGGGGATTCCTGCAAAAACAGAGACAATGTTTTTAAAAAAAAAAACAATGATCAGAAGCATTTTTCTCTCACATTTCCTCATTTTGTTCCTACTGGAACAACACCTTAAGGAAAAATGCAATAATGCTTAAATTCCATATAATGTAAATTGGATACAATACAATTATACTTCAGAGATATCGTTCAATTCTATCTTACTGGAATCTACTGGGAAAATCGACATCTAATACTAAATTTAACTATATGAACTCATAACCAAATTCCAGATATAATTCAAGGATATCTCCACCTCAAATGGGCCAAACCTCTCTTCTCACATTTGGCTGGAGAAAAGTAAAACACCAGTAAGGGTTATCTACTATACTATGACAACGCACAGGACAAAAAGCACTGGTCATACAGAGAAAAAATCCTGTGTGGCGATCTTACAATTCTAACTAGAAAACAGAAAAAGAAAAAATCATGAATCACATAATGAAATAAACAAAATAAACATAGAGATTTCACTAATTAATAATTCTATTCCGATTAATCAATGGTTATCACTTAATGATGACAACAGCAAATTAATTATGCACGTAATGACTAACGCATCCAATAAGTAAGAAGAAACATAATTAGACAAACATCTTCAAATTTCAACATCTCCGTGTCTCAAGATCTCCTTCATCATCATAAGGTGGTTTCCAATCATCTAGTGGTATGGAGGCAAACTGTCCCGTCACCATATTAGTGATCATTTTACAAAGGATAGGTACTATACACGCTAGACAGCAACATAGCATTAAACGCATTATCACTACAGGAATCAATATCTTTATGAACGTAGAAATCCATGGCCCCAGTGCATTTCTTAGCCAAGCAAATGGGTCCCAAATGTTAGCTTGATCTTTCATTAAATCATCACGTAACTCTTTCATAGCTTGTATGGCTAAAGACAAATTTCCTGATTCCACATCACTGGCAGGAATGTTTGAACAGCACGACTCACCTTTCATAGCACATTCAAGATTCAAGAGGTTTATTTGTCAAATACATATACATACTTTCATACATATATGCAATGAAATGTAATAATTACACCACCTTGAGCCGCACTCATTATGTCTAGTACCATACAATTCTGGAGAAACATTAAACGGATCAAAGTTAATTCTTGTTTCTAGCTTCTTCTGCCAGGATAGTTGTATTAATGAACAGTAACAACTTATAATGTATGATATTTAGCCACTTAAAAGCTGTAGATGTACCTACGGGCGCTAATATAGACGTATAAAAATGTTCTGCTCCACCTACAATCCTATACTCAGCTGGAACCGATGTCACGGACATAAGTTCCTGATCGTCTTACATGCACATCTCGATGGGTCTTGGTCAGATTATACATGTAAATTGGCATATCTAACATAATTGTGTGCAAATGCCAGTCCAATTCTTGGGCAGACCTGCATACGCCATGTTTCCATGAGGTGTCTGGAATGTTTGGGGTGAAGAAGGGCCCCGGGGTCCCAAGAGAGAGGGCCCATTGCCTGGGGTCCCGGTGATAAGGGAGGTGGAATGTGTTTAGATGTATGTCAGCCAGGCGCTGAACTGTGACCCACAGATTGGAATCCGATGTGCTACGTTATCTCTGTACAAGTATAAAGGACACTCCCTAGTACCATTCGGGAGAGAACGCGTTGGCTCCCTTCTCTCCCAGACATCCATGGAAAGTCTGGTTTGATGCTGTTTTTCCTTGTAATAAACGTTTTATTATAATCAAGTCAGCGTCAGCGGAGATTCTTTCTTCATCTGCAGATCATGGACAACAAAGAAACTACAAATTGGCGTCACGACCAGGATCTGTTGGGCCTCACCTGCCACTGCTGTCAGCTTCAGCGAAGTTACCACTTTAAACACCTCAGGGTGAGCGTTCTCTCACAAATACGAGCTGCTGTGTGGTCTGTGAAGCAGTTGTGTTTTGTGCAGGAAGGCTACACTGACAAGAGCAGATTGTGTGGAGATGAGAGATGATGTGTTGATGTGTGAAGTGGGTTTCCGTCTAAATTGGGGTTTTTTAAGTCGTAAAAAAAGAAGAAAAAGAGAAATAGAGAATACAGACAAGAGAAATAAGAAATAATTTAAAAGAGAATTAAGTTGAAGTAAATAGTAATAGTCGAATGGCAGAACTAGGAACAAAAAGGAGATAAATAACCATGCAATATTAATGAAGACAGGGCCCGTATCTTCTTAACGGTAAGACGTGTACATTAGCTGCTGAGTGAAAGTTGGCCGTTTGAAAATATAGCATAGTCAAATCTGTGTAAGAAAAACAGAGAAAATAACCCTGGCGAGGGGAATTGGCTAAATGTGAAATAATATGAAATAATATAAAAAGGTGAAAGTGAAGTGAAAAATAGTTAAAAGTCAAAGGGTTAAAAGAGGAAATAAGATGAAAAATGAAGTTTGAGAAAAGTGGGAAAAACAGGGCTGTACCAGCCAAGGAGAACTAGTGTACATTGACCATGCATGATGAAAGATAATTTGTTAAAAGTTTGGCCAAAGGGAAAATTTCAATGCAATTAGAAGATAATAAATAAGTCAACGTTAAAATATAAGGTTAAGCACTGTTGAAGTCTTTGGAGGATCAGATGTACTGCAGGACAGACAGTCTGTGTGTGTGTCTCTGTGTGTGTGTGTGTGTGTGTGTGTGTGTGTGTGTGTGTGTGTGTGTGTGTGTCTCTGTGTGTCTGTGTGTGTGTGTGTGTGTGTGTGTGTGTGTGTGTGTGTGTGTGTGTGTGTCTGTCTCTGTGTGTGTCTCTGTGTGTGTGTGTGTGTGTGTGTGTGTGTGTGTGTGTGTGTGTGTGTGTGTGTGTGTGTGTGTGTCTCTGTGTGTGTGTGTGTGTGTGTGTGTGTGTGTGTGTGTGTGTGTGTGTGTGTGTGTGTGCCGCACGGTTTAAGATGAGTTGAGAGATTTGTGTAATGTTCGTGTGTATGAGTAAATTATATAGAGAATATATGTCTCATTAAACAGGTATACATAGGTGGTGAGTGGTTTGATTAATACATAAGGAAAGACATTTTTGCCTCTTTAGTGCTAAAAAAAATATGAACCTTTTACAGGACGTTATACATTTGATAAAGATATGAGCCTTCTGAGGGAAGGAGTAGAGCAACCAACAACCGTTTGCTTACACATGCATGTACACATTCAGAAAAAGAAAGAAAAGTCTCCTGTTCTGATTTTGAAAGTAGGATTTGTGGATTGTTTGATTAGTGTGTGGGTTCTTTCTTTGCCTTTTTCATGCTTGTTGTGTGTGTGTGTGTGTGAATGTGCTTGCTGTGAGTTTTGTCTGGTTAAAAGAATAGATAGTCTTATTGAAATAGAAGGAGAAGCTGGTTACAGGATGTTCACTCGCTGACGACCAGTCCATACTGGAAGTCTTGGCTAAATTTAAGAGGTGGAGCAAGGGGTGGTGCTTCATACAGAGTGGAGATTAGTTAACTCCTCCTGACAAGAGGGGGTGTGAAGAAGCCCCCCCCCCCCCCCCCCCCCTACTCTTTTCTCTCAGTATGTTAGAAGAAAATAAAAAAATAAAATAAATTAAATTAAATTAAATAGAAAAATAGAATAAAAAAAATAATTAATTAAAGGTGATATCAGATTAACTAATATACTCTTTGGATTTAAATGCATTGTATGAATAAAAGTAAACATTGCTTTATTTCAAATTTGTGAGAAATGAGAAAGCTGATAACGCATGTCTCACTGAATTGTATTACAGTGTGTATAAGAATTTAGAGTGGTCTGAAGACACTGAACACTTGTGTTGTTCTATTTCTTTATTTCTTTCTTCCTCTCTTTTACTATCCTGAGTGAAAGCTGGAGGAAAGACAGAGAAGATGGAATGTGTCTGAATTGCATCATTCTAAGGCCAGAGGACAAGACATCTGGCAGTACATCACAGACACTGAAGCTTGCGGATGACAGCGCTTTGGAATCCTGAATCCAGCTGAACAAGGCCAGTGCGGTTTTATCCACAAACTCTTTCAATAAACACCTGCAATTACCTATATGTGTATACATTGAGTTATAACCTACATAATTGATGCATGTTTAGCTTGTTTTCACACATAGGCTTACAGTAGTTATTTTTCATATATTGCATTTGTAATTTTTTAGTGGGAAACTTGGCAACGGACTGACTAATTAAGGCATTTCCTCAATTAATGGAGTATCAATGATTTGATTGATCACTTGTGGAAAATCTGATTTGATTTAAATACTGTTGAGTGCTGTGAATATTGGTTTCATTATCTGAGTATGGTTTACCTTGATTGAGGCTGTTTTGAGATTGAACATTGATATAATTTGGATAATTGAAGATAAACGAGTGTGATCAGATACAAAACTGCAGTCAGTGGATTCCTGCTTAAAACTGCGGAAATAAAACACTGAATGGACGGGTTGGTTAATTCAACAATACATATTTACAACATTAATCGAATCACAAGACATTTTCAAGTTTAAACTTAAAATTTTTGAATGTCCAAATTAAAAAAAACATCTAAATGGCCAACGTATTTCACATTTATTTAAGTTTTTCAATTTTTAGTAATGTACACAATCCATTACCTCTCTTGCAATGTTACCTCTCAGCTGCGCGCTTGCGCTATCGTGCACTGCTCCCACATTCTCAGCGCACAAGAAAATCTATGCAGCGCATAAAATAAAATCCAACATAAACTGTAAGTTAATTAGCCCAATAACATTTTTTTCTGTGCCATTTTGCAATGTAACTCAGTGAGTGACAGGTGTCCGTCCAGCCAATGATACGATACGGTTCACGTACGCTACGCAGCCAATAATGCCATTGACAGTGCTTGTGTACGTGCCTTGCCCATATGCGCCGTGGCGCCGTGCAGGTTAGCTAGGTAAACAGTGCGGCGGTGTTAAGAGACGCAAATGCTAACCCCTTATCATGGCTAAGCGAACGGGCAGTGGCACATCCACTCACCAAGCCAAAGTAAAAAAGAAATGCGCTTCTTTTAAGATGGAATGGCTGTCGGAGTATGTGCAAACAGAAGAACAAGCTTTGAAACCCGGGTGAGAAAGGTTTGCTCTGCAAAACATGCAGCGAGGCCAAAGTAGCAAGCGAGTTTTCGGAAGGGAAAATGTGGACTGAATGGAAGTTGGACTACCTCAAGCGTCACATTCGGCAGAAAAGTCATTTGAATGCTGTTGGAATTCTACGAAGACTCAAGATGGGAAAGGGGATTGGTACATTATTGCGGGGGAGTGCAAATGACCGAGAGAAAAGGAACGAACTGTTACACAAAAAAAAAAATCAGACTCTGAGCAAGTTATAGTTGTCATTGACAATATTTTACTTGCCATCAAAATTAATGCATCAATGCTGTCAGTTCAAGAAATCCACGATCACATGGCAAAGTATGTGAGTATACCAGTAAGCTGGCGAAGCAAAAGCTATGCCTTTGAATTTGTGAACTCAATCAATGAGATAGTGCAGAATGAGACTATGTGCAATGTTAAAAATGCACCCTGGCATACCCTGATAGTAGATGAGAGCACAGACATAACAGTACACAAAAAGCTAGTCATATAAATTCAATACAGGGAGGAAAATGATGTCAACTATAAAACTGTGTTTGGTGGCATCATCCAGCTGACAGCATGCACTGCTAAGGATATTGTGCAAGCAATAACTCAGTTTTACTTTAAACATGGACTGGACATACAGAGAATGGTGACGCTGACCTCCGATGGTGCCTCAGTAATGCTAGGAAAACACAACGAAATTGCGGCTTTGTTAAAGCGCCAAATACCACCCCTAACTGAACAACATTGTGTGGCCCATAGAGAGGACTTGGGCATTGATGATGCCTGGAAAGATGTGCCTTTGTTTCGAGATGTGGAAACTTTTCTTAGAACTGTATATTCCACTTTCTCTCGGTCCACTATGAAGAGGGGCAAAATGGAGAACCTAGTGAAGATTTTTGATGAAGATACACTGTCATTCAGGCCTCTGAACGAAGTGCGATGGCTGTCGCGGCACCAAGCTGTGAATGCTGTTCTGAGGAACTACACTGTGCTTGAAGAATACTACAAAAGAGAATTCACTGATAACAGAGATCCAGTGGCAAAGTACTGCTACAAAAATCTGAGTGATTCAAAGTTCAAGGTTACTGTCACTGCCCTGGGAGATGTTTTGGGTGAGCTGGCTCAGCTCTGCCTTTCCTTTCAAAGATGGAAGGACACTATTTTGCAAGAGCAAAGATTGAGAAGTTGCGTTCCCAATACTTGAAGGAGAAGGATGTACAGTGGAGCGACCGTGTCAAAGAGGCAATGGGGACCGCATCAGCTATTGGCAGAAATACTGGTGAGATTACTCTTTATTAGTAAGCTCTGCGATCACATGGATGCTCGTTTTCCAGAAGATGAATTAAAGGAGTGGTCTGCATTTGACATTGAAGCATTGAGCTCAGACATCAGTTTTGACCATGGATCAGCAGACATTTCTACACTGGCAAAGAAGTATGAGGCCATTCTCCACCACCCACAGTCTATGGAGGCCATTAACAGTCAATATTCTGAATTAAAGTACATAATGAAGCAAAAACTTAAACAGGGGTCAATCAGCTCATTCTCAGATATGGTGGCTGCAGCAATTAGATGTGAGGAGCTAAAGGAGATCTCACAGCTTGTGGATATTTGTGCTACATTTCAAGCATCCAGTGCCGATTGTGAAAGGGGATTTAGTTTAATGAACCATATCAGAACTGCATCCAGAAATTGTCTTGAAGTGGCACATTTGGACCTGTTGATGCGCATAAAGTCAAAGCAAGAAGCAGGCGGAGCCATCAACCTAGACAAGGTGTACAACCATTGGAGAACTGAGAAGGACAGACATGAAAAATAGGTAAAATTTAAGTCCGATTTGTGCATATCCTAGTGACATTTATTAAGATTTTTTATTTATGGATATTAATCATTAAATGCTGTTACTATTGTAAAATGTATGGGTAGTAGAAATGCCAAAAGAAAAACTCTGTAATTAAATATTTTACAGACAAAGAGTTACAGGATTTTGTACTGTATCACAAGTTACAGCACACATGTCATTGTGCAAGATGTGAACAAAATGTTATGTCTGAAAGGTGTACTGTATATGTCTCATTTCTTCAAGAGCAAGACCCTCACCCAGGCCACAACTGGACCTCACCCAGGCCAAAACAGGGCTCTCATATATAACATACTACACATCTCATGAACAACAAGATTTTTGTCTTTTTCATTTTAAGTGGGCCAAATCACTTATATCAAAAGTAAACTAATGGAAATTGCTGCTGTAATTTGATTCTTTTAATAGGCCATGTAACTTGCTATGATCCCGGGTTTATAACAGTTGTGATACTGGTGTGTGACCACAGCGTGCACATCTTATGTTGCTCACAGTGATCCTCAGTGTACTCAGGGAGCTGGTGTGTATGCCCAGACACATGAAAAATCAGAGGGAACATTGCTCTCTTGTATACAAAACAAAACATATCCTTTGATTTAGAATTACCAATTTATTAATGCTTTTTGCCATTGTGCCAATGTGTTACTGCTGTAACACTGCAGACTATCCCTCTGTGGGATAGATAAAGGATTATCTTATCTCAACCAGCAGATCACTTTGACACAAGAACACAAAAGGGAAAAATAAAGTACATTTAAAAACAAAAACTTTTTATAAACCAAAATCAAATTCATTTCTGCTGCTACTATGCATCATTTCTGCTCTCCGTGATGTCTTAAAACATATTTTGGAAGCAAATTATTTTTTTAATTTATATTGATAAATTTAGTTTTATCAATTTGGAATGATTTTCCATAAAATCTATTAACAAAGCACAAACTATAGTTCTTAAAAAAAAAAAAAGAAAAAAAACTCACCATACTCCTAACCTCAGCAAAGTCACATTTAATGAACCAAAGACACTTTCCAGCAACTTAAAACCTGCTTCAACTCACCACAACACTATTATCACCATCACAATCATCTCTCTAAACACAATCCAACAGTTCAAACCGTGCAATATCTATTCATACTACCACAGCATAGACCTCTGTTGTACAACATTTGACGATTAGTTAAATCATTCAGTTCTGCAGCTTCCTCTGCTGAACCAATATCCTACTACAATGACTTTTACACGCACTCTTCTCCAAGTTTCATCCTAAACAAAGAATCCCAAATGCATCATGGGCAAACTTTCCCACTTTCATTGTCATTGTCTTTCACATTTCAACTTCCCTAATCCTTTCAGTCTGTCATTACCTTTACAGCGCTCTCTCGCCTTGTTATATATTAAAAAAAAAAATAGATATAATTTTTTTTTCCCAAATTAATTTAAAACCTTACAGTATCCTCTCTAACAATCCTAAAATATATTTTAGATTATAATGCTACTTTTACACCAAAGACTCATGTGTGAAACTAGTTTGACATGTTTTGTACAGCACACAGACCACGCTTATCTTGCGTTTATACATTCACTTGTTTCATTGAGATTTTTATCAGCAAACAAAAACTCACGATCCTCTTGATCTCGAATATCTAGTGTTGTCTCCGCTGGGTCTGCCAGTCATGTCCAGACGACTCCTTCTCGGTTGTCTTTACGGTCGGTTCCTGCCTGCCATTGTGCACACAACCTAGTCATGAAGAGGTCCAACAGAGCCAAGCAGAGATCCTGCCGACAACACCAAAACAGTGGAAGAAATTGTTCTGCAATGATCGGTGAGGTTAATCTGCCCGCAACAAGAAAACAAAAACTGAAAATATTCAAGATTATTTATCCTGCAGAATAAAGAGAAAGGTTCAGTACTGCTCCAAAGCAGTGTTCAACCCAGTCTGATCTTATTTCTGATCAAGAGGGCTTTATACAACAACAGAGGGGGTGGCTTGGGTCAGAAGTCATTTACAAGTCTGTGTCCCTCAACTGTCTCCCTGGATGCCAACCTCAAACAGTAAATTCACAGGCACTTGTAAATGACCTGGCAGACGTGGATTACAATCCCTTACAATGCACCTCCAGGCTCCCTGTAGTTATTGCTCATCTCCATACAAGGTAAACAGGACAAAATGTGATCTGATTCTTCTATGTTAGAATTGACATTGTATAGAGAAAGAACATTTCTCTTAAAAGTTGGGGGGGTCCTGGGAAAACAGAGACAATGTTTTAAAAAACTCCCCTCTGGAGGTAGAGGCCTTTGTCCTCATTCAAAATGCTTGAAACAGAAGAGACGGAACACAAACTCCAAATGATCTCAAACATACATTACGTACAGACTCTGAAAGACAAAAACAAAATGCAAAGATAAATGATGAAGAGCCAAGGTCCATTCTAAAACACAGTGCGATGACAGGTACATTTGACCAAGAATGAATGGGTGGCCGGTCCGACATGGCACTAATGTTTCCAAAGCTGTTTGTCCTGACGATCCAACTAAAGTGTTGGAAATGCTCGAACAGCCAAAAAAGTCACTTCATCTGTCTGGGGGGTTCCTGGGAAAACAAAGACAATGTTTTAAAAAACTCCCCTCTGGAGGTAGAGGCCTTTGTCTTCATTCAAAATAAATGATCGTAAGCATTTTTCTCTCACAAAGGGCTGCAGTTGCTCAGTTGAGAAAGAGCAAGTGTGGAGGGATGTTGTGATGCCACACCAGAGATTATCACGCACACCAACCAACACACACATGCTTCAAACGGTGGCCGGTGAAACTCGTTCTCTGCTTCTACCCCATCCCGGCTTGTCCTCCCTCCGGGGGGCAGCCAGGAGCAGTGGGCAGCGTACAGCGACGCCTGGGGATCAATCACAAGTGTCCATCGCCAGGCAGACGACCATGTTGTGCATGTTTTTGGCGGTGGTGGTGGGGGTCCTTACTGATGTTACATGGAGGAAACCCCAAGTGAGCACAGGGAGAACATGCAAACTCCACATGGAAAGGACCCTCATCGGGAGATAACCCGCCGGAGCACGGTGCCAACAGCGCCCCCAGGGAATCGAACCCAGGACCTTTTTGCTGTGAGGCAGGAGTGCAATACCCACAATACAAACACAAGCACACACACACAACGTTCCAATCTTGACCTCTTTGGCCAGGAAAGCTTCTTGTTAAAAACGCCCGCCGCTGACTGCGGGAACGACTGATGATGGTGTGTCATTGCAGCGAGCGCCGTCGAAAAAACAAAAACTCCAAAAACTGATAAGAAAACAGAAAAAGGGCGGGAGGCCTAAATCGCGGCTGAAGCACAGACTGAAAGGCTCGGTTGAGGGAATGTGAACACTGCAACTTGTTGCCGGCGCTCGAAAGTGCCGTTTACCGCCGGCGGACCGCGCCATTTTGACGCCATCTTGGTAGGATTCTCCATCCCCTGCTCCTCCCCCTGCCGGTCTCTCTCTCTCTCTCTCTCTCTCTCTCTCCCCTCGGTTCCTCCTCTCATCCTCCTCCGTCCTCCCTCTCTCTCCCTTTCACCGCCCGAGTGCGGGTTACAGCGTGTTGCTTTTTGAAGTAGACATTTGCATAATCAGATTAAAACGCGGAATTGTCAGCGGACTCTCCCATCCAGAGGGTGCTCCAGAGGAGAGAGAGTGTCCCGTCCGGCCTCACAATGGACCAACCCCCCTGCCCCCCAACACACCCCACACCCCCGCCTCATGCCCACCCCGCCCCTGCCCCCGCCCCACACCAACCCTCACCCACAAAACCACCACCAGCCTGCACCTGCCACAGACCCACCCAGGCAGCGGGGTCTCTCCTCTGCTGCAAGTCTACGCATGGAGGGGGGGGGTTGGAGGCCGCGGCGAAGGAGGCGGCGAGGGCGGAGGGGGGTTGGCGGCACGGAGGCACAGGGGGAGGGAGGGGGAGGGGTTGAGCTCAAATATTCAAACATGCAGAGTGTGAATTGGGCTTTAAGGGGATAAAGAGCTCAGGGCCTATCGGTTGGCACCCGGTCCCAGAAATTCCCCTTTTTTCCGCGCGCGCGCCGCGGCCGGGAGAGCGAGGGGCGGCCGGCACTGATCTGCTCCATTGTGATAACAGATTCAGACAGCGTGCGAGACGCCGATAAGGCAACGCGCTCTCAATAGACCATTACCCGCGTGCTCGGGAGAGAATAGTCAATCAGGCAAATACACTTGGCTGAGGAGTTGAGAAGCAGACATATTTGTTATTATTTGGAAGACTAGTTCATAGCCATGCAGCAAGTTCGGGTCAAAGTAATACTTTTTTTTTATTACAATGTTCTCTCTCGCAAGGTGACAAAAACAGGGAGCTCGGCGCGTTCTCTCACGTTGCTCCACCCGGGGCCGAAACGACAACCGGACGGGCGTCAGTCTAATTGGCCCCGACCTATTCACTCGCGCACGCGCATGTGAACACACACACACACACACACACACACACACACACACACACACACGTGCACACATACACACACACGACACAATAAGCATCCATTTTGTCGCAAACCAGCGCGGGGTATTCCACAAAATCTCACACTTGGACACGCTTTCCGTAATCCAGCGTGAAATCGCACGCAGGTAGGAAACGGCAAAGTGCTGATTGGATAAGAATTGCAGGGAGTTGTGCGTTCGTGCACAAAAACTCCCGATACAACGTCATCCACATCCTGTTTGCGCAGGATTACGAGGTATTTCAACAATACATCCTTGTTAAATACGTTTACACGCGTGAGAATACGTGGGCACGCATCCAATTGCGTGACCCTTTGTTTTAGGTCTTTGGTTGTTTCGACCCGAGGGAAAAAAAACCCCAAAATGTCATATATATTTTTTTTTTTACATTACATTACATTTAGCAGACGCTTTTATCCAAAGCGACTTACAATTGTTCAAACGCCGATGGACGCAGCCATCAGGAGCAATTAGGGGCTAAGTGTCTTGCTCAAGGACACTACAGCATGCTAGCAGGAGGAGCCTGGGATCGAACCAGCAACCTTTAGATTACTAGACCACCAGCTCTACCTCCTGAGCTACCATCCCCATTTTTCAATGAGAAATACATTTCAAAAAACGCAGCGGTAAACAACCAGGGGCTCACCGTCTCCTCTCTCCTCCCAGACAGAGTGTGTACAGCTGCTCTCGCCCGTTTATGCCCATTCAACGGTTAAACATCCGCAATGAAAACAACCAAAGCCCTTAAACCAACTCTGCTGCTCC
Source organism: Zeus faber (assembly GCF_960531495.2). Lineage (NCBI taxonomy): Eukaryota > Metazoa > Chordata > Actinopteri > Zeiformes > Zeidae > Zeus > Zeus faber. Next base: position 6,054,082 of record NC_137203.1, read on the forward strand.
TCGGCTAGTTTGCAGCTCTCTGGCAGCAAATGGGACGAGGACACAATGGATTAGAGATGTTAATGGCCGACCTTGGCGCTAAACGGAGCAAACAGAAGAGAGCAAAAGAAAAAAAACCTGGGAAAAATAATGTGATATTAAAAAATACACGTCAACATCTTGTCGCCTTCGCTTTGAGCTCTCACGCATGCTATTACCTCCCAAATACCTGTGTTCTACAAATGAAAAACACTGAATAATGAATAAATATGTGTTTTTAAAATGTATTTTCTAATCATAATCCTATTGCAGTGGTGGGATATCTCAAATAGTTTGATCATATTTACTGAAATTATTGCCTTGCTGGGGCTGGGCCATATTGACAACATCAAAACCTCAAGACACAACAAAAACACACAAGAGGTATTTGAGAAAGTGTCGGTAGTCATCGATACTATGATCATTGATTCAAGCGGTTATGGTCTATGAAGTTCAGAAAATAGCATTGTTTTACTGTTATGCAGCCTTAAAGACAACATTTAACTATACCCTCATATTACAATAGCCACACATCTAGTCTCGCACCACAATATTGGTATTACAGCGACGTATCACTCAGCCCCAACCTGCTCGGGTGGTGCTCAGGACGGCGAGGTCTTTGTTCAGCCCAGTGGTCAGTGTTTGACCCCTCTCCTCGGTGAACTCTGACCTCCAGGCCACAAGTTAAGCTGTTCCTTTTTCTCGCCGCTCGTCTCCATCGCCGGACCGGTCCCCCCGGTCAGTTAGACGGAGGTCAGAGGTCGGCCCTGTGTCCACACGCTCATCAGAGGACTTGTAGTGGGTAAAAATCATGGGGCCCATTGAGCAGCGATAAAGAGCGGGCGCGGGCAGGAAACAGGTGGAGCCGTCACCGCCGCTACGTCGCCATAAACGTCTTGCAAACCCACGACCGTGGATTCGGGAAAAGCGGCATCTTCGCGCACGCGGCGGACAAGGGCATTTAAATATGTCGTGTGCAAGTGTCAGCATGTTGAATTAGACATTCAGAGAGTGGGTTTTTAAAAAAATCATTTATTAAATAAATAGTTCAAATAAATAGCGTACGTCATATTCACAAGCGAAAAAAAATAATTTAAAAAGGAGGTATCGGGAGGTATTTAATCACAACAGCATCGACAACAGACAATCAATCCATGATCTTTGGCTACACGGCATGCTTAGAAAAGGGGGCAAAGGAACTCAAATCGAAAAAGGGAGACAACGCTTCAGGAGGATTGTCACTTTTGCCAAAATTCACGAGCCCGAATCCCGGAATTCAAGATGGACGCCGAGCAAATCGCAGGACGTTTGTCTGACCAAACGTGGTACGAAAGGATGCATAACAGTCTTCCTCAGGGCGCTCTCTTAATAAATCGCCGCGGTAAATAAACGTCAAATTTAAATGCGAGATATGTTTTTTTCCTCCCCGGCAGCACGTCGATGACAGAGCACTCCCGGCCCCCGCCGAGTGATTGCGGCGCTTCGCAAATTGGGTTGAGCCGTTATCTATTCAAATGCCCCGGTGAAACTATTGCTCGAAATGAGAAATTCCTTAATCCTCCCCCCTTTTTTTTTTTCTCTCTCTCTCTCCTTGGCAGCAAAAACAGCCTCGTGCCGCAAAACCAAATGAGATCCCGGCGGGCCGGCAACGAGGGATATTAAGATGAAGACATGAGGGGAAAGCTGTACATCCAACTTTAACACATCCATGCAGAATACAGATTATATTTCTTATTACGCCGGCTCCCGTCGCCTCGTCTCCCGCAAAATAGCATTTCAACATTTAGAGAGCCGGCTTCACCCGGAGCCGGGGCCACGCCCCTCCGGCCGCGCGACGGCGGACGCCTCGGGGAGCGCAAGGACACCGAAACAGAGTCTCAGGAGGGGACGAGAGAGGCCCCCCGGAGGCTCGGGGGGCCCCCTACCAGGCCTCGGAGCTGTCGCAGCTGGATCCCGGGGACGGCGCCTCGGTGTCACTGGCCGAGCCCCACGGGCGCCGGGCGGACTGCAGCCGCTCCACGTTGCCGCGGAGGAAGGTGAGCAGGGCGTTGGGCGAGTGCGAGGCGGGCTGCCCGCCCTGCGTCTCCAGCAGCTGCACCAGGAAGTTGATGTAGCGCATGGCCAGCCGCAGGATCTCGTTCTTGCTCAGCTTCTTCTCGGGCGGGTGGGTGGGGATGAGCTTCCGCAGCTCGGCGAAGGCGGTGTTGACGTTGTGCTGGCGCCAGCGCTCCCTGGTGTTGGTGAAGACCTTCCTGGTCATGGTGCCCGCGGCTGACCTGCCGGGGGGGGGGGGGGCCCGTTAATGAGGAAACAAGACTCCCAGTACTGCAATGAACTCAACTACGTTTATCTGTAACACGTGCAAGTAATATCTATTTTTTATTTTTTCAAAAAGGCCATTTCATAAAAAAAAAAAAAAATCACAAAAATGTCAAGGGTTTTAAAAGGTTAAGTTTGAACCTGCTGATAAGAAGGGGAAACCTTGAGGCCAACCCCAACTGAAATAAGATTTTTATCTTTATTAGCATTATTGACTCAATGCATCTTTACATAGAACTATGAGGGATGATGGTTTTATATTTTTTATATTTATATATTATTTATATATATTTTATTTTATTTATATATATATTTATTATATTTATATTTACATTTATATGCATTTAAATGGAAAAGAACTTGAGGACCTTTACCAGAGCAGTTTATTCTATTTAACCTATTTATACTGCCAACCCTATAAATTGGTACATACTGGGTACAGGTGAAGTACAGGTGTGTATATAGATGGTATTCTAATGGAGAGTACTCGATATATAGAATAAAATGCCTCGCTACTGAACAGACTAGTGACAAAAAAAAATTATTCTCATAAAATAATTCCAAAAATCCAGATTTAACTGTAAAAATATTTTTTTCCTTGAAACAAATCTGTCACGGTCGGGTTTGACTCAACGAGGATCGATGAAAACAATACGATACAATGATTGCAGCACCAATGCCGGAGAGACGATTTATTCCGGCACATTTCGCCATTATTTACTTGGTGTCCTTGGCGGCATTTTCTTTTGACCTCTCGTAAAAAATAACAACAAAAGCGAAAGCGAAGGCAAAAGCAAAGCAGCGCGCCCTAAAAGTCAGAGAAATGCGGCCGCGGCGCTCACCTGCGTGTGTCGGATGAAAGCCGTCGAGGTGTCACTGGCTGCCTGCCTCCCCCCGGTTCATCAGAGTCCCAGCGTACGTGTCCACTCGGCGCTGCCTCCCTGCGCTCTCTGAGAGCCGCTCGTGCAGGAGAGCGGGATGGAGAGTGATGGAGAGGGAGAGCGAGAGAGGGAAGGGGGAGAGAGAGAGAGGGACAGAGGGGGGGAACAGGGGGGGAGAGACGGGCTTGCGTGCTCCCATCTCTCGTTTTATAGCGGACCGGACCCCATTGTGTGACGTTGGCCGCGGAGGAGCCTCCCCGGTTTTCGCGGTATTGTGCGAGGTGTTAATCTTGGGGAGCGTTTAGCGCCGTGATGTTCCCCCGTAGGGCACATTTATCCTTATAGACAAAGGAGCGACCGGCAGGGGCCCGGTGGGACGCCAGGATAATAATGCGGTAATTTTCTATTTAAGATGAATCCTGGGTGATTCCGGGTGACTTTTTTTTGGAGTTGTTCGATTTACTTCCGACAGCTACCACAATCAACGGTCCATTGCTGCGGCTTTTATGATTCATTGCCCCTTTAATCCTTGGAAGTTAGTGTTCAAGGTGACAAATACATTCTCATTGAGGTGAAACTGAGATGTTTCCTCCTCTGATCCCTTGCCTTACTGCTGTGGACACTTGTTCTTTTCTATGCCATTGGACATTAGCTGTGGATAACCCCCTCATGGTGAGGGCCTTGCCACCGGCTCCTCCACTGCCATTGAATTCAGCCTGATTGGTCCACAAAAGGTAAAAATACCATATCCAGATTGACAGTTGAACAATATGGGTTTTGTTATGACTATGGTAATCTTGTTGAGCCATTCCGAGGGCCACACATATATTACAGAGTACGTGTGGGGACCAGCAGCTCCTTCGGTAGCAGGGATTGTCCGGCCACCTTTCCCCAACCAACCCCCAGTTTTTCTCTCACTTGCCCCCCCCCCTCTCTGCCTCGCACTTTCTCCGTTCAGATCAAAAAAAAAAAAAAAAATAGTTTAACCAATTGTCACTGTTCTTTTTACACCCTTCAAGTGTTGTTTCAAAGATGCAGCCTTCCATGAAAGTCTCTCTGTGTGGAGTACAAATTTACATAATCCGATTAGGGAGTGGGATTAGCGGCGGGCCTGGGGAACGGGGCGGACGGGGGCCTGCCTCTGAATCGGAGCCATTCATTGGCCTTCACCGCGCATCCAAGTTGCTGCACCTGCAGGCCAGTGCTGCACGGCTCTCTACCTCTGTCCGGCCTCCACCGCAGGGCCCCCCGAAATGAATACGCAGAGCCCTTGGGCCTACCTGACGCCCCGAGTCAGAGGACCGCTCCCCAGGTGAGGGAGCTGACTGCGCCTGCTTCAGTGCCACGCTGGACGGGGTCAGAGGCAGCCGGCCGACTTGAATTATGAAAGCTCCTTTAGAAAGTAATACGTTTGAGAATCTGTTGATGCATCAAAATTAAATGATTTTGCCTTTTAGCCTGCAATGTCAATGGATAGATTTTGAAAATGTTGGAAGTACAGAATTCAACCACAAAAAAAACACACTTATAGTGACCATTAATGTTCATCGTATGAATGCAAAGTATTATATCCACAATACCAATGGCCAGTGCCACCATGGGGCTAATATAAAATCCTTTTTATATTGGTGAGTACTGTCTTTTCTTTTCTAATGTATGTATTATGTATAAGGTTAGGTATTGAGAACTACTCCAACGATTTAATAAGCGATGAAATGAAATGAATGAAATAATTATAATAAATTAAAAATTCTAATTTTGAGCAGAATACTATTAAAACTAACAATTTAATTTTTTTTTTTTAAATGAACATTTTATAGATTGTAATAATTTTTTGTGTGTTATTTATATCACAAATATTTAGGCTGGGTTCTGAATTTTAGAATTCGAGAGGGTGGCACTGGTACCTCTTAATAACAGTACAATCGGGTGCTATTATAGAGGAGAGAAAGCACACAGGTGACACGCAGCGATGAGCCGCCTGCTGCAGCAGATAACAGCAGCATGACCTTTAGTTCCCTCCCTACAGGGAAGCCCTGGTTTAAACAGCCTGTTAACTCCCACAGTACATCTCCTGTCCTATTCACACTGGGCCCAAACTAAAGCAGCTGGCAATTACTGCACCATCACGCTACTGTTTACCTAGCCTCCTCTTACCCTCCCGCTTTTGTTCCTGGACCTTTAAAAACAAGCCATTTCGGACATCTTTTTGTACCACCGGGGCTGTTTAGAGCAGGGGTTCCCAAACCTCACATTATGGCAAGGCCCCCCTTGACAGTCCAAGCTCTGGCTGATGACCCCCTGCCCAGGCCTACAAATGAATGGACAGATTTTATCTGCTTATCATAAATTGCTGTGCATATAAACTGCATATAACAACCTAAAACCTGCTGACAAAATCTGCAAGTTTCACAACAAACATAAAATTCTGCATTATGGTGCGGTTGAATATATATATGTTGTGGAAAAAAACATTACCTTTAAAATTATATATTGTATCGTAATATTTATAGGTCATATTTATTGGGAATGTATTTTTTTTTTATTATTCTTAGGAGAGGGCGGTTGACCCCAGTTTGGGAACCCCTTCTTCAGACGGCAGTCAGGCCAGAGAGATGCCGTGTAAAAAAAAAAAAAAAAAAGGTTGGCAGGTTATTGATGGTGGCTAGCTAGCGTGGGGACGTCCAGAGGAGGGTGTGGGGTGGGGGCGGGGGCGGGGGCGGGGGCGGGGGCGGGGGCGGGGGTGGGGGAGGCGAGGAGTCGATGTCCCCGAAGCGTCTTTGTCTGAGGATCATTCCTGAGGGAACTGGATTCACTCTGCTGGCTCGTGAAGATAAGCACTCTCTCTCCACAAGCTGAGAGAGGCCGATAAGGGGATTGCTTCACTAACTGAAAAAAAAAAAAAACCTTATATTTGAGCTGCTAAAGAGACATTATCAATCTAACTGGGGAACCCCCCCCCCCCAATCCAGCCCACAAACAAAAACTGTTCTTTAACACTGAATGTCTATTTATTATAAAAATTAAAAAAAAAAAAAAAAAAAAAAAACAGGCACACAGTTGTATATCTGCATAACAGATATGTTTTTGCCACATACGATGTATTGGATATTATAAAATGTTGTTTTATTAATATATATAAGAATGTCTTGTATATTGTATAAAGCGATAATGAGTTATATATTGGTAGGTTTAATGTTATTAATTATAGTATTTAGTATAATGATGATGGATTGCACTTCCTCATAGTTCTACTTGATTTGTGTCCCAGACTCCCAGCATGCACCTGCTTCCTACTTGCTGTAGTTGGGCTGGAGGGCACGACCCCCCGGAGTGGGAAAGGTCACGGACAAAAGCCCCAATGACCCCCAAACACCACGACTAATGTTTGAATAAAAAAAAAGGGCAATAACAGAAATTTAGACATATGCAAGTAAGTTAACTGGCCATGCTGCACTTCACCTGCAATTTAAAGTGGTAATATGCAAGATAATTTGTTTAAGAAATCCCCATGTTTGATACTTCTATACTACTATATAGTGCTAACAAACAGCCATTCAATGTATTTGTGTTATGCATGTGCTCCTCAATATGCCATTGTTATGGCGGGGTCTGCCTTTCTTGGCAACAATGCAAAGGTCGGCCACGCACCCAATGTGAAAGGCAGCCGTGGTGTTTTGATAAAGCAGCGTAGCTAGTTATGGTCAGAAAACTGTCGATACGGATGAACATTCACGACAAAAAGAACAGAGCTCTCAGATTAAAAAAGATGCCCACCACCTCAGTTGAACAGGGAAAAAAAAAAAAAGAATAATAAAATCAGTCAGAAGGCATATCTTCTAGAAAATAAAATGCCTGTCGAAAGCAAGGGTGAACCTGCATGTTGTGTAATCCACCCAACACAGACTGTTTCATGGATTGACACTTTAATTTAAACTTCCAAACTACAGTTAAATCTTTGCTTGAAGAATGCAATAGAATATACACACTACACAATTAATGCAGTAATAATAATAATAAACACTTTTTTAAATTTGAAATTATATACTAGTAATAAGTACTATTTGTAATAATTGAAGATCAACACTGTGTGTGTGTGTGTTTTCCAGGTAGTAGTGATGTTGGATTCATGCTCATAGAAACCTCAGCCTGGTCTGCCCGTCGCTCCGTCCAGGAACTCTCTCGTAGCTCAGCTTTCGCCTCTTCAGTGGCGGGAACGCTGGAGAAAAACAGGACAAACGTATGAATATATTCTTCCCAGAAATATTAGACTGATAAAGTTGCAGAGAGAACCAGGAAACTGCATGAATGCGTTGTAATAAATACAATTTCCAAAGTAAAGTTGGATCAACCAAAACAACATTATTAAATTGTTTTTTTTTCATTTGCATTTGTTTGTATGTTTTTCGAGTGTCCAGTTAGGTTTAGGGTTAGAACAACCCCAAGAGGCCCAAACAATTTGCTATTTCTTCCATTACTCTGACCAAATTCAATAAAACAAACAAACAAAAAAAAATCTGGTTCACCTGTATTGAGCATACTGGAAACCTCCGCGCTCCTCTTGGCCTCCTGTCCCATCCAGCATATGGATCCATAATCATAATCAGAGACTCTCAGCGTCCTCCCACCCCCTTGACCCACACCACGGCCCTCCCATGGTAGAGTATCTGCAGGGGGCCTCAGACCAGGGACGTGATAGTGGACGCACAGCCGCTCTTGTTCGCTAGGAAGGAACATCTGGCGCTCGGCGGAGCAGGCTGTCAGGTCGGTGCCGGAATCAAGGATGTCCGGTTGAAATGGGTCTAAATCAGCGGTTTGGGAGTGGTGGGTTTTAGGGAACCCGGAGCTCAGCACCCCATTAAACCGGCCCTCCTCTACTCTCTCTACGACACCCCCGACTGCTCCTCTGCCACTCTTCCAGACAGGGATCTTTACTTTTTTCTCTTCCTCCTCCTCCTCCTCCTCCTCCTCACTCCATGGGTTCTTGGTCCAGCTGGTGCTGATGTTCTGAGAACCGAAGTCTGACCCGCCAAAACAGAATCTCTGCTCTACTTGGGAATCTCCACGGGTGTCTTGCAAAGCCATGCTCCGGTCTGGCTCACGGTAGCTTGTTGCTATGGTTACATCCCTGCGTGACAATCAATACAATATTTTATCATCTTTAAGTGTATTACCACTAAACTGTCATTTGGTATTGCTGTATTCCAGTAGAAGTCAGAAGTCGGTAATTACGAGTCAGTAGTCCCCACTTACAAGCTCAGTGTGTTCCATTGACTGTATTCTGGAAAACATGGACACCGGCCATAAATGTGTGTTTGCTTGGCAGGCTGAATTCCATAAGCATCAGCACAGAAGCTAAAACTAAGTTGCTGTGACATCAGGTCTCTTATCTCTGCAAACTCAGGGCCCAAGCAATCAAGAGCGAAATGAAATTAAATGGTCGTTCCTTTGCAGCTTTCCGAGTAGGAAGTCGGATTTTTCCGAGTTCCAACTTCAACAGAATGCAGCATATAAAGCAGATTAAAAAGTTTTTACTTTAAATTTATACAATTTGAGGTGTGACATTTATGACATTGACAGCTCTTATGTTTACCATTTTGTTCAATGTAATTAATCTCAATTGGATTCTTCTACATGGAATGTTCAATTCATAAGAACTGGTGATAGAAGATAAGATAACACATTGTTAATCCCCGGGGGAGAATTCAGGAAAAGGATATCAATATCCTATCATGGCGTAGTTTAGACAATTATATGTAAATTTGCCTATGATTATCGGGACGATAATAATTCCATATTGCCCACAGTAACAATAATAATATCATCCATAATAATCACTTCATCAATCATTAAAAAAAAGTGAGTGTAAATGAAATTAAGTAAATGAAACAGGATAAAGCAAAAAAGTAATAATGAGATAAAAGATTTTCTTAAAAGAGCAATAGACAACTTTTTTTCTTTGACTTATCATTATGAAGTTAATGTTGACTGAACAGTGTAATATCTATAGAATAATGACATCATTGGCCTTTAGATCGGTATCCTATAAACCTCCATATCACGATGCACTGGGACTGCCACCGGGTAGAAACTCCCGGGAAAATGATGGATTTACGGCAGTGTGCCACAGGAAGTGTGTCAACAAATGTGCAGCAATCTACTCCACGTAGATCATAAACCCTTCACTATAAAAACAACTCATAGAAATCATTTGTGAAATGTAAATGTTATTAGTGAAATTTTCCTAGAAAAACCGCAGCTCCCCCATTTACTTGTATTTGTTTAGAGGCCAATCTTGCCTGTTCCGACATGGCTGTGACGTCTATGACTGCGCCACCAAAATGAATAAAATCAAACTAAAATTGTGACAATTTCAACTTAGCTCTTCAGTGAACATGCTTCTTTATTCTCTTATTTCCAAGGTGGTGTTGATAATTTACATGGAGCGCTCTGAGTGATCGTGAAGTGAGCCGGTTGTCTTTGCAACAGAAAAATTGTCTATTGCCCCTTTAAAAAGGGTATAAATAATCAGGGGATTCAAACAAATTTTATTTTTATTCTATTTTATTATATGCCTGAATGTGTTACCTTGACAGGAGGTTGTTCGGTCGGGACTCTGAATCAGGGTGCGGGATGAATGGGCTGCTGGTCCAGGGGCTGCAGGGCGAACTTTGCTTTGAACTGTTTTGGGAGGTTGGTAGGTATGACTTTGAGGTCGGCCTGTACGAGGAGGTGATGTCACTGAAAAGCTAAAAACAACAAAAAAAAAAAAAAGGAAGCAGGAAAACTTGGCATATTGGTATCTCAGGTTGCAAGATGCAACATCTCTGCTTCTTTCATAAGACATTTAACACACAGGGGTCCAGATGCGTTGAAAATGTTCAACTCTGGCGACACGTGCATTTTTGCAAAGGCATGTTTTAGCGTAAAGGTACTTCAGTCGGCTCCACTCATGCACCTTCAGGACTTTGTGAGGGACTTCGGGCAGCAACTCGTTCAGCTCCGAGAGAGAGGCTCCCAGGAGCCACTGGAGGGATGGGGCCCTTCTTAGCATAAGCTGGCTGACCAGCGGGTTCACACATGGGAACAAACACAGACAGTTTTCCTCCTGCGGGCGGGGGGCAAGATTGAGGATGAATAAATGGTGGCAGTTAAACCTTTAAAAATGTAATACCTGTTGTTGGTACACTTCACTTGAAATGTATAGGTCACAAATGATCGGAAATTATCTTTCATGTTGTATGTATGCATGTTAACTGTTGTATCGTTTTGTGTCCACACTGATGTCCTTCTTAGTCTAAAGGACTATACTGTATGTCTTCTAATCTGTGATCGTACGCCGCAGTTTTGTTCTCAAACTCTTAATCCATTGTGCTATCAATGTATTATTCTCAGTGGCATGTGAATCTCTTATTCAGGCTGAAATGTATGCTGTGCTTGAGAAGTGGCAACTGCCACTTTACAATTATCAAAAAATATAAACATTTATATTGCTTTTATGAAAAGATTGCAGGGCATTAAAGCAAAACCCAGGGAATGTCGCAAGGTAGTTTGTGGTGTGGGGGTGGTGTGGTTTGAGCAGCCACACCTGTCCTGGGTCTAGGTAATTGGGGCCCAGGATCAGAGTGGCTGTACACCTGTTGCTCATCTGTTGGTCTCACGAGAAACAGGTAAAACCTCCATCCCCGCACACACAGGATAGGAGACCTTGTCATGACACGTGTCCATCTGCTCCTGGACTAATTCCACCTAGTCCACTCTCTACAATAATCTGTCTCTGAAACCCAGTCGTCTGAGGTCCCTGAACACGGTACTTGTGTGGTGTGTGGTAGGCAAAGCGGCCATAAAGTTTTTTTGTGAATACAGTGTTTACCTCTGAGGGCATTGCAGCTAGCCACTGTCTGTCAAGATAGCATAGCGGCTCCCTGTCGCTGGACATCAGTTTGTAGAAGCAGATCCTACGGATCCACCTGGCGATGTCCTCCACTTCCGACACCAACAACACCTAAAAAGGCCAGTTAATTTAATAGGAACTAAAGCAATCATAATGTAAGGTCATGTATTACATCCATATCCACTATTTGCTGCTAATATACATTTTTAGCGATAGCATGCCATGTCAGCATTTGTTACCATTCAATCACCATTCAAACCGTTCAACCAATAGAGCAGACTTAACAGCCACAGCCAATGTGTGCCATTGTTTAGCTTGAACACAGAAAGCGCATGCCAACAGATCACACAATTAAATGTCAATATAGATTGTCTTTTGGTACCTTGACATCCAGGTCCTCAGCCTTCTTGCCAAACAGTACCAGAGATGAGTTGATCAACACCAAGTTGCGAAATTCTTCACTGGACAACCTGCCACCCCACACACAAGCTCTGTTGTGGTCATTTGTAGGGGACACACACACACACACACACACACACACACACACACACACACACACACACACACACACACACACACACACACACACACACACACACACACACACACACACACACACACACACCACAGCCCTACAAAATGTCCAAGATTCTAGTTCGCCATCTACACAGCGAACATGTGACTGAACTGAACTCAGTGCAGTATAATATACACAACGTTCAGACCCTAACCCTCTGTGGCTGCCTGGACAGTGCAGGATCAACCAGCAGCTGCTGTACTGCAGAGACAGAGCAGTCAGCCTCAGCAGGACACGCTCACTGCAACGATCCTGGGCCAGCTCCTCCTGATCCTACACACACACACACACACACACACACACACACACACACACACACACACTGAATGTGTGTTTATATTTAATAACAAAGCTCGGCAGAGAGTGATAGCAAGAATAGGAAAAGAAAATGATTGAGTCCAATAGCAGCAAAGATGATTTGGTGTGTTTGTTTGCGTATGCGGAAGATAAAAGGAAGCATCAAAGACGAACGAAAGATGGAGACCCAAGACAAAGGCACATGTCGGAATGGAATGCAGAACATTCCAATCCAACCCACACAAAAAGTTGCCGATGCAAAAAGCCGAGCAGGCCAAGGCTACCTTGCGCAATGGTGCAATACCTGGATGAGCACCGCGGTGCTCTCGTCCACAGTGAGCACAGCGTAGTGATGCGTCCCCCCTAGCATCTGTAAGGATGCGGAGAAGCTCCTCTCCAACACAGTCACATGATATCTACAGTAATACACATACATATCTATCATGTGTCCTGTGGTAACATCAGTGTTATCTATCCACCCTTCTTTCCTTCTTTCTTTCTATCTATCTATCCATGTATGAGAGGTTACGTTGACTCCAGTATCTGCAGCAGCAGTGGGTTGTTGAGGAGCCCCTCAGTCACCAGCAGCACATAGGGCACGCTCTCCTCGAAGGACCAGGAGGGAGTCTCACACTCTACCAGAGGAACACACACACACACACACACACACACACACACACACACACACAGTTACGCATGTTTAGGGATAGGTACTCAATACCTTTAAGGTATCGACCGAAATAACCCAATACCAAGTAATATCGAAACGTCTCCAGTCAAACAATACCTGCATTCAATCCTTTTTGTTCCCAGATCTAGAAAAAAAAATAAACTATTTGTACGGTTTTGCTCTTAGCCAATCACCGCAAGTGTTCTTCGATTTGATGCGAATTGTGATTTGCCCACTGCCGCAGCAGCTACAAGCCAGCCAATCACCGCAAGCGCTTTTCGATATAATGTGACGTATGGTTGGCTAACTACCACAGCTGCAGCTACCACAGTCTGTTGAAGGAAAGGTTCACACTCTTTCAAGTGTATCTTAAAACAAGTCAGGTGTCATTATGAACAGTTAAAGAGGTTTTTCTTGCTGTAAAAATTGTTTGTTTAAAATTACACTGCCCAAATAGTTAATTGTACAGTTTTGTGCAATTATTTAATCAATATTTCAAAAACACTTTCAAAATGTATTCATGTAAAAATCATTTTGATGGGAAGGAGTGATGACATTTAAAAAAAAGGTATTTAACAAATTACTCTATTGGTATAGGTATCACCTTAAGGGTATTGGTATTGTAATTTTGTAAACAAAACCCAGCCCTACTCATGTTACAAACATAACACTCAAACACTTTTTGGGAAAGGAAACATTCCCATAGCAACCTACGAGAATGCTTGGTTTGAGTTTACTAACTGTATTGCGTCACATATCCCAGGATTCAATTTGGCAACGAAAGATGAACCGGAAGGATGCACGGTCCTTTGTGTTTCAATCGCGTATTTGTGGTTTCCTCTGGAGACTGACCGGGGTTGGAGAGGCTCGTCTGGATGGCGAGGTGGCCGACGTTGTTCTCTGCGCACACTGCGGCCCACGGAGAGTAACCTGGGTGGTCGTACTCCACCGCCAGCGAGAAGCAGTGCCAGGGGAAACCCGCCCCGATGTGCTGGCCACAAAGCACCAGACATGCACTGCTCTGCACGCTGGTGGGAGAGAGATGGAGACTTCAACAGCGTATTCACATTGGATGGGACGTCATTGACTCTGCAGGGTGAATGCAATGTGTAAATACAGGCAAAAATCTTTTACACACAGGTTTGACATAATGCACAAAGAAAAGGTTGGGAGTTGACGACAAAGTTTCATATGAACCTAATGTAACGAGTATTACTGTGTGTAAATTTACAAGGCTGTATACATATGAAGTTGTATACATACTGTAGGCGTACAATGTGCTTTTTCTATGTAGGGTTCAAACAATTTAAAAAGACATATTTTCATATTTTTTATTTACACACTATTTCTATTTAATAGTGATGAGCAGATACCGATGCTGGGACAAGCTAAAACCATACACCAGAGTACCAGTTGCTTTGAATTTCTAATAATTATAATTTAAAGAAATACAATTTTATTTGTGTCAGTACTCCGTATCCGCAACCAACCAAGAGTGTATACTCAGCACTTGTATCCTTGCAATACAGAACACACCTGTTGAGCACTGTGGCAGCGTTGAGTTTAGGCTCACCTTCCTCTGGTGACACTGCAGTTAAAGCTTCACCTGAGTTGACACACACGGGAATCCGAGCTGAAACTTGCGTTAGAACTTGTTAAAACATCATTCTTTACGGATAACCCGCCTCTGAGATTCAGAATTAGTTTAAAGTGAAACAGGAAAAGCCTGATCAATAATATTTCAATAGACAGAGCTCAACCCGAAAGGAGAACCGGGAGAGGGCTTTCAAAGGGGTTTGCATAGTGTGCACAACAAAATAGTAAAACACTTACCCAACACTTTGGCCAGACCTCTGATGAGTGTGGCTCTGGCTCCGTCAGCACCAGCTGCAGTTATGATTACAACCTACAACAAGTGTTAGAACCAAGTCTGTTATTCACAAATTTCAGCCAAGAGGATTTGGGGAACTAAATTTGCCGAATTATGCTAATTAAAGCCTAATTAGTTTTCTGAATTAAACTATAAGAAGAGAGGATTATTCTTCCATGTTTTCATTGTTACATGACTCAAATCAATCTATTAAAATTTTTAAAATGAATTAAACATTGTAGTAGCTGTCTTTGAGACAATTTAAGTATTGGAAATACATTTTTATAAGATGCTTTTAATCGCTAAATTGTTTGTCTGTTGAGTGTTGTTTAAGTTGGGTTCGATCTATCTCATCCTATCCTGGCTTCTAGCAGTTAATCACTAGTTATTTTTATATCCATGTCGGTTTAAGATATCCATGTCTTTATCATTTCTTTACTGTCTTGCAGCGTCAACGGCACCATTTAACTGTATCATGATTATTATTATAACCAATATCCCCGACAATATCTAGTCTCATATCACAATATTGTGAAGAACTTTCTCGAAGCTGGTCTACTACTGTATCTGCCTTTTGACACTACTGTACAACTACAACTGCTGTGCACATGGATAGTTTTCTTCTTGAACTGACTTTTTCAGCCGAGTTCTGTCCATTCCTGCTGTGAAACCATGTGACCAGCTGGTCCTGCAGCTCCAGCAGTTTGAGGTTTGGCTCCTGGTTCCTGTGACTCATCCAGACGAGGATCTGCAGCCTCTTCACCAGATTCTCCAGACTGTGCCCTGCACACGCTACAGCGGCCTGGGTCAAGTACTCTGGTGACACGGCCCCAAAAGATCTGGATTTACTGCTTATGCTCAATATGAAGAAATCGCAGCGGTGTAAACTGACCAACTCGCCACTAGGGCTTTAACAATGAGTATCTCTAATAAAAAGATATAGCGGAATATAGACAACTATCACAGCATATTTGCAGGTATCTGTCAACCCTATTTCAGACATTGGAGGACTTTTTCCCAGACATTTTTTTGACCGTTTTAATAACAGTTTTATCTAAATCTCAGACCAATTTTATGTCAGAAATCTAAACTTAAGTATAAGTAAAACTGGCATGTCCCTTTAAGTCACTGGTAGTTTTTGAGAAATATAAAGTGCCTTTTTTACACTTTATGGGTTATGTCCCCCACGGATATAACCCACAACAGTAGAAGTAAGAGAACAGATAATTTCCCTTTGGAGATATATAAAGGATGATAATAATACTTAAGACTACTAATTGTTCTCATTAATGCTCACCGACAGCGGTGTTGAGGTCGCACTTAAGCAACACATGCTTGACGGTCACGAGCACATGGACCAGAGCCACCTGGTTAAAAAGCAGCTCCTTATCTGCAGACACAGGACTCAAGTCTATTAACGTCCATTAAATGGTTCAATACCAAAGCTGTTAGTGGTTACAAGATTGAAAATGCTGAGCCTCCTTGGCTTCCAATGTAGAAAACACTGTTCACTTGTTTGGGACTGCACTGTGACCTTGTGGCTAGGAAGAAGATCAATTAGAGCAATCAAGCACTGTTGTCAGCCATTGATTATTGTAAATAACCTTTATTTGTATAGCACCTATGATACACAATGTGCAAATCAATGTTTTGTACATTAATAGATGGCAATAAAATAATAAATAAAAAACAAACAAGCAAATGCATTTCATAAATTTAGACCAAAACCTTGAAGCATTGCTCACCATTCATTTTTACATAATTTGTTAAAATTAATTATTTCTCTTGAATTATTGGTTGAGAATTTTTAGTCTAGAAATCAGCCAAGTTAATTCTCAAATATTTCTCAAAATTGTCATAGTTTAGGTTAGATTATGACAATAAAAGCATTTGTGGGATAAAATATTGTAAAAATGGGAGTACTGGTATCGGTCGTTCCCTCCTCACCTTCCCCCTGCGTCCTGCAGAGCTCCTTCTCCTGCTGTTTGAGCAGGAAGCGGGTCTGGTCCGGGGCCAGGTGGCTGAAGTCCCTCCAACCCGGGGAGCTCAAGCCCAGATCTCTGGCCTTGGACAGGCAGGGCTGAGCTAAGGCCAGCAGCTCGCAGTAAGCATGCCACACACTCTCTAGAGGGTCACAGGTACATATGGTGCTATGTAGAAAACCAACAACTTGCAACAAACTCCAACTTTCTAATGCCTAGCTATCATCCAAGGGCGTTGCTAGGATGCTAAGACATCAGGGCTTATCCCAACCAGACTCTAGCCATTTTGCCGCTCTAGGCAAACTGTCGGGGGGTGGGGGGGACGAATGGATGGATGAGGCCACGGTTATCATCCCAGTAAATCAATCGACCTGTTGCTCCACTGAATCGCAACATGTCTTTCCCAGGGAGGTATTCACAAAGTAAATAATTTGGATGCAATACCTGTCGCTTGGACCTGGATGACTCTGCTTCCCTGTTTGTCCTGAGTGACGGGTTGACAGGGAGCGGTCTGTTGAGCAGCTCGTTGCTGGACTCTGGTTGCCTTTCCTGCGATAACACCATTCACATACAAAGGACTCTGATCTGGTGCCAGCTTCCACTCCAGAGGACGTTGTGACTGAAGCTGAGGCGACGGCGACTGCCTCCCCTTTGGTACTAATACAGACAGGACGCGTTATGGTTACTGTTGTATGACATTGTAAATCTCATGAACTTCAGTCTGATCAAATGTATTTTAATTCCCATCCAATAGCAATCCTGACCAATGTCAATGTTTAAGCCAGTGACACTCACTCAAAAACCTTACTGAGAACTCATGCAGGTTTTTAAAAAAGTGAAATGCAAGCATTTTTCCAACAATTTTCATAATAGTTCTTTTGTACCGGTTTCAAACATTTGCAATCACATGTTTTTCAGAACCTCGATGCTTGAGTAAAGGAATTCTCAACTGGTGGGTCACTGGTCCAAATCCAGATTTGGGTGGCAGGTTAGGGTTAGGGTTAGGGAAAGGGTTAACCCTAACCCAAACCCTTACCCTAATTTTCCAATCTTGAAAACATAACATTAACACTCCCAGACAAAAAATAAACTTTCAAGACCCTGTCTACATGAACTCTACCCGATAAGCTGGAACTTTCCTGAGGAAGCATGAGGTGATGAGCCGTCTGCTGGGAACGCAGCATCATGAAGGTGGACAGAGGGTCTTTCTCTGGCCGTTGTAGACCGGCACTGCCTCTCAACCTGGGTCTGGTGGATTTGGCCCGCTGCTCTGGTTTGACCTCATCCCCGCTCCCAGGTCTGGCTGTTTGCCTTAAAATCTCCTTGGGACCGGCTGATCTGGCTGCACACTCTGAAACCATCAATCTGTTGTGGCATTCGTCGGTTTGACTGGAGGCGCTGGCTGCTGAAAGCACCAAGGTTCTACTTTTTGGCTTTTCGTCGCTTGTCGTGGTGATGGTCTGGCAATTTTGAGCATCTTTGTTTTGGCTGGTGGTACATGTAGCAGAGACCTCCTGTTGACAGGACTGAGCAGGGCGTGAGGGATTCTTCAGGATGGATTTGGCTTGGATTCCACTGACTGGACAACAAACTCAAGGTCAAGATGAATTCACGACGATGAGGTTGTAATAATTCAACGCATTATGTATTAACCCACCAAAATTGCTCCACTCATTCATATTTATAAGTTTCACATTTTAGTACATTTTCCACAAAAAAATCCATAACTAAACAAATTATTTAATTGTTTGATGATAATCATGGCTGGAAGAAAAATAAATGCTTCAAATAAAGCACACATACTGAAAACAGAATAATTGTCATCGCCCAGAAATGCAAGAGTGCACTTACAGCTATTCTCTTCACATACTCTCAGAATATCTGTGAAATGGAAAATAAAACAAAGTTACTCCAGTTTGTTTAAGTATACCCGCATATCATAATCCTTTCAGATGTTTAATGCAAGAGAAAGCTAAAGAACCAGTTGCACTGACGCTCGATGTGTTCAGGAGATAGTGTTGTGAAATCTTCCGGTACATCCTCCTCAATGGCGTGAAGCTCGGAGGTCATGCTCTCTGTGAACTCACAGAAGTTGGAAAAGTACAGCTCTGGCACCTCTGATTCATTACTGACACTGTCATGGATGCTGGCAAAAGTTTCCCCGTGCATCTTGAGAACTTCTCGGGCTTCAGACAGAGGGTGGAACTCCATGCCTGGATCGCATGTCTGGGGCTCTGTTGAGTGGAATTAAGGTGTTTGTCAGACAATCAAAAAATAAAATGTCATTGTAAAAGCTCTTTATGTAAATATAATTTCCAAGATGCAGCTGTTCTAATCCCTTGAAGCTTAATGTGAGAGTATATGACACAGGGTTAAAGCCTTTACCATTAGGGCACCAATTTAGGCGCCATTACGCACTGAAATACAATTGGGGGAAAAGATTATTAATGGCACATGTTCATAAGAACTGGCAATGTGGTATTCCACCAGCAGGTACTGTTGATAAAAAATAAATAACAGAGAAATGGGGTTTTTTTGTACTATGATTAGTGGTTAGCTTCAATGCCTTTTACAATGCCATTTCCAATTAAATCATGGGAAAGGAAACTTTTTACATTCACCTACCAGTCAACAGACTGCTCAGCACTTGGTTTGGGTGCTTTTCTGCTTTCCAAAGAACCAACTCCATCTCCTTGTGATCCTTCTCTGACATTAGATTTCTACATGTCAACAAGAAACACATTTAAAATTCCTTACTGCATGAAAGACACAAAAGAGAACAGCGCCCTTGGAGGGAAAAATAATCCAACCACCTCAAGCGATGAAGAAGAAAACAAAACAAATAAATTGCTCAGAAGGCCAACTTTGGAGAAAAGAGAGTGACGTCTTAGAGCAAAGACAAGGGTAAACCTTGACGTTGGAAAAAAAAAAAAAAAAAAAAAAAAAACCATTGCCGTTTCAAATAGATTGACACTTTAATGGCTGCCTGGAGTATGGGTGAAAATGAGCGTTTACCCATTTTTCCCCTGAAAAAAATTGAGGCAGGGAAGAGGAGGTGAAATTGGCAAGAGATAAATCTGGAGTGTATGTGTTGACCTCTGCAGTGCAGTGGATCCGTGCGACTCACTGTCTGTATGCCGGAGACATTTCCTCCATGTGAAGCTGGGAGCAAGACGCCCAGCTCGGGGTTAAACTATCCGTAGGAGGTGGGGACAGAGTCAGGTCCAACTCCATCTCAGTCGGAAGCACCAGGCGCCCTTAAATCAACGGTTCATTCACACGTTTATATTTTCCAGTGAAGCAGAGCCGAGCCCAGCAGAATAAAATACCACAAACCACATGCTTGTAAACATGGGAAAGTGGCAATAGAAATTTAAGATTTAAAAAATAACAGCCTCCTACCCTGGCTGAGTAAATGTACCTTTTTTCCACTGAATGGCGATTGAGATGCTGACTGTGTAGTACCTGCTGAATGGCTGTCTATTTGGCTTCCATTAGTCTTGCTTTTCGCTGTTAGCACCTTTGGCACATCGAAGTGGGAAATGTCTGCTGCCAACTGTGCAGCTGGCAGGTTAACTGAAAGAAACTTAATTATCACTTCACTGATGTTCAGCAATTGCTCTCGTGCTTTTGTTTTTTTTTTTGTTTATATTTCCTTTTCCAAGAGTCTCATCCTTTCACCTTCATGAAGCACATCAAGCAGCGAGAGTTGCTCCTCTAGGTGTTCCGGTGCAACATTCATAGTTTGTAAAAGGTACTGAAAATGGGTGTGATCTTGCCTTTCCAGTGAGTGGCTGTCCAGCCAGACTGGTAACAGGAGACACTGTCGTGGAAACAATGTCCAGTAAGAGAAAGTCGACCACACACAATAACATATCACAGAACAGCCTTATATTTTTCTCACCTCGTGACCATTGACATTTTCTTTGCTGAACTCCTCATTTGAAACACTCTGGAAGTTTTCTATATCAGTGGGTGCCTCGTATGATGCACAATGCCTGCAAAAGTCATATATCCATGACGCTGGGATGTCTTGATTAACAGAAACACCAGGAGCTCGCAATCTGACCTAGTGGTCATGGAAAGACTTGCATGCAACTATTTTCTTATTCTTTCTTGTTTTGAATGTTTAAGGCATTTTGTGAATTTATACACACATATCATAATAAAACTTGAAAACATAACATATTATTACATTTAGCAGACGCTTTTATCCAAAGCGACTTACAATTATTCAAACACCGACGGACGCAGCCATCAGGAGCAATGAGGGGTTAAGTGTCTTGCTCAAGGACACTACAGCATGCTAGCAGGAGGAGCCTGGGATCGAACCAGCAACCCTTAGATTACTAGACGACCAGCTCTACCTCAGTAGTAAATTAAAGGCAGGTCGACTCCTAGTAGCGCGTTGATGTGTCCTTGAGCAAGACACTTAACCCCCTAACTGCTCCCCAGGCATAGCTGTATGGCAGCCCACTGCTCCTAGATATGTCAGTTACTAGGATGGTAAAATCCAGAGAAATGGATTTCGTTGCCTCAGTACTTGTACTCTGTGCAAGGACAATCAGTTGAATCTAATCTTGGATCTAATCTAACTATATACACACCTTTACTTTATACAACAGCATTCCTCAGTCATAAAAAAAGTCAATAGCAATGGTTTGGCGCCCCCTGGGGATAAGATACAAGCAATGAAAACTAAGATTCAAGATGCGCAGAGCTCATTTTTGGTTCTATGTTTATTTTTCTCACCCGAGGTGAATCTCCCCCTCTTGAAGTAGTGATTAGTTGTTTATAGACCGAAACAGAGTAAAATAATTCACCAAAGAGGGGGATTGGTGGCGGTTCTGTACAACAAAAAAACTGTGCTCTTGTCATCCTACAGATTGACCACAGGACAGTTATTGCAGCAGTTCTTGATGATTAAAGAATGAATAAAAAGTTCCATTGCGGGTTGAGAAGCTGAACTCCACTTGCAGACTAACTCTGTCCTAGATGCAATAGCACAAATACTCTGTGTTGTATGCCCAGCATGCTGACAGAACAGGTTAAAAAAAAAAACAGAGCTCAGACTGATATGAAGAGGCCAACAAGAGAAATGTAGAGACAAATTAATCAACATGTCGTTAATTTAAACAAGAGATTATGCGGCCTACAACTTTATGCAGCCTTCACAATAATAAAGAATTATTATTTGTAATAAAAATAATTATTTGTAATAATTATT
Organism: Zeus faber; assembly: GCF_960531495.2. Lineage (NCBI taxonomy): Eukaryota > Metazoa > Chordata > Actinopteri > Zeiformes > Zeidae > Zeus > Zeus faber. The sequence goes on from NC_137203.1 coordinate 6,075,817, forward strand.
TGTAACTGGTATTTAAAATGGCCTAAGCAATTCTCCTGTTATTTCAAATAATAATATCTATCTAAATAGAGGATTGTCCACTAATAAAAGTATTATTATGGTTGACAAGGTATAGTACAGGTACAATAACAAGGTAACTGGTGCGTCTGGTGTCGGTTTACAACCAGACTATGGCAACATTGTGAGCTTCTCAGATCTGTTCTCTTCACGTGACCATTTTAGTAAGAGGTGCCTATTTGGCAAAGAGACGGCTGTTTGCCTACAAACAGGATTCCATATTTATCGTGACACATTTTTGACAAATAACTGATTACAGTACTTTAGCTCAAAATGTCAAGCTTGTTAGCTCTTGCGTATTTTTAAAGAAAGTCACATGATTATCAATGTACCCGCGGGCCCCGCAGGTAGAAGGCTTAACCACAAGTTCCACAATGTGAGCTAAATTAATTACATGCTAATTTTGTGAGGTTTCACCTGATGATGGTTTCCTCTGAGAGGTTATTTCCTGAGGAGCGGAACAGAGGGTCGGACACAGGCAGGTTCCTGAGCCGGGACAGCATGGCTCTCAACATGGGCAGGTGTCTCTTGAACGGTGGCAGGGGGTCCGCAATCATAACCTCTTCTGGCAGGAGGACATCTTGAAGAAGTTCCATCCCAGTTTCAAAATATATTCAAAACATGCTCCAAGCTCCGAGTTGTCACACTTATAACACAATCGCTTGATCACAATTATTTGATCTAATCGTTATGATTTTGTAAAATCTATAGATTATCCAATCACATCTTTCCATGCACATTTAAGGGAAATTTTAAGCAATGTTAGAAATGTCACAGCAAATATAATGTGAATTAGATGAATTTCCATTAGTTGGGTTGAAGAAAATTAAGTGACTACACAAATATTCATGTTTCAAAGTTCAATGATGATGATGGCTCTTCTGCAATAGGCGTATTTACTGTTGTAATATGATACTGGCATAAAATTAAGAAAAAAAAGACAATTAAATTGTTAATCGCAACTATTTTTTAATGACAATTAATGTTATCTTATGTTAATTAATGTTATGATTATCATAGACTGCCAGCATATCTGAGAATGCAGAAACCAAATGAACAAAAACAAGGACATTAGTTACGGGCTTTGCTCACTTCGTAACTCACCTTTGATACCATCCGTGGGGCACATTTGGTCAGGTGTGATCTTGCCAAAGGACTCCTCGCAGGGCACCGTGCTGATCGACACTTCAACTCTTTCCGAATCCGCCCGAGAGTTGGGATGGGAGCTCGGTACCACCGCCGCTGGCCCCCCGTTCACCTGGCTCAAACCGACGCCCAATCTGGAGTTTAAAAACCGCACGACTGTAATGCACCTAATCACCGATACAATAAACGCCGTCTCTGGAACACTTGCGGGTGGATCATCCTCTTTTAAAAAGCCGGCGGTACCTTTCCAAACAGGTGACCGGACGCCCCATTCCTCTCAGATCCTCTAGTATGGATCCAGTGACGGGGAGTTTGCAGGTAGCGATGATGCTCCCTGTCAGGTTCACCAGACCTCCAATCAATACACTTCGATTTCAGTGTAAACGTGTGGTCAGTCAGCGCCATGGACGCCAGCACAAAAGTTGAAAACGGAACACATTAACCGGACGTCGTGCGGAGGTCTGGAAAAGAACCTCCTGACAACGGGCTCTCCCGCACTCCGTGCAGTTCCCACCTCTGGTCCAGGGTCTCCTGTAGGCGTCCTCCCGGAGGCTGCCGGGTCGACGGCCCGGCCGGCCGCCGCTCCCCGGCGGCGCCGACAGGGCGAACCGGGCCATCACCACCTTGAGCCACGTACTCGTCTGAAATAAAAGAGGAGTCACGGCGGACAAACGACCTGATGAGTGACCAAGAACTCACGTCGTCGAGCCTCGATAAACTCACCTCGAGCTCAAAATCAAAACATCTGTATGGAATGGCGGCGAAGAGCTGGGTGGGGCGCGAACTCCCACCGTCGGCCCTGGGGAGCGTGAAAACAAACAGGTTGTATGCAAAGAAAACAAATGATTATTATTATTATTATTATTATTATTATTATTATTATTATTATTATTATTATTATTATCATCATCAGGAGACATGGCCGCAGCCAAGCTAACCGGCTAATGCTAGTTCGACCGGGTCGAACCACCGCCGACCCACACCGCCGGGGTTTATCGTATCGACGTGCGGGGAAGGATTTGATTAGTTAATTAGTTTCCAAATGACAGTAATAAACCGGCCACGAGGGAAGCACATTAAACAAAAGGCCAGAGATAAGTCTAAACCCGTGTTCAACTCACATGTTTTTACACTTTTTTTAAATTAAAAAAAAGTTGCGAGACCGCCTCGAACTGGTCAGGGCGGCGCGCGGCCCGTGAAACGTGACAACGGCGATCGATACATTTGGCGAAAATGAATGAAACTTACATTAAAATATAAAACCACGAATTTATATGTATATATTTTTTTTGCGTATGGGGATGAACATGTTGACGTTCTGGGTTTGTCATTCATGACGTGTCTTTTATTTTATTTTTATTTTTATTTGAGTTCGATTTAGCGGCATCTAGCGGTGAGGTTCCAGAGCCTACGGTGGCCGCGAAGCTCACGACAACACCTGAAAGCCCCCCCCCCCCTCCACTAGAGCGATGGGTGGTTTGTCCGCTCTGGGCTACTGTAGAAAGATGGCGGTGCAACATGGCGGGCTCCGGGGGAGAGGACCCGCTCCCCCCATAGGTAGAAACGGTTCGTTATAAGGTAACGAAAAGTAAAGCACAACAGTTCTTATTTTCATGATATTATACACTTATTAAAACACACTTATTAAAATTATATTCCAATTCTGGCAAGTCCCTAGATGCACTAAATCGTACACATTGGTCGTGGTAAGAAATTACACAAAACAATGTTCTTCATTCGAACAAGTATAATGAATTAAGAGTGATTACATTAAAATATGTAAATACAATATTTGCAATATCTTGGATAAATATACAAATGATTGCGTTGTATTATATATTAAAGTAAAGTAAAAAGTAAAGTGTATGTAACCACGTATTTTACAATCAAATATATCATTTATTAACATGTTTGAAATCTGCCAGCTAAGACTAATATTAAATATTAATTACGAACCTTGTGTTTTGTATGTTACCTTATGTTATATCATATATTACATAAGACTAAGGACAATATAATGGCATGTATGCTATGGCAAAATTAATATATGGGGTATTTCCGTATATTAAAATCAATTTTCTAATATATTACATTCTATTTTATAATATACGTGAATATATACTTGTTGATATTATAGAAGCAGTATGATGGACAAAGACTGTTTTTTTTTAAGATTTTCATGACACAAGCCAAATAACACGTGTTTGCCTCATGGAAGGAAGCAGTCATGCTTACATAAACAATAAATATCTCAATAATGATCATTTATTTATTGTATATAAGGAAAACATGATACATGTTGTATTAATACAATGAACATATGGTGCTGCTTTCTCTTCTTTCCCTTTCTCTGCATTCTCCACCGACTTTTCCCGAACTCAGCCCAGTGTATTTCATAAGATTATAAAAATACAATTTGTCACCGGCATTATTACCCGAATTGTAGGTGACGGCTTCTATTCAGTGGGTTTTGTGCGGCAGGTGTTTCTCTAACACCAGGGGGCAGCATCCAACCAAAATACAGTTTATCAACCTGGCGCCTTCATTTCTCAGTCCATCCCAAGAGGCAAATGAAATGGAAAAGTAAAAAATCAATAAATCAGACAAAAACGAAAGGTCCTGTGTTTTATACTGGAGTTCAAAGATGGTTTGTGGAAGAGGAAAACTTTGTTATTTTGTATTATAAGCTTGGGAGGAACAGGAATATTCTTTAGGATATGAATATCTAAATTAATATTGACATGAAAATGAACATAGATAGATAGATGGATAGATTGGTTGATAGATAGACAGATGGACAAAAATGTTCATGTAACCTCCACATTGACAGAAAAAGGCAATAAAAACTGAGCATATCACAGGAAAAGGAAAAGTTTGTTATTTTGTATTATAAGCTGGGAGGAACGGGAATATTCTTTAGGACATGAATATCTAAATTAATATTGACATGAAAATGAACATAGATGGATAGATAGATTGATTGATTGATAGATAGATAGATGGACAAAAATGTTCATGTAACCTCCACATTGACAGAAAAAGGCAATAAAAGACTGAGCATTTCACAAGGCGTGGAAAAGAACAGCAATGAAATGTTATCGATAGAAGTGCAGTAGGGCATTAAATCTAGTCATCAATATTGTAGAAATATTTAAAAAAAGGCAATATACATTTGAATTAAAAAAAACACACATCAACTCATTTGTCCAAAAATAAAGTGAAATAGACAATAAAACACAATAATAGACAATACACATTTTTAACTCACTTTCACATTGAAATGCATGTATCTGCTGCCGTCATCTACAGTTTGGACGTCTTTTGATGATGTCTCAGTCTGAGAATTATTTTTACTGGATAATAAGGTTTGTTGCACCCGAGCGAGGAACTATAAAATATATTTACACTGAAGTGTGATTGAACCTCATAAGCGAAGGAGAGACACAGACACACACACACACACACACACACACGCACACAGAAACACACACAGACAGGGATGCACTTGAAACGCTCACAATCACAGACACAAATAACAAAGAACACACGCTCCTATATCTATACCTGAGTACATACAGACACACTCACACACACACATCCCCAGCCCCAGCCTCATAATCACTCATGCTCCCACACACCCCTCTGTGAAACTTCTCACGCTGGCGATCGCTTCAGTGGACGGGGATAGAAACTCTTTTTGTGAAGTTTCTTCAAAATCCCCAAATGACAGCCCTCAGCTCAGACGGAGGCCCTTAGCCTATCAGGTTGCCACCAAAAGAGTTTTGCCCGATATAGACAATAGAGAGATTTATTTTTTCTTTATAATTATAATTATAATTATAATTATTATTATACTCAGCTGAAGAGTATGAAGCAAACTTTGGACCTGATTTTTCAGTCTGAGGAGTCCAGTGGCGCTCATGCTCTGGGCATGACACCCGATATTAGTCTTGTGTCACAGTTACCTCCAATAACAGAACAATCCAGCTCTTCTATGCAACATTATATGAGTATCAGATGAGACGTTATTTTCCGTCTGCATTGTTGTACTGAAAAGGGACAATAAGTACACGGGGGCTTACGGAAAGCGGTCCCATAATCACTTAAAATTCCGAAATGAAATGCAGAGAGAGGCCCAAATTTAGTGCAACCCAGGTTCACACAATGGGACGTCATCTGAGACGGCAGTATTTGGGTCACTTGGGTTTTTGTAGTTTCTGTCCCCCCGGTGCCGCTGAAGGTCGTACGGTTCCTTGGTTTCTCCCTCTCCTATTATCTTCCCTCGCTGAGAACAAGTTTATACTCTCTCTAAAATTAATGGTTTTTGAGAGATCGACCTCATGTTTTTTGTTTTTTTTTATTGTTGCTGCACGAAGAGGTATTGATCATTTTGTGTTTCTTCTTCCAGTAAATTATCATTTTCAACAGAAATGCTGAACACATTTTCCCTTAATCATCACAACATCAACAGGTCTCCTGTTGTTAAATTTAATGAAGTCACACCCGCAGACAGTACATGGACATACATTTAAAGCATTCCTACAAAAAAAAAATGTTTCAATCGAAAACCCAGTAAATACTGAAATTGCGGACGTTATATGACATTTGAAACAGCCTCAAGCATTTCACAAATAATCCGCAACAATATCGTAGTAAAACCACACATCAGGGCAGGTCAGAAGACGATACGCAATGTTATTTTCTTTCATCCGTTTCTAAATCATCGAGTCACTTTTTTTCTTCATGTCTTCTTGTTTTTTTCCCGCACATTTAAAGGAAAATGCAAAGACTTGTTTTTTTTTCAGTGCTTGTGCACATTCATTTGGGTCTCTGAGGGGCCCACTAACACACAAACTGTGAGATAAGACGACCCAGTCACTTTGCTGTGAGCTGTCTGTTTCATGTCCTAAAACGAGCCGTTCAGCTTGGGGTCTCACAACTACGTCGCATTGAGACACGTTAGAATTAGAACCGCCCTCGATCGGGGTAACTCTACCCACGGCTGGAGTGCCACCCGACCCGCTAGATCGAAGCTAGGAGCCAAGCATGGGAAGCGTTCCGTCGGCTTCAGTGACCAGCACAAATCTTTTAAAAGAAAGCTGAATTAACACCAACTGTCTGTGACAAAGCTGGAAATCTGAGTATTTAAAGCGTTAAAGCGTATTTGAAGCGTTTCTTCAAACAAAACCGTAGAGGTATTTATTTTATTTATTTCATTTTATTTCCAGAAATCAGTGAAAGTTACAAGGAAACCTGGAAGCCGTGCTTAAATGCTATTGGCTCACAGGACTGGGGGCCTCGGGAGGGTGGCTCAGACAGGGTGGATTGGACGCATGTTAGAATGGCTTCTAATCTGAGTGGTATTTTCATCTAAAAACTTTAAAAACATGTTTTGGGGACCTCAGAGACCTACAGTATGTTAACCTGGTGAAAGGGAGAATAAGAGGTCCTTTTAAAGGCTAAAATCAAGAGATATGGTAGTTTTGATAATAATAATAAGGAAATTTGGGCCACGGTACACCTTGACTCCATCATCAGGATCATGTGACTCCAGACTGATTTCAGCTGGTTAGTTTGGTTTGGTTCTTCTAGGTTTGGCTCCAGGCTCCAGGCTCCAGGCTCCAGGCTCCAGGACCATGTCACTTCTTGCGCTCCTCAATCTGCTCCACCTCGCTGGACTCGTCCACCACTTTGCCGTTGATCATCGTCTGAGTGACGACTTTTACGATTTTCCTGGTCCTGACATCGGGCTCTTCTGTTAACACAGAATCAACACAGGGTTATTGAATTCTGCTGTCTAGATCGCTTTCACCTCCGTGCCATGGAAAGATCTCTTTATTTGCTGATTTATGATTTGATTTGATTTTGATGATGGGTGCATTAGATTAAATATCGGTACTTGCTTTTTGGAGGTGGAAGTGGTTCCTTAATCCTGAAGGTCAACAAATGCATTTGCTTTAATAGTAGGCAATCAATACTCGAATAATAGCGGATCCATATTGAGCAAAATTTCTTATTTACTTAAAGTACAATTACTGTTTTAGTTCCAGTGAAATTATTTTCCAACAGACAGTGAAATTGATAACGGAAGATTTCCCAGCCCTAGCCCAGCTTAACCACTTACATCTCCTCCCCTTCCAGGAGCCGCCTGTAGGTGGCGATCTCCATCTCCAGGTTCTGTTTGATGCGCAGCAGCTGCTCGTATTGGGTCTTGTTACGCTGCATGTCCAAACGCAGCTGGGACAGCTCGTCCTCCAGCTGGCTCAGCGTGGCCTGGAGACGGTCCATCTCCACCGCGTACTTGTGTCCGGTCTCCTCCAGGTTCCCACCCAGCACGCTCACCTAACGACACGTTCAGCAGCGGGTTAGCAACAGACGATGAAACGACGACGACAACAAATGGCCCACAGTTCAAGTTAGTTATCCGTAACGTGACCGAGGCTTCTTCGCCTTTGTAGGGGTCTTGGGCGTCAACATTTTGCGACCAACATTTTTGAAAACATGCCGCTATAGTCACCATTTGGGTGAAATGAGAAAGAAAGATGAATTTCATGGACTGAGCTCATCACTTTGAGGGCAGGCTCCAACTATAGAAATAAACAGTTTTGCCTCCTTTGGCCAACATACTGTACAGTAGGACTCATCCGTGTTCAAGCATCCAACAATATACCTGCTCTGGCATTGCATCATTCAGCAGTTGCCTCAAAGCCTTTATGTTTACCTATGTTACCTATACAGCTATATTTACAACCTGAAGTACCCCGGCACAGGGACTGTCAGTGCCACCGCAGCGATCTGCTTCACATGGAACAATCAGTTTGAGTCAACAGGCCGTGTGGTATTTTTGGTACAGTACACATCAAAGTCCTCATTCTGCTTCTCTATATGTAATAACATCCGTCCGGCGAGGTTCTGTTGCATCTGATTGATGACGGCAGCAGATTGGAAGCGCTGTGTACACTGTACGGTGAGGTGAGCTTATAAAGAGGAAGCAGCTGCTGCTTGCACTGCATACAGGTAATAGAAGTGACGAGGGAGGGATTTAAGGACCCCGAACTGCATATCTGCTGCCGTCATTTTCAGTTTGGATGTTTTTCGACGATGTCTGAGTCTGGGAATTATTTTTACTGGAAAATAAGGTTTGTTGCACCTGAGTGAAGAACTATAAAATATATTTACACTGAAGTGTGATTGATTCTAATAAGCGAAGGAGCAACATTTTATTGACAGCTATTTGTTTGGTTCCGGCCCACCTCCTTCTTTTTTTCACCGTTTTCATTGCTCTTATTGTTTTTGCTGCTGATTCAGCTTTTTTTTGTCTGTATATTTGCTGTTACCAAACGTCTAAGTTGTGTGTTTGCCTCCTGTGTGTACCTGCTTGCGCAGACTGTCCAGCTCCACCTCCAGCGCCTGCAGGAAGCGACGTCTCTCGCTGAGCTCGCTTTGGGCGCAGCGCAGCGCCTCGTTACTCTCCTTCACCTCCGACTGCACAGCATCCAGCTGCAGAACACACACACACACACACACACACACACACACACACACACACACACACACACACACACACACACACACACAGTATATGTAAAAACAATCTATTAATGATGAATATGAATATGTCAAAGTCAACGTAGGGGACATTGGAGGAGGGACAGACCTTCCTGAGGTACCAGGCCTCGGCCTCCTCCTTGTTCTTGCGGGCGATGCCTTCGTATTGGACCCTCAGCTCAGCCATTATGGCCCCCAGGTCGGGGCTCTGTGCCGCGTCCACCTCCACGCTCACCTGCTCATTGGCCAGGCGTGCCTTCAGGGCGTCTTTCTCCTGCAGGCGGCGGAGGGCCGGGAGAAAGGAAGGTGATTATGTGGGTGCGTCCCAATTGGCTTAATACGGCTTAATGAATGTGATTGGCTGGGAAACCTGTGGGAAAGTTGTGATTGGGTGACGCCCGAAGCGGACCCTCTCTCCAAACTCAACAGCACTCATTTCCTGGCACTCGTTCCCTCAAGGGGAGTTGGGACGCGCCCGCTGGCTTTCACTACTGCAAAATGTTATCTTTGACCAAAATGCCTCCTCACCAACACAGTAGCTATCAACATGAATGTTCTTTCTGTTATTGAATTATTTGACCATAGGCTTTAAATATTTGTCCTATTTTCTGTCGCAGAATAAAGCACCAGAACTGCATGAACTACAAAACATTTTAACATTTTCACTGCTGCTATTTTCAATACTTTATTTGATTGCTTTTATTTGTGTGTTGTGTGAGCTGTGATTTCATGTGTATTATTGGTGATTTTATATCTGTAGGTTCTTCTCGGGTCTCTTAAAAACAGATCCTAATCTCAATGAGAATACTTGACAAAATGAAGATCCGAGAAACCGTCACCAGGTTTCTGAGAGATAAGCAGTGTGTGAAAAGGTCGAATACGACCGCTGAAGTAAATAATTACATCCTGGTCCCCTCGCCTGACTGTCTACACACACACACACACACACACACACACACACACACACACACACACACACACACACACACACACACACACACACACACACACACACACACACACACACACACACACACACACACACAATGAATAGAAACAAGGGTGTGGTTATGTGTGGTTACACATGATCATGTTTCAGAGGCTGAATAACGTTAAGCCTGCTGCCCAAACAGCCTGGTTATTCAAACCGATGTCCCATATCACACCCACTGTCTCATACTTCATAACAATAAATAATAATACATTGACAGCCTCTATGTAATCTAATGTGCTCATGCATTTCAAGAGGCAAATACTTCCAGAAATCTTTCAAATCTCCTTGTTCTTCAATTCCTCAAATAAATTACATCCCTTTTTTTTTTTTTTTTCCAAAAAAGATGACGACAACTTGCAGTTTGTTCAGGCTGATGTGTGAACGCTCGATCGTGTTTCGGCCCAGGCGGTGACCTCAGAGGTGGATCTCACCTCGTCGTGATTCTTCTTGAGGAAGTAGAGCTCCTCCTTGAGGCTGTCCAGGTCCCCTCGCAGCGTGGCGATGATCTGGTCGTGGTCAGACTTGGCCCGACGCAGAGCTTGACAGTCCCTCTCCACCGACTGGCACAAAGCGGCCTCAGCCTCCCATCTTCGTGGTACGGGATACAAAAGGTTACAGAGTCAATTTAGCAGCGGAGATCAAGCTCTTTAACACACACGCGCAATGCAAAAAGGCAAACACGCCAGGAGCACGGAACCGTGCAGCCCACCAGGACATACAGTATCACGGCTGATCGAGAACTTACCTCCGTACAGCGGGCCAAAGAGCATACCAGCAGGACATCGTGAAAACCACACGAAATGGATGTACCCCCATCATAGCTCCTTGGCCTGAACTTCCCCATGCCAGCGGCAGATGGTTCAGAAATGGACTAAGCCTCGCAAGCCATCTATCACGCCCTGCACTCACCCACAGCCAGACCTGTTAAGCCTATACTGTATATCAGTGTCCCAGGGGTGCGTGAGCACCGTGGGAAGCAGCGTGCTCTTGTTTCGCAGCTTGACAGAAAAGTCATTTATTCGGCGCAGCATGGAGTCTGGCGCTCCCGTGCGAACGCTCACAGGCGGGTAAAAAAAAAAAAAGGATCCCCCCCGTGTGACACTCACTTGACCCTAAAGTCGTCGGCGGCCAGCTTGGCGTTATCAATCTCCAGCATGATGCGGGCGTTCTCCAGGGTCTTCTTTCTCACCTGCGCAGGGAATAGGGAACATGGTTGAAAACAAATTAAAACCGGACACACAGAACTAGCTTTAGTACTGTCATAAAAGTAGTTTACATATCTGATTTACAAATAGTGGTGAGGTTTGTGCTGTATTCTCCAAGACATATAACTTGGATTAAATCTAGAAACGGAAGAATTGGGCCGGGCGGCTTTCCAGGCAATATTGACAGGCAACTGTTTCTGAACACAAACTTCAAGACCAGCGATTCTTCTCGTTCATTTCCCCAAAATCGAAAAAACAATGACAATTCAATTCACTGGTATGCTGCCCATCAGCATCCCCCAAAATGTTGCCCAGCCTCCCACCTTCCAAGCTGTCTACTGACCTCCTGCCCGATGGCGTGCACCTGGGCCATCAAGGCCTCGATGTCGTGGCCCTTGGGCGTCTTCTCCAGCATCACCTGCTTGATCCTGACCTCCAGTTCGGCGTTGGACCTCTCCAGAGAGTGCACCTTATCCAGGTAGTTTGCCAGCCGGTCGTTCAGACCCTGCATGGTCTCCTTGTCGCTGGCCTCGATGCCCAGACCACTGAGGGTTAGGCGGGAGCCCAGCACGTTGAGGCCGTTGCCCATGGAGAGGGAGCGGGACAGGGGGAAAGTCCCGGTGGAAGACAGGGGGCAGACCTGGGCCTTGGAGCGGAGGCCGCGTCCGCCGTCCCGCATCGACGTGCTGGAGAAGGACGGCTGGCGGAGGGAGAAGCTGCGCACTGACATGGTTGAGGCCATGGTGTTTCGCTGCAGCAGAACCAATACAACGGCAGTTTTACGTGGCCACAGCGCTAAAAGTCTACAAAGGTTGGGGGGATGCGCACGCAGCTCAGGGGGCGGAAAACACATCTGGACGGTTTCATCATGCAAGAAAATGTATGGATCAATATGCTGGAAAAACACAAAAATGACTTTCTTTGAAGTAAAATGAAGTAAGTTGAAGTAAATTGTCTTTCAACACGTCAATATACAGTAATTACCTCACCCCAATATCTAACCTTTGCGCTTTGCTTTCTGTTTTTGCCCCCTCCCCCCTGCCGATCTGCCTATGGAGAACACAATGCGTTGTGTTCATAAGTTTGTTGTTGCTTATATTTAACCACATGTCACAGTGATATTTAATATTATGGTTGAAGTGTTAAAATTTGAAAAAAGGGGAAACAAGGGACAATAATACAGAACATTTGCTTGTAGGCATCCCTACAAGCCGATGTTCTGCCTTCTCTGCCTTAAAATCTTATCCCATTCAGTAAAACCACTTAGGAGACAGGCCTGTGTGAGACGTTGTCCCGTGTGAAAGCGCATCCAGAGAATCAATGAAGCGTGAAATAGAAGTGTTAAAAACAGCTGAAAACCATGTGATACTCACACAGAGCTCCACTCGGGCAGTGATCTCGGACGGACTTTGTCTTTGACCCCGACGGCTCCGGAGGCTGCGTCCACTGGACTGGGCTTCTCAGGTGAGCGGCGCTGAGGGAGAACTGCCTTTATTTGTGGGGGCGGAGCCGAGCGAGCTGTACAAACAGGAGATTGCCACATGACACCCCGGCGAGACGGGAGCAAGAAAAATAGCAGAGGTGTGCGGTGACTAAACTGAAAGGCTGAATGATTTCATTGTAATTCTTCATTTGTGGGTCGAGATTACATCTTAAAGGACAATAATACAAAACAGTTGATTTGATATGGATGGTCTCTGGTTATACTAAAAGGCTTGGGTGCTATTAAAACTATTTTTGCAAATCGGGATATTGGTGATTTTGGTAAATGACGATGCAAAATATTGCTTATATTGTTTTAATGAACAAAAAAAAAAAACACACTCAATACAGGGGGTTGGCCATGAGACCTTTCCCCAATAAGGTTAAAAGAAAACAATTGATTGTTGCACGGTATTATCTCCAGAATTCCTCCACAAACACAAGCGGTCGACACGATTTGAACGACATTTCTTTGCAGGATGACGTCGGCCTCCTCCAGCCTCGCAGGCCCGCGATTGGTGGAGAGCGAGGCGAGGGGGTGGGGGAGCCCGATACCAAGCGGCGGGATGGAGGGAGGCCTGAGGTTACCCACCGCCATCCCCCTTGAGCCTGGACACAATGCGGAGCAATGTGAGAGGCCCACCGCACCTGAGGATGGCTTGAGAGGATAGGGAGGACCGAGAGGATGTGGGAACAATGGAGAGAGAGAGAGAGAGAGAGAGAGAGACAGCGCGAGAGAGGGGGAGAGAGAGAGAGCAATAGAGAGAGGGGGGGCGAGCGAGAGAGAGAGAGAGAGCGAGAGAGGGGGAGAGAGAGAGCAATAGAGAGAGGGGGGGCGAGCGAGAGAGAGAGAGAGAGCGAGAGAGGGGGAGAGAGAGAGAGCAATAGAGAGAGGGGGGGGCGAGCGAGAGAGAGAGAGAGAGAGAGACAGAGCGAGAGAGGGGGGAGAGAGAGAGCAATAGAGGGAGGGGGGGGCGAGCGAGAGAGAGAGCGAGCGAGAGAGAGAGAGAGAGAGAACAGGGGAACAAGGAGAAAGGAAAGACCCATGAGAAATGCAGGGCGTGGGCTGGGCTGAGCTGGAAACTTGGCTCATTTGAACACATGACACATAGCTAACACACACGCACACACTGTATATTTACACAGATAGACACACACGCATGCATACACGTGCATATGTAGAAATACCCCATCAAATCAAACATATATTTGATTGACTTTTTCTTTGTAGGAGATTACATCCCTGTATGTCCATCCACTCTCATGCCACCTGACACCCAGGTGGAAAGCACTGTGCAACCTTTTTAATATCGCAAAAACTTCAGGGAGAACTATTCCCAAAGGAAAACAAGTTCAGACGGTGACCTGGTTTAGCAACGTCCATGCATCGTGCACAACATTCTGGGATGTGCTCGCCCACACACACACGCGCGCATGCGCGCACACACACAAAAGCATTAAGTCACCAAGGAGCTAAGTGACCACATTACCACACATTAGACATTAACGACAGCAAAAATATATATAATTGAAAGATTTTGTTTCAGGGCTACGATCACTATCACTTGAAAAAGAAAACACACCCAAAAAGGTCTCCAAGCACCTCTGGGCCTCTGCGCTTGCCCTTAGTGCTGCAGGGAATTTATAGTGGAAGCAGTTTATACACCGTAAATAGTCTAATAAACCTTCTAGATGTCTATAGAACGGCACCCAATCATCGACAATAAGAGGGAAAACACTGCAAAAAGCTTTGGTGAGAATGGAATTCATGTACGATCAGTCCTGTCGACTTCCGTTATTAGGATGTAACGCCACCTGGTGGACAGAGGTGAATATGGAACAGTGGATCGATAGATAGATAGATAGATAGATAGATAGATAGATAGATAGATAGATAGATAGATAGATAGATAGATAGATAGATAGATAGATAAATTAATAGATAGATAGATAGATAGATAGATAGATAGATAGATAGATAGATAGATAGATAGATAGATAGATAGATAGATAGATAGATAGATAGATAGATAGATAGATAGATAGATATACAGTAGATAGATAGATAGATAAATTAATAGATAGATAAATTAATAGATAGATAGATAGATAGATAGATAGATAGATAGATAGATAGATAGATAGAGAGATAGATAGATAGAGAGATAGAAAGACAGACGGATAGGTCATACATTTTCATTATGATTCATTAATTTATTTTTAGTTTTAAAAAAACACCTATTTCCATATTTAAACAATTTAAAAACTGTCATCTGTAGTTTAAAAATGTTATGGCCCAAAACAAAAGGCAGGAAACACATCTTGGTATCCAAGATGTGTTCGAGCCATGTTTCCCCCCATTCGGAGCATCAGCATCTCTGAAAAAATAACAAGGGGCCAGCAGCAATATTTTGTGAAAGTTTGGATTATTTTCTTTTACATTTTTGTACCTTTTGCACTTCTGC